>NC_081414.1:348540713-349140713 GCF_030272615.1 Cryptomeria japonica
TTTTATTAGTTTTTTGTTTTTACATGGTTTCAAATGATTAAATTGTGATTGTTTAATAGTTTGATTCCAAAAAATAGTGATAAGATGCATACTTATGGTTATTTATTTATTTTTGAACTTTTCTTTACATATATATGTAATATGAATCTATTTAGGTCAACCGATCTCAACCATGGGAAAGAACAAGTGAGGAATGATGGAACAACGAGAGGCTCAAAAGGAAAGACAAAGGCAGCGTATAAAGAAATTGCATGACATAAGAACAATGGGAGAAGAAGGTATGTCAACCTCAACATCTCAATTTGATTTACCAAATGAATGTAATGCACCTCATGCAATTGAAGAAGAAACATTTGATAATTTACCGTTTGAACCTAATGCAATTGAAGAAGAAACATTTGATAATTTACCGTTTGAACCTAATGCAATTGAAGAAGATACCGCATTGAATAATCAATTAAATGATGAACATATTACACCTTCTCTACTTGATGAATTGAATGTACATAAGGCACCGATGTTAACACCTCCTAGAATCATTCGTAGGAAACCAAAGTATCTAATTGACATTGATGAGAATATATTGAAGTCAATACCCAATAAAATGAATGAACGAACTTGTAGGAGAATGGTTAAAAGAATATGGAAAAACAATTTTAAAAACTTAAATCAAATTGCAAGATGTCAATTAATTGTTCAAATGATTAAAAATTTGAATTTTAGAGAGACAATGAAAATTCTAGGCCTAAGATCATCTAAAAGTAACAGTGAAAGAACTATTGTCAGAAATCTATTTGATGCATATCAATCTATTGGTTCAAAATCACGTAGTAAATATTCTAATGCTACTCGACATGTCATTACATCAACCATAATGAGCAAGAAAATAAAAAAAGATCGTTTGATAAGAAAAACAAGTAATTCATTGAACGTTAGTTAGAACAACATTAAGTAAAGCATTAAAGAGGCGAGAACAAATAGAGGAACCTAACAATAATTCTCTTTGGGCATTCTCGGGTAGACTACCACACAAAGACAAGGTTGTTATAGATGCACTAAAAACATTAATTGAAAATTTTTGGCATGACAACACAAGAGTATCACCCAACCAAAGAGATGTTGTTAGAAGGCGAATTGGGTCTATAAATCATGAGCCACATGTGAAACACTATTTGGATATGACTCGAACTAAATTTTATGAAAGATTCCATCAAAAGTTTCCTCAAATAAAAATTTCTCAAATATTTTTTGAAATGGCAAAACCTTTTTATATTAAGATTAATCATGTACGCACCACGTGTTGTTGTAGGATGCATATTGAATTTTCCATGCATTATGATATTTTTCGTCATATTTGTTTCTACTTTGCACACTAACGATGTTTTGTAGGAATGTAATATACAAGCACCTCCTAAGTCGGCAAGAGAATTTATTTCAAGTGTGTTATGTAATAGACATGATGGTTGCATTTATTATAAGATGCCTTGTTTGGAAGGTTCTTGTGCTATATGTGGTGGTTTGCAATGTTTACCAAGATGCATACATTTGGAGAGCACACATGAAATTGGTACGAAACTAGCTTCTTTTGGAAAATACAAGATAGTTACATATGGAGTTAAAGATGGAAGAGATTTGAAGAGATGTGAGCTAGTGAAAAATGATATATGTGTAGCTCAATTTATGAAAATGTTTCAAGAGAAACTAGTTTATGAGTACATAATGCATACACATAGAGCTCGATGGTTAGATGAGCAATTCAAGTTGTGTAAGGACACATTTCCTCTTGGCACCATTGTCTCTATCATTGATTTCGCTGAAAATTATACTCTACAACCTCAAAATGAAGTGCAATCCATGTATTATCACTCTACACAATTTTCTATTTTTGTACACATAGCATTCATGCATGCAGATGATAGCATAGAGGAGGATAGAAAGGTTGTAAGAGGAGTATCACTTCTACATAAGTGATGATCATACCCATTCATCAGAGTTTGTACAAGGATGCTTTAAAGTTTTCTATGATAGTTTAAGGGAAAGGAACATACGATAAAACCGACACTTAATATGGTCAGACAATTGCACTGCATAATTCAAGAATGCAAGGATGTTTTATTGGCTGAAAATGATGCATGTGACAAGCAATGTACAACATTTTTGGAATTTCACTAAGGCTGGACATGGTAAGGGAGAGCACAATGGTGCAGGAGCATGTGTGAAAAGAGCCCTAGCCAAGGAAGAATTGAAGTACGAAGGTGGTGCTGAGTTGGTAGATGGAGAAACAATTGTGCGATGGTGTAAGTCTACGATGGGTCCAGGTAATCCAGGTACGTCATTGGTTCATAGATATTTTTGGTTGATTACTGAATCTAACATTGAAAACTATCTAGATTGTTGTATAGTTGCAGGATTGAGTGACATGCACTCATTTATGAGTTCAAATTCAAGTTCACTAGTAATTTATACGAGACAGATGGTATGTTTTTGCTCTTCATGCATGTATTGTTTGTGGGAAGAATGTGAATCAGAAGAGTGGGTTGACAAATGGTCTTGTAGACCATTGGTTCCCATTGATTAAGATCAAATTCCCAAAGCACTACAATTGAGCCAGATGGAGACATCAGTGGATTTTGACCATGTATCCGACCTAGTGGATTCAAGTGATTTTTTGAGTTAATTTTTTTGCATGTATTCTTTTTGGTTCAATTTGTTGTACATCATACTTTATTTTTGGTATTAATTAACACTTTATAAAATGCAAGTCATGTGTATGCAGTTGTTTGTAGAAGAGAACAATGAAGAAGGAACATATTACTATTTGTGTCGTTGTGTTGAGCCTAAAAGAAAATTGACAACCACAATCATTGACGGAGAGGGTATTGAGTACCCAATAGGGCCTGTTGTCATGACAGGAACATGGCTTTGGAGATACCCTATCAAGAATTTTGATGTTTGGTTGTTCGAGGACTTTGAAATACACAGACATATTCTTCATTTCTCTAACCTTGTTGCTGCAACAAATATTCATTTGATGAAGTATCGTGGTAGACCTCATAACAAGATTTTATGGAAAGTTCGTGAATCTGACCACGAGGCAATACTTGACATTGTAGACGTCTAAAAATGGTCAACGCTTGCGGAATCATACATTAACATTTGCGCATTGCCTCATTTTAGGGTTTTTGCGTCGCATTAACATTTCTCCTATGTCACGCACTTGGACTCTATCATTTGCGAGCATCGAGTCCTTCTTCTGCATTTTCAGTTGTCTCACTTTTGAATTTGGTCTTGTCGATAACAATCTTCAGTCATGATTTTGGTCAATCTTATCTTGTCGCATCAATGTGCATGCTCATTTGTCATATTTTGACATCGTCAATTCGATTTCATTTTGGACATCATCAATCCTAATTAGGGTTTTGTCCTCTTATCAATCTTGTCATCTTGCGATCGAATTGTCATCAATCGTGGTCATTTTCAATCTTGTCATTTTGCAATCTATTTTGTCATCGATCCTTGTCTTCTTGTCAATTTTGTCATTTTGCGATCAGTTTGTCATCGATCGTTGTCCTTCTCAATCGTGTCAATTTGGATCAATTAGTCATTGTTCCTCATCAATTGGCGCATTTATCAATCAAATCGTTTGTCCACATTGGTCCTTTGTCAGTCAGAATCATGATCAAATCGAATTGACATTAATTATCTTTCATCAAGACCTAATTGTCATTCTTGCATTTTCTAATTCATCTTCTAGGGTTTCATGATTTATTCATTTAACCTTGTTTGTCATTTCTTCCTCTAGGTTAAATAATTTATTTATTTATCCTAAGTCTTCTTGTCACAATTAAATGTTTATTTAATTGGCTAACTAGTTCATCCCTCTTTGTGAATTAATTAATAAATGAAAAATTGTTAATTAATTCACTTAATTCCCAATTTCCTCATTTTCTAATTTTCCTAATTCCTAATTTTCCAATTTTCCAATTTTCCTAATTTCTAATTCAATTCTATCCTATTTTTTCTCCTAATTTCATGGGAATGACATTTCAATTTGTCATAATTTGTCATAATTGACAATCAATCAATTTTGACATAGAAATTTGTCATAATTTTGTCATAATTGACAATCAATCAATCTTGCATATAAAGTGCAAATTTGTCATAATTTGTCATATTTGTCATTCTTGATTTGAAATTTCCATTCGAATCAAATTCATGCTAATTTTGTCTTTTCTCCAATTTGTCTATAAATTGGATGAATTTCTTCAATCAAGGCCCCTGATCCCTGGTCGAATCAATCACGCTTCTAGTATTCTTGTGCTATCGTCTTGTCTACTTGCTTTCACATCATGCTTATGCACTAGTAGGTGAGATCCACAAACAAAGCTATTTGAAGGAGAAAGAAGGACAATTGAGCCACATGAAGGAGACATTTGCATTTGGTTTGCTTAGTTTTCAATCTTGAATGTCTTGTTTTCATGTTTTCATTGAGTGTAATTAGGATTGTTATCATTGCAATTGAGTTTTCATGATTGAACTAGGCTAATATTGATTTGCTTTGATGATTTCTAATTTCCAAGCTACATTAATTGGTGAACCCGACATGAACTAACCCCCTAATCATTCTTTTGAGTGCTTTTGAGTTGATTTGCAGGTAAAAAACCCAAGATACAGGGTAATGCAGGGCTTTCTGAGAACTTCTGCGCCTATGTGAAGCAATCTGCGCCTATGTCAAGCATCCTGCACCTATGTGAGTAATCCTGTGCTTGTGTGAGTAATCCTACACCTGTGTGAGTAATCTTGCGCCTGTGCAAGCAATCTTGCGCCTGTGTGAGCAATCCTGCGCTTGTGTGAGTAATCTTGCGCCTGTGTGAGTAATCCTGCACCTGTGTAAGAAAGACATCCTGTGCCTGTGTAAGGCATTCTGCGCCTATGTTGAGACATTCTGCGCCTGTGTAAGGCAAGAAACAGAGGTAAAAGGCACTGTTTTTACTTGCAAATTGCTTTATTTTACATTCTGTTTTTGCATTTTGGTTTTTTGGTACTGATTCTTTGTGCAAAACCTTGGCATTACGCATGGCAAAGACAAAAATGAAACTGCTAACAAAGTTTATAAACGTTCGCTAGTCAAAGATCAAGCAAATCAAACTTCTGACTTGGTGGTTTTGCAGGTTGCCTTATACTCCAACTAAACTTTGTGTTTGTAATTCATAGTTAGGCACCTAGTATGATTGCTAAATAGGATGGAATGAATGTGTGTTTTCTTTGATTGTTGAGTTTGACATTGGAGTAGGAGAGTATGCTCTCATCCTTCTTTGGGTGATCAGAAATCCAGATCTTCGATACCATTCTCTTGGTTCAGATTGTTTGTTACCTTTGGAGGGTCTGCCTTCCCGACCATTTGCTTTCTTTTGCAAGCAAGTGATAATCATGAGAAGGGAAGGACCCAAAGTGAGTACAGCTAGAATACCTTGGCATTCTAACTCACTATAAATAAATACCTGATGGGCGAAAGCTTTGAAGGAAGGGTTATGTAGGAATTGTAGTTACTTGGGAAGTGATGACCCTTGGACTCTTTCTCATATCAACATCTAAGTAGGGCCTTGAGGTCTAAATCGTGCTTGCGCGACTACATTTGTTTGGTATCTTGGTGGTCTTAATGTCTCAATCACGCTTGCGTGACACCAAGGAGTAGCGCTTAATAGAAATCCTGACTAAACACCTTGTATTTAGAGGCCAAAAATCCTTCTAGTTGCTTGAGAAGGACAAGTTCGGATACTTGGAAGAGATACTAAGTTCACCATGGGGAGATTTCCATGGGGACTGATGCTTGGCTACCCTGAGAAGTGAGTGCTGTGGAGGGGAGCCCATGGGGTCAAGCATCTATGTATTCTCCTTGAATCTCATAATGAGTCTACCTCTCAAGTACCTATTGTCCTTGCCTACCATAAGAAATGTGTGAATGAGTATGATTGTCTTGAGTCTAAGTTGAAATATCTTGTCTTCTTTGTTTGTCAAAAGTTGAGTTGTGTCTCATTTCAAAAATAAGACAAATTGATTCAAAACAAGGTTAAACACGAGAACATTTCATCCAACAAAGTTCAAGACACCTTCAAACATGGTTGTCAAACATTTTTCAAAATCTTTTCTCAATATTCATGTCACTTAGATTTAGGTTCATCTTAGGTTTGCATTTTGCAAATTCATTGTCAATTACCAAGGTTAGGTTTCACCTAAGTCATACTCCTTTGCATATCAATAAGGGTCATCCATTTGCATGTGTCCTTTGCATTAGAGTAATACCATTTCATAATTCAACCTTAGGTTTTGCCTTAGGTTGACATTGTCATACATTTGCATTTGCATACCCTAGGTCTCTTCATTAAGCTTAGGTCATTATCATATCATATTAGGGTCACTTGCATAGTAATTGTCCCTAAGCATATAGTGTCAAAACTAGGTTTTGTCATACTTGAGTAATCCAAATCTTTGAATAAACCCTAAGTTATTGTTAGGAAGTCTAGACCTTATTAACCTTTTCTCTTTTTGTCATCAATGTCATTTGGTCAAACCTAGCTTAGTATCCAAGCATATAGGTGAGACATTGTCATTTTGTCTTGTTGTCACTTGGTCCTTTTGTCCTTTAAGGTCTAGACATCATTTCAATTTCCTAAGGGTCTCTTTTAGATTTGCATTCCAAAAAGTTTGTCCAAATCTTGAAAAACAACCAAAAACATAGGTTGCATTCTTGCCATAGATTGCATTTTCGTCTATTTAGTTTGCATTTAGTTGCATATCATACATCATCCTTGAAAAAAATTCCTAAAATATTGCATTTGCATAGTGACATGTTTGTTGAAATGAGGTCTCAACCTTCTTACGAAGCCATGTCATCACAATTGATAAATCAATCATGTCAATCCAATCTCTACATGTCTCAGAATTTGGATCAAACTTATCATGATGATGTAAATGTCCAAATACAAAAACTAGAGGAGAAACTAGCTCAAGAAAATGAGATTTTGGAACAAAGAGTGAAAAACATTGCGAAAAATAGATCACAAATGTCCAAAATGTTTCAAAAATTTCCAGGTCGAAATCCAAAGATTGAGCCAATTGATGTAGGATCTCTTCTTGAACGATCAGACATACCAGCTCTCCTCTCCCAAATAGAGATGATGAAACAATTTCAAGAAAAGAGACAACATCAATTTCAACATTGTGTGCCTCCACAATAAGAACAAGAAGGTGTTTACTATCAATCAGATTTTCAACCAATACAACCAATGGTTCAACCAATTGTTCAACATATACAACCAATACAACCAATGGTCCAATTTCAACAATATGTCCAACCAACTATACAATGTCCACAAATAGTTCAACCAATGATGGAATATCAACAAGTTCAATCAACATATCAATGTCAACAACTACAACCAAACATTCAAAATCAAAGGTTGCAGCACACACCAAGCCAAGTTTCAAACATGTCAGAACAATTGAACCAAGTCCAATATCAAAACATGACACCAAACCAGAACCAAGTCCTTTCCAAACAAGTTCAAATTCCAGATTCAACTATATCAAAACCTCGAAAGAAAGGTGGCTTTATTGCAATGATCTTAAGGAAATTACCAAGTGAGTTCTTTGAGGAAGATCAAAATAATACACTTATGTCTAGCAATGCCTCATCCCCCCACAAGCAAATTGACTCTCCAATGGCATCTATCCCTACACCTCTAGAAGTTTCACAAGAACCTTCCATATTGTTCTCATCAAACAATACACCCAAGGATGCAATTATCCAAGGGCTATCCATAATTGATTGCCAAGATAATCCAATTCATGATGCACATCCTTGTCATGTTTCAGAAATACAAGACCCAATGCCACCATGCACTTTATTGCCATTACCTATTTTAGATGACCCCATTCAAAGTCCTTCTTCCTCATGTTCAAGCATTGATTCCTTGCCAGAATCCATCACAAATGTTCAAAGTGCATTTCCTTCATGCCAAAACATTGATTCCTTGTCAGAATCCCCCATGCATATCCAAAGTCCAACCTCATGTCAAGAGGATAATTTAGAGCATGCAGAAACATGTCTTGAAACAGATCAAGATCAAGATCCTAAAACCTTATCATCCCATCCAATTGTTGACCAGGATCCCATTTCCCCAGACACTCACAATGATTCCATTATTCCTGTCCATTCTATCCAAGAACACAATATCCTTTCAAATCCCATTGACATTCCAGATATCCCTTCCATCCTTTCCAATGATCCCATTAAAAGTCAAGAGAAAAGCAACTTTAAAGAGGATTCCAATGATCTTCCTCCTTGTCAAGATCAAATTATTCCTTTAAATCCTCCACAAGATCCTTTTGTTCCTCCATCTCCTTGTCTTAATGCTCCATATACACTCCAAGATCGCATTTCTTCTGATGATCCCATTATTTCTCCCATTCCATCTCTTGAAGAGCCTGTCATTGAACCATGTCCACTACACAATCCTAGTCCCCCTCATGATCCTAATCCCACTCATGATTCTAACATGTCAGTGCAAGATGTTCATGAACCCTTGACATGCATAATGGGTTCTTCCACTTTGGTGCAATCTGATCCACTTCAAGATCTCATTATTTCTCTCATATCATATCCACCTCATAATGGACTCGCAACTTCTTCCCAAAGAAAAGAGTATCCTACAAGTCAAGATATTCATAAAGGCAAAGGAGTAGATCTCCATAAGCAAGAATCCCTTCATGTCAAAGAAGATCTTAAGGGTCATGTCTACACAACTCACTCTCAAGACATTGGTATCCCTCCATCAAAATCAAAACATACACCTTCCCCATCATACCTTCCATCCATCTTAGGTCCTTATATTCCTTCGTCCTCTATGCAAGGTCAGAAAAGGCACACATCTTTGAGTAAATTCCATCAATCCAAAAGAAGTCCATTTCATTCATATCCATCCATGCATTCCTTTCCCCCTCCAAGCAATTTGGATGCCAAGTATAAACATCATAAGTCTAGCAATCCACATGTATTCAAGGATCAACATGTCCAATATAATCGACATGTCAAAACAAAGAACAATATGATCTATAAAGAAAAAGAAATATCCAAAAGGCCACAAAGGCCCACTAAGAAAAATAAAGGAAGGTCAAAATCTATATGGGTTCCTAAATCCCTTGTGCAAGCAATGCACTCCAAGGAACCACAAAAGCATGAAAAATCAAAAACCATGTGGATCCCTAAGCGGCTCCTTGAAGCACAAAATCCTAAAGAAACATCCAACTGGGCATCCAAAGTTGCTATTCTTCCATCCAAACCTTCCAAGTCTATTCCTCCACCACCTTCTTCATCTATTTTGGGCCCTTATGTCCCAAAATCCATAGCCTTTCCTTCGTCAAAATCTCAATATCCAAAATATGTCTTTCGTCCATCAGTCCATCACCCCTCAAGGTGTATGCCAATGTCGATCTTGCCTTCATTTCCATCCACTCAAGCCCAATTCTTCCAATACCCTATCCATTATCCAATGCATATTTTCCATCCTTCCATCCCTTTGGTCCAATCCTTTGCATAATTCCTTGCCTTAGTTTCATCTCATTTTCCATGTCCTTATCCTACCAACGTCTTTGAGCATACTTTTAAAGGTCATGGTCCATTTTTTTCAAGGCTACTATCCAAACAAAAAGGTGTTTGAGTCCTTCTTCCATCCCCTATCATGTGTCCATCTTCTATTGAAAAAGTCAAAATACAAAAAAAAAAGTGAGAAAAAAAAAGAAAAAGAAAAAAATAAGTAAAGCAAAAATAATTCGTCCACTGGTGAAAACCTGGCAAACAGGCGCCTTGGGCAAGTACCGTGATGAAAACTTGGCAAACAGGCATCATGCGTAATCTATGAACTTCTTGCATACCACACTTGGGGGCAGGTTTTATCCTATCATATCCTTTTGTCCTTCATTGTTCCATTATCCTATCGAACCCCTATCATTACCCTCCATATCCTATTATCCCTCGTGTCCATTTCCTCTTTCCACCTTTGATCTTGACAAGGTTGAGGATCTTCATGAGCATCATGCATCTTGTTTGCAACTTTTAGTCCATCATAGATTTTGGTCTTTATCCATTTGCTTATTACAACCTTTCATCCATATTCCCTGGCTTATTGCAACTTTCTGCCACTATCCCTTAGCCAATCCTGACCTTTAGTCCATGTCCCTTATCCATATCTTATCACTATCCATACACTCTTTTTCATTCCTTGATCTTGATCTGACATAAGGACACAAAATTTAAACATGGTTTCAAAAACCTCTTGACATGTCCCTCATGCCATGTTCCTGCTTTACATTGTCATATCCAGTCTCTTGTCCCATCACACAATAGCCCTTGAAAATTGCATCTGTATTGTCTCCATGATAAAAGTCCTTTGTCTTCCCTCTATCCACCAACATTTCAGAAAGCCTATTTATTCACCTGTCATATTCCTTGCCTTGCTAGACACTGGGGGCAAAATCATAAAAATCCATAAAATTGAAAAATGTCCTGAAAAATCATAAAAAATTGAAAAATGTCCTGAAAAAATCATAAAAATTGAAAAATGTTGTGAAAAAAATCCAAAAAAATTGAAAAATGCCCTGAAATAAATCCAAAAAAATTGAAAAATGCCCTGAAATAATCCAAAAAAGTTGAAAAATGTCTTGAAATAATCCAAAAAAATTGAAAAATGTCTTGAAATAGATCCAAAAAATTTGAAAACTGTCCTGAAAAAATCATAAAAATCAAATAATGTCCTAAAAAAATCATAAAAATCAAATAATGTCCTGAAGAAAATCCCTAAAAAGTCAAATAAAGTCCTGAAAATTAACAAAAAAAAAATTGTAAAAACTCGAAAAGCAAAAACAAAAAATATCCCTTTTGTGCATAAGACAAATCACTGAGCATCCCTCCAATGACAATCAATCACACACTACGCTTTAATGGAATCATGCGTTAATAGATGAACCTTTTCAATCAAATCAGATATTCAAGCTGATCACAATTGTCTTATCAATCGAACATCAACATTAATATCATTCATCCTTGGCACATTATCATGAGTCTTATACAGGGTGTGGTATACTCGAAACCAGACTATGTCCTATCTTAGACGGGGTACCGCATTCCCTAAAACCAGACAACATGATCGTCCTATCAACACTTTCAACTTTTGACAATGAAGATCAAGATGTTTGTTTGACTTGTTGGAATTAGTGAGTCTTATCATTTACTGATTTCTCTTCGATCATGTTCCTATGTTGCTCGATGATGTCACTGAGTGATTTAGAGTGACTGGGATGGTTCATGGTCCCTTTCTTTTTTATTGTGATTGCTATTTGTCTACGATGTGTCTATCTTTTGCAAAAAGGGTTGCATTTCAGCTCTGGCCTTCAATGCCATGATGCTATGCATCCATTTTGCTACATTAAATAAAGGTTCTCAACTACAAAGTGCATTAGTGAAAGCAAATTTTTCTTCGCCTCTAACTGTCTTCTGTCTCATTTCTTCTTACTAACATTTCTTTCATCAGTTTGGGTATTCAGTTCGGTCTAGTACTCCGATCTCCAAAACAAGTAAGTTGCATCCTACATTCATCGGTTAGTACATTTTCATTACATCAAGCATCACATCAAGCATTTTTATCCATTTCATATCATAAATGCATAAAAAACACATCAAAATGTATCCATACATGTTCCACAATAAACAGTGCATACGCCATCCATACATGGAAAATAACATAAGTCATAACACATTGCATCCCATCATATCGATGCATATCATATCATATATCAAAATAATATCAGAGTACAAAATTGGACTGTCTGTCCTAAGTATGGCTCGCAGGCTAACTACGTAATGTCAAACTACATCTGTCTCTGTCCTAAGGAGCATGTGCCTCTGTCATTGGGTGCTCCCTTTGTCCTCCTCATCCCTGACATGTCTCAAGGATGATGTCCCTCTTGTCCCAAGTCCTAGCTGTGGTGGTCTCATAGGTCCACTCACCCCCATGCTGCTCACTGACCTCCGAGAGCGTGCCCTGCTTTTTGTCCTCGATCATGCCCGATATGATGCTGCTCTCTACTCTGGTGGAACTACACTCTCATATAGTGTCCTCCAATGGTGTATCTCCTCTTCGGTCTCTACCAACATCTGTGCCATTTCCCGTGCATTGGCATCCCTAATCGACCCAATATACTCAGTGACTCTCTGTTCTTCTCACTGTGCCTGGGCTATTACTGTATCTCGAGCTGTTGTAAGTCTGGCTATCTTTGCTCTGAACTGATCATGCTCTATCCTCAAGATGGCATTCTATCTCTCTAATGTCGCAATATGATCATGCTGACTTGCTATGGTAGCCCTGCACATCTCCATCTCCTCTATGCTAGCTGTCTTCGGCTCTATGGGTAAATCCTGCAATGACTCCTGATCGGCTAAATCTAGCTCATAGTTGTCATCCTCCTCATCATCTCCATCCTCATCAACACCCTCATCCTCATCACCACCCTCATCCTCCTCATCCTCATCTCTGTCCTCATCCTCTCCAGCGAGTGGGAAGTCCTCCTGTCTCCTCGATACTGGGATATCAGGATCTGTCAATGGCACTGGCCGTCATCGTGCAAACCACCGCTCATACTCCTCTATCATCTTGGCGTCCACCACATCTAATCTCCAATCCCATTGTCTCTATTGTAGCTATGTGAAGTCAGCATATGCTATGTGTGGCTAAATCATTTTCCCCCACTAACTTGTCTCTCTGTGAGATCGGGCAAAGTGTGCAGTCCCTCTGGGTACATCCTGCCTCTCTCCAAACTGTCATCTGACTCTCTCTGGTAGGTACATCTCAATCACTCTCTGGTGATTCACTAGTCGTCTAATCAGGTATCTCTCCTGTCTGCAATACGATAGCTCATCACTATCATCTGACCATCTAGGGCAATCAAGATATGGCCTCCATGTGAACTCTCTCAGTCTGTCTAGCTCGTGTCGCCAATACAATATGTATCCAAACAAACCTTGTCTCAGTGCTCCCCTATAGCAGTACACGTATGGTCAGTGTGGTACTACCTGTCTCTCTGCAATCGATCGACATATGGCTATGTGCTCAAATGCCCATACCTGTAACAATGTGACTCCATAGCTCAAAGTCTGCACTCCTTGATATGGTATTTGATGCAGCTGAAAATATAGCATAGCTAGCACACATGGTCCCCATGCGTACACCGTCCCCTCTGTCACCATCCGCTCTAGCACTCTTCCCCATCCAATAGGGAATCCATGTCCTCGTCTATCCCCTGCTAGTAAGCATGCTATAACCACGACTATCACCACATATCGTCGATCATACTCTGATGCCATGGTCTCCCAGCCAATCTCCCTCTCTACAATATCCAAATCATCTGCATCGCACTCAAATAATCAGTACAAAGCGTCTCTCCCTATCACTGGGTCATACTCTATCATCTCCCCATGAATTGGAATGTGGAGGATATGCCATACGTCCTCTAGTGTCACAGTCACCTCTCCAGTTGCCAGATGGAATGAGGAAGTCTCCGAATGCCATCGCTCTACCAATACGGTAAGCAGTCCTGTGTTTGCCCTAATCTTGGGCATGAATGTGATATAGTATATTCTAAGTCCTGCTAATGTATCTCTATCCGTGCTCCGGTGTCTATGTCGTAACATGAAGCCGTCAGGTCGGTTCTCCCATGTGATCAATGGATACTGTTGACTCTGCATCACAATTGGGGCACATTTTGTCAATTTTAGGGTTTGCTCCTATGGGCTGCATTTCCTTGTTTCATGTCCAAATCAGGGTGTTTATCATCTATTTTGACCTATCCTATTCTTATCCCCCCTTTTTGGATCATTCGGATGTTTTTTTTGGCCAAATTAGGGTTCCCCATGCACAACTGCACATGTGTGCTAAGTCCTGTGCCTATGTAGCAACAACCTGTGCTTGTGTACCCTACACAAGCGTAGGTTACCCTACACAAGTGCAGGATGCGCTCACATAGGCACAAAAGTCAATTTTTACATTCCTTGTGGGCCCCACAATGTCCCGCAAGCGATCAAAATTCATAAAATTAACAATATGGGTTTTTGAGATACATACTGTTGCTCCTGCATCGTCTGTAGGTGCGTACATGTTCTCCAAGGTGATTTTCCATTGGAATGTTCGCCATCTCTCTGCAAGTGTCCTTTTCCAGAGAAACAAATTCTCCTCTTTGGCTAGTGCAAATGAGCAATTTTCACTCTCTTTATCTCATTTATAGATCTTTGTCAGTGCATAGATGGACGTGCACTCTCTCCATCTCATGTCGGTCATGGTCTTTTGCACCTTCAATTGCTTGTCATTCGTATATCCGATCTCCAATTTTTAGTCCGTTTGCTCCTATCATGTTCTATCATTCTTATCGTTCAATTATCCTCTTTTTTGGATGTTTCTGGCCAATTCCTCAAGGGGGCATGCATATGTCATTGTCAGTGTCTGGGGCATTTTCATTATTGTTCTTTGAAACAACACTTAATATCGCATTGTCTCAAAGAGGGGCAAAATGTAGATGTCTAAAAATGGTCAACGCTTGTGGAATCGTACTTTAACATTTGTGCATTGCCTCATTTTAGGGTTTTTGCATCGCATTAACATTTCTCCTATGTCACGCACTTGGTGTTTATCATTTGCAAGCATTGAGTCTTTCTTTTGCATTCTTCAGTTGTCTTGCTTTTGAATTTGGTCTTGTCGATAACAATCTTCAGTCATGATTTTGGTCAATCTTATCTTGTCGCATCAATGTGCATGCTCATTTGTCATATTTTGACATCGTCA
The DNA here is from genome assembly GCF_030272615.1 of Cryptomeria japonica. NCBI lineage: Eukaryota > Viridiplantae > Streptophyta > Pinopsida > Cupressales > Cupressaceae > Cryptomeria > Cryptomeria japonica. The sequence goes on from NC_081414.1 coordinate 348,555,602, forward strand.
ATTCGATTTCATTTTGGACATCGTCAATCCTAATTAGGGTTTTGTCCTCTTATCAATCTTGTCATCTTGCGATCGAATTGTCATTGATCGTGGTCATTTTCAATCTTGTCGTTTTGCAATCTATTTTGTCATCGATCCTTGTCTTCTTGTCAATTTTGTCATTTTGCGATCAGTTTGTCATCGATCGTCGTCCTTCTCAATCGTGTCAATTTGGATCAATTAGTCATTGTTCCTCATCAATTGGCGCATTTATCAATCAAATTGTTTGTCAGCATTGGTCCTTTGTCAGTCAAAATCATGATCAAATCGAATCGACATTAATTATCTTTCATCAAGACCTAATTGTCATTCTTGCATTTTCTAATTCATCTTCTAGGGTTTCATGATTTATTCATTTAACCTTGTTTGTCATTTCTTCCTCTAGGTTAAATAACTTATTTATTTATCCTAAGTCTTCTTATCACAATTAAATGTTTATTTAATTGGCTAACTAGTTCATCCCTCTTTGTGAATTAATTAATAAATGAAAAATTGTTAATTAATTCACTTTATTCCTAATTTCCTCATTTTCTAATTTTCCTAATTCCTAATTTTCCAATTTTCTAATTTTCCTAATTTCTAATTCAATTCTATCCTATTTTTCTCCTAATTTCATGGGAATGACATTTCAATTTGTCATAATTGACAATCAATCAAATTTGACATAGAAATTTGTCATAATTTTGTCATAATTGACAATCAATCAATCTTGCATAGAAAGTGCAAATTTGTCATAATTTGTCATATTTGTCATTCTTGATTTGAAATTTCCATTTGAATCAAATTCATGCTAATTTTGTCTTTTCTCCAATTTGTCTATAAATTGGATGAATCTCTTCAATCAAGGCCCCTGATCCCTGGTCGAATCAATCACGCTTCTAGTATTCTTGCGCTATCGTCTTGTCTACTTGCTTTCACATCATGCTTATGCACTAGTAGGTGAGATCCACAAACAAAGCTATTTGAAGGAGAAAGAAGGACAATGGAGCCACATGAAGGAGACATCTGCATTTGGTTTGCTTAGTTTTCAATCTTGAATGTCTTGTTTTCATGTTTTCATTGAGTGTAATTAGGATTGTTATCATTGCAATTGAGTTTTCATGATTGAACTAGGCTAATATTGATTTGCTTTGATGATTTCTGATTTCCTATCTACAGACACAATACGGGTTAGAGCCGATCCTGAAGGCTCACTTGATTGATTCTATGGTTCAGAGTAGAATGATTTTGAGAATGTTGTATAAATCATCGACGAATTGTTCTATATTCATTTTTTGTATATATAAATGCCCATGAGCTGATTTTTACATGTTTAGGGGCATAATTTTGTATATTTAAGTGGCAATGAGCTGATTTGTACATATGTACATGCCAAATTTTGTATATTAAAATGGCGATGAGCTAAATCGCACATATTGTAATACCAAATTTTGTATAAAAGCCCATGAGATGATTTGTATATTAAAATGGCGATGAGCTGAATCACATATATTGTAATGCCAAATTTTGTATAAAAGCCCATGAGATTATTTGTAAGACAATTTTTTGTATAATCAAATAGCCAAGAGCTGATTTGAATAATATGTGACAATGTTTTGTGACTATTTTGTGTGTCAATGTTTTGTGACTATGTTTTGAGTATATGTGATGTGTCCTTGGTCAATCATGAGCATTTTTTATTCTTGTATAATAATGGATAATTATTTGAGTCATTATCGGGTCATAGGGGTGATAGATTGAGACTAGATACAATTTGAGAAGAAATTGTCATTGTTGTCAAAAAATTGTCAAAAAAGTTGTCAAACAACTTCTACATTGCGTCAGTAGGGTATGACTTGATGTTTTGGTGCTTTGGGATGCATGAAAGGGGCATACCTAGCGTAAACATGACCACCTAGATGTGCTCGCAACATTGGTTTGTGCACACGAGGAACAGAATCAATTCTAGCCAATCTTGCAACTTTTCCTTGCAAGCAACTGACGGTTTTTTGAGCAGGCGAAAAAATGCTACTAATTGAAAATGGCTTTGAGTCATCAAAAACCGAGATAGGCCATTGTAGAGGAGCCTCACATGACCCCACGAGATCAAACAGATCGACCGTATGAGTCATGGATTGGAAGAAACAGTCCGTCAAATTTTGACAATTTTTTAGACTAAGGGCACTTGAGAGATCTCACCGGTAGGGTATGACTCTCGACGTTCTGGTGCTTTGGGATGCATGAAAGGGGCATGCCTAGCGTAAACATGCCCACTCGGACATGCTCACGATGTCAGTTTGTGCACACAAGGAACATAATCAATTCTAGCCAATCTTGCAACTTTTCCTTGCAAGCAATTGACGGTTTTTTGAGCAGGTGAAAAAATGCTACTAATTGAAAATGGATTCGAGTCATCAAAAAATGAGATAGGCCATTGTAGATGAGCCTCACATGACCCCATGGGATCAAACAGATCAACCGTCTGTGTCATGAATTGGAAGAAACAGTCTGTCAAATTTTGACAATATTTTGGACTCAGGGCACTTGAGAGATCTCACCGGTAGGGTATGACTCTCGACGTTTTGGTGCTTTGGGATGCATGATAGGGGCATTCCTAGGGTAAACATGCCCACTCGGATGCGCTCATGATGTTGGTTTGTGCACACGAGGAATAAAATTTGACTATTGCGAGAGTGAGGGTGCTCTCGCACCAAACACATTGTTGTTTAAATTCATATTGTCGATTTTTGTTGTTTATATTCATATTGTTAATTACATATGCAAATATTCATTTAAATTTATAAAAGGGCAGCCATCAAATACAATGAATACACAATAATGAACTGAATACAAGGAGTTTTGTATGGTTGATTCAACATTTTAAAAATTTTATCAAATCATATTCCATGATTGCAATGCTTTATATCATATATTTTTGTTGTTTATATTCATATTGTTGATTACATATACAAATATTTATTTAAATTTATAAAAGGACAACCACAAAATACAACGAATACAAAATAATGAACTCATTACACATTTATTGGATTGAATATCGATATTTATATATATAAAAAAAGGCATGTCTGCCAAGTTAATACAAGTATTACAAAAACATGGAATATGCCATGTCCAAATTGATATACAATAAAAATGTAGAATATATCTACATGTATTGGTCATTCTATGACCAAAACTAACACTATATGATCCTAAACTTCTTGTGGATCATCAAAATCAAGCCTCTTTGGCGCAGTACGCGGCTCTGTAGATGGCTGCAAAACCACAATTCAAAAGCCAAGTTAGAATTCTTTTGTAGAAAATAGTTCACAATTGACATCATAACTATGCATTTAACTTTAATTCCTTTGAAATTGAAATGTAGATTACCTCATTGGCTGATCCAAGAGCTAATGTCTTCGCTCTTCTCTCCTTGTCACTCTCAGGAGTTTTCTTGAAGACATACTTAAATGGATCCACGTTATGGTCGTACCACGAAGGAGTCTATTGTAGATTAAATGTACAATTAATACAATGTACTAACATAAATATATCAAAAACACTTAAAAACTATAATATAGAGAACAATGATGTTCTTGTGCCTCAGATGCTTCTCCAATAGACTGATGATGGCTCACCATCGATGTAGAAACGGTCGCTATTACCTATACAAAAAATGTACAAATATTAAATACAATTAATATAATGATAAATATTGAAGGTTGAAAACAATTAATTTTACATATCAAACAAAAGTGTACCGGATCCTGATATGCTTCTCTAGTGCAAGGAGGAGGGTTCTCCATTGACGAAATAGGTATGGATATTTGTTGTATGAAAAAAATATAAGATTATAATATATCACAAGTTCACATGTACGCGTGCATATAATCATGAAATCAAGAAAATAAAGTAGAGATACATACCTCCGCCCTCTCTTGATTCACAGGCGAATCAAGTGCATTCAACATATCCACAAAGCTCAATGGCCACTGTACATGTAAAATAGACAAAAAACACTAATCAATCTACAAACCCCAACTAATACTTGATTTCAACATTTTCAAACAATTGTACAACTAAAAATGTGTTCAATTACCTTCTTCACACATTTTGGCATCTATGAGATATTCTTTTTCTTTAGACGAGCCCTAGACGCGGAGGGGGTGCCCTAAAAACAGAAAATTAACATGAGATATTAGTACAGATAATAAATTAAACATAATGTTAAAAATCTAAAATGAAATGACTTGCATATTCCATCAAAACAATACATAAAAAGAGTTGTACAAAATATGATATCGTATAGCCTTGTAGGCCAAAATCGATCACCGATAGTGTGATGTCATCAATCTGGGACATTTTGTCCACTATCAACACCTACTGTAGACATATAAAAATGACCATATTCCTAAATGAATATTTTATGTTCATTTCTCTATTTAATTAAATCCAATTTAATTAAATTATCCACATTCTTCTATTTTATTAAGTAAATTACTCAATTTATTTAAATAAAATTCACTATACCTATTTAATGAATAAATCATTTTATTCAATTAAATCCCTCCTATCCACTTTTAGTTAAATTCAAATTTAATTAAATAGTTATCTTAAATTGAATAAATCTAATTTATTTAATTTCCCCAAATTGCAACCAAATTGAATGAAATACTTTATTTCAATTAAATCCTATTATCCCTCCATCCACTTGCAAAATCCCAAACCCCTTTCTAATCCCTTCTAGAATCTTCTAATCGCTTCTAATTAACCTAACCCCTTCTCTAAACTTTGTCACATCCCTAAGCAAAGGGAAGTCACTTCTCAAAAACCTCAAAGTCTTTGATAACCATTAAAGGCTTCAAGTCTTCAACCACTAAATTCCTCAAAGTCTTTGATAACCATTGAAGGCTTTCAACCTTCAACCACTTAATCCCCAAAGTCTCCAATAACCATTAATGGTTAACTCAAACCCTCCTACATGGTTAAAACATTTGTTTTAACTCAACCTTCATCCAACCCAAAGGTTTCATCAGGCCTTTAATGCTTTGACCATGATTATCTCTTAATCATTTGCACAAAGTTTTTTCTTTGGATTAACTCTTAATCCAGTGGGTAATCCTAACTTAGACCAATTACAAACATGGATCCCCAACTTTCAAACTCAACCCTTGATTAAACCATTCAATCCTAACCATCCATTGCCCTATTCTTGCTATAAATAGAGCTCTCATTCCTCCATAACAATCATCCTTCAAATTTGTAGCATCACACTTATGCTCAAATACATTCAAGCTTTCTCATTTCATATGTGCTCATCATTTAGTCTCTCTTAAATCAGGAATTAGACTAAATATGCATGTTTAGAATAATTTCTTTATCATTTTAGTTCAATCATAGACTAAATATAGTATGCTAGGATAGTATTCATACTAATCTCATCATCTTATCATTTAGTTTATTGCATTTTAAAATCATACATAGCTAATAACACATTTCATTCTAAAAATCTATCAGAGCATCCCTCGTTCTTACATTTGTCATCCCTGAACCATTTTGCTCAGTGATCTAAGAGTAAAACATTGGTTTGAGGGACATTGTGAGATAGAGAACCATGGGACCCACCTTGGGAAGCTGAGTAATACTACGTTACTCCATAGCTTGCACCAAGAAGTCCTGTGTGTGTGTGTGGACAAGTCTTTTAGAATATTTTCACATATTGAGTTTTATCAGCCCACTTTTCCCGCATACATTTCTGGCGCCCACCATGGGGCCTGACCCCAAATATCAAATCAGTTTTTGAAACTAATCACTTTTGCAGGTCCGTGGGAAATAGGAATTAGCGTGTGAGAAACAATCCCTAGCGCATCTGGTTAACAGTCTAGGGCATCCCACTCACTATTTAGCGCGTGGGGTCCATACACTAGTGCGTGAAGACTTTTCTTTAGCGCATAACCTCACTAAATTTTCCTGTAGGTCTCAGAGCGACTGAAAAAAAAAAAATAGAGTAGCGCATCTGAAGAATATATTGGCGCTTTGGGTCTGTCAGCTAGCGCATCGAGTTTACCAGCTAGTGCTTTCTGTCTATCATCCAGCGCATATAAACCATCTTGTAGTGCATCAAATCAATATTTTTCTTGCAGGTCTAAACTCGAAAACAAAAATAGAACAATGTGTCCAACACACAGAGTAGCGCATCCAGAAAATAGTGTAGTGCAGAGAAACATAAGTTTAACGCATCTAGGTTTTCTTGTAGCACGTACAGTCCTTTCTACAACGCATCACAAACAGAGATCAAAAATTTAAAATTGTAAACGAACTGAGATTTTAGACTTGTGGAAGTCCCCCAGATCATCTAACATTTTTTTTTCTCTGGTTGCTAGCAGGACTCTAACAATTTTCTTGCAGGTGGAGCGGGCCATTTTCTTTTAATCGATTTTCATTTTGCTGACCAAAAACGTCGAATTTACTTTGTTGACCAAATTTCTTTTCAAAGATCAAAAAAAAAAAAACATTGCTTTGAAAAGATAAAATAAACATCATGTTTTCGTGGAGCAACATCTCCACATAGATTTTAGCAAATCACTAAATTGAAAGGATAAAATAAACCAACTTGATTGTTTTTTCTCGAAAGTGGAAGGAATATGCTCTCCCCTTAACTGGGTGATAAAAAATCCAGACCACTCTTACAGCTTTCTTTACTTCAAGCAATAAAACCTTTAGTAGGCCTGCCTTCTTGAGGAGTTGAAATCAACTCTTAAAGCCATTTATAGCCAGTGTGAAGGGAACGACCTAAGTGGGGAATGACTTTGATGCCAAGAATTCCAACCCACTATAATCAAATGTGGAAAGTGACGAAAGTCCTTTTCAACGGTTGTGTGCAGTGATTAGCCTTCCCCCAGTATCTTTGAGATACGTAAAGCCTTTGTTCTAAAGGTTGGGAAGCCTCCTGAGAGAGTTTATCACTGACAGCCAAACAGGAAGCTTGATTACGAACCCTAGAAATAGAAGCTTTGAACCAAGTCAGTAACCAGACATTTATAACATCATAGTGCAAGGGTGGGGAAGAATCCGCCCCCAAGATTACTCACCATATATCTCCTAAGATAACTACTCAATTGTGAAGCGATTCACTTTGAGTTAATTTCTGGCAAAAGGCAAAAAAACGGGCGCCCTCTAGGGGGTGACACGGCTGTTTGAGCTGACGGAGTATCGAGACTAGTGAGCTATGATATTATTTATGACCCTTGATTAAAGAGTCTTTCTGAAGTGTGTTATTTGTATCCAAACCTATTAAAACATTGGGGATTTGAATACATCCTCGCAGAACATACACTTTTTGTTAGATTAGGAAAAATGGTTGTACTTTTTGTGCCGTGCTTGCATTTATTACTTCAGAAACTCATCCATCAAGCTTGAAAAATTCACAACAAAAATTCAAAATTTACAAAAACTAAACCAAAGAAAAAAATTAGGGCAGTTTAGCGCATAAGAGCAACTTCTTAGCGCATGGAGTAATTCTATTAGCGCATCCAAACTGCCAGTTAGCATGTTGGTTCAAAACAGTAGCGTTCCATCTTAAGGAAAAAATAGTGCAGAATCTTTTAGTGCATCAAAGAGACAGTCTAGCGCGTGGAAGCAACAGCTTAGTGCGTAGAGACTAAACAGAATCCAACAGTTAGCGCGTCACAAACCGAGGATAGCGCATAGATTTTTCAACAGTTGAAACAACAATTTTAATAGTCCAAAAACTTTAGCGCGTGTCTGGGGGCAGCCTAGCGCGTGTGGTTATTATTTTAGCGCATCAGGGAATTTCAGTAGCGCATGTAGACTCTGTTCTAGCGCGTAATCAAAAATAGAAAAAAAACAGAGAGCAAAACCGAATTTTTTTTTGAAATTTTCAAACACATTTTTAGAAGCATTTTTTCACCAACATCATTTTTTTCATCAAACCAGAGTGGCAAACAAACCATTAAAATTATTTCTCAAGCAAAATTTGTGACAAAAACGAACACTGTCAGAATCCTAAAACGAATCGCACAATAGAGGATGTCTCTCCTATCATAATCCAGAAATCTCATCATCAGTATCAACAGAATCCTGTACCATCTGACGGATTTTTATCTCAAAACACTTGTTTAAAATTTTCAAATTGTCAAATCAAGTTTCTAGATCGGGAGGCTTTTATCCATATCATTTGACACGCTTTGTCGTGAAGGGGCATCTAAAAACCTTCACTCTGATAGAGTAAGATTTGAAATTTTCAAAAACAAGAATCAACTGAATCCAAACCAATCAAAGGAAACCATTGATCACTCATGCATGACTAATCCCCTTATTCTGAGAAGAAAGAACCTCTATCGTAACATCACGTTGAAGAAACAACAACTTAGTTTTTCCAAATTCATCAAGAGAAATAAGTTTTTATACATCAATCGTCAACTCTTCAAATCTCATCGGGTATTCCTTCATCACATCAAACGTTATATCCAAAACAAATCTAGCGAATTTGACAAAGAACCTTTGAAAACAAGAGCATACTGCAAAAAGTCTACTTTTAATCAAACCATAAACCGCGGAGGAAAGATCAATCCAGCATTCTTGCTCGACGAGTGCATCACATATAACACATCTTGACCAGAACCACCAATGCCCGAGCAACAGATCAACGAGGCTTTTGTCCCCTTCATCACTGAAAGTTTCTACTAAAATGTCTGTTACTCGCTCTCAAAGAGACAAACAAAGCAAGGCACACGTTGAGTCCAGTATGAATCGAAGATTATCAAATCCTTTTGAAGTTCCACCCATAGAAGAACCTGAAATTACTGAAGCACTTCTTCGGGAATGTCAAGAAAACCCTTCCTTCCAAAAACTTGTCAAAAAACTTATGGAAAATGACAAAGAAAAATATCTACTCATGCTTACAAGAAAAGGCGTTAAACTTCCCAAAGATTTAGACCCAAACATTTTTCAAATCGGATCTCGACAATATGCATATCAAGAACAACACAGAGAAGAAGAAACTCACATACCTGAACAACATATTCCAGAGCAACACATTCCAGAACAACGCATACCAGAAATGCGTATACCTAAGCTAGAAACACCAGAGCAAAATATACCATTTACTACACCTTTTCAACTGAGAACCAATACCAGGCAAGAACTTTTTCCTCGACAAGACAATATACCTTTGGCAGCCCTTACTCAACAAATGCAAATGTTGCAAAGGCAAATATAGGATATGCAACAAAGGACAATAGTGCGATACTCTTTAAATGAAATCTGTCCTTACCCATTTGACAGAAGATTGAACATGGTGCCTTTTCCTCCAAACTCAGATGTTCCCAAATTTGATAAATATGATGGGAAAAGTGATCCCCGAGATCATGTTCGAGAATTTTGCACACTAAGCCTTGAATTTGCTCATGATGACACCTATTTGATGAGGTTATTCCCCAGAAGCTTGGGAGGGCAAACCATGGAATGGTTATCCCAAAATTTTGCCACCTGTCAGATCATTTGATGAATTGGTTAAAAAATTCATAACCCACTATTCCTACAACATCCAACATGCCATAACCATGTTAGATGTTTGCAACACCAAACAAAAGAACAACGAAACATTCATGGTGTTCCTTCAATGCTGGCGATGCATGGTATCACGATATCCTCGAGATATTCCCGAAAAGGAGAAAATGGAAATCTTCATTGATAACTTGAATGGCGAAATGAGTTACAGACTAAAACTTCAATGCATACCATCTTTCGCTAAATTGATTGAAAATGGAATTCAAGTAGAAGAAGCCTGTGTCAAAAAGGGAACACTCAAATTCTACAAGGAAGGAACAAACTCATCAAACTACACTAACCAGAACAACACCAATCTTGACAAATCTCAAATTTGGACTCGAAACAAAAACAAAGGCAATAATGAAACATATGATCCCAAATCTAAGCAACCAGTGGTTGCATTATTTGGAAATCCTCAAAATACGAAAAATCCTAAAAACGCTACTCCCAGTGCTAACACATATGCACCAACTAATGATCAAGGACAACTCAACACAAACAACACCAATGATACTCAAAGCAAAACCATGAATCCAGGACCTAACAACAATTCACGCAACAACATGAACAATTTCCAAAAGCGTATCTTCACACCACTGGGATAATCATTAGAATCCGCATTTAGAGAACTTTTGGCAAACAAGATTCTTTCTTTGCCCCCCATCAACAACTATGAACCCCCAATCAAACCACCTTGGTGGAATGATTCACACTATTGTGATTTCCATCACAACAAGGGTCATAGAACAAACGAGTGCATGAGATTGAAACATTTAGTACAAGACATGATTGATTGAGGTGACTTAATGGTGGATGGTCTTAAAACAAATGGTGATCACAGAGCCTTCAAAAATCCTCTCCCAAATTACAACAAAGATGGAGCATCAACTTCAGATAATACACGTGGAGCTCATATTAATCACATCTACAACAACACAATCAACCACATATTAGCTGAAGATCATCAATTCAATGCCATCACCATTCGAGATCGACATGATCATGAATCTGTCAATGTAACAACCCGAACTCAGAAATATGTCTTGAAGGGACATACTGCACCTACAACTACCACACCAAAAATCCAATATGACTTGGTTAGCCAACTACGCAAGACTCCAGCTCAGATATCTATCCTGGAATTATTGAAACTATCACCAAATCACAAGGACATATTGGAACAAGCGCTATTGGAAATGAATGTACCTCAAAATCAGAATACAGACAGATTTCAAGCCATGGTCACCCATATGACAAGACCTCATAACCTCACCTTCTCAGAGCATGATAATACTTCCTTGAGTCATCCGCATAATACTCCTCTCCATATTGAAGTCATTGTTTGCAAAGACTGAGTAAAGAGAGTCTTAATAGATGGAGAAGCCGGACATAATATATGTACTTTAAAGCTTATCTGTGCATTAGGCTTCTCAGAAGAATCTATTGATCCTTGCAAGAAGATTACCATAAAAGCATATGATGATGAGGAAAGGTCCTCTAAAGGAAAAGTGATATTACCTATTCAAGTAGGACTAGTACAAAAGGATACTATATGTCAGGTCTTAGATATTGATCTAACCTACAATATCTTGTTAGGACGATCCTGGATACATGAAATGCAAGCTGTACCTTCCACCTATCACCAATGTGTCAAGTTTCCTTATGATGGACAAGAAATATCCATATCAACTGATCATAATCCATTCCAATATTGCAACGCAATGGGGGTAACCCAAGACAGTTTGGTTCCTCATAATAGAGAAAAGCAACGATCTTCAACATCAGATCCACCAACAGTAAAATCAAACTCCTTATGGGGAGACTTCAAGTAGAAGATGCAAATCAAAGACCGAGGCATGGGAGAATACTCTTTGGAGCCTTTATGTTTGGCCAAATTGCCAACATCACCTAGATCGCATGGTTTGCCTACTACATCAACACATCTGGCTACTCAGCTCGTCACTAAATTTGATGGTACCTTCATCCAATTGGGTACTCTAGCACATGAAACAGAAGACAAGGACATTCTTAGCTGGTTATACAAAGATGAGGAAGAAGATCATAGAGCAGCCGCTTTGGACATTGTTCTACCAACACACCTATATGAAAAAGGCTACTTAATCATGAAGCAAATGGGATATGGCGGTAAAGGACCTATTGAGAAATGTAAAGAAGGAGTCACTGAACCTATAGATCTTCCTTCACAACCTAGTAGAAACAAAGTAGGATTGGGTTCTAAACTCACATTCCTATTGAAACCACCACCACACACAACTACAAAACCTCAATGGAAGGTGAAGAAGAAGTACAAAGAAGAATCCTGGCAGGAAGCACTCTTTGAATCAGCAGAAACAATCCGCAAGGCACAAGAACGTCAAGATCAGAAGTTGCATCAGGGAAAGCTTCTAAGTCATAAGAAGGCCCTATCTGCAGCAGTAGCTCATATTCAAACACCAATGTCTCAAAAACAAATCATGTCATCTCCAGATACCATTATTCCTCCCTGAGGAAGTACAGTTTATGAACAAATCCAGCAAGTAGAAGACGGATCTGATACAGAATCAACAAAAACCATCAAAATGGTATCCATCATCAAAGATTTGTTTTCACCATACAACATACCAGTTTACAGCACAGATAGAATCTGGGACGATGCCTATGAGACAGATTCCAATGAATATGAATGGGGTACCTGCTCCAATGCTACTACAAATATCCCTGATGATACCGATTCTATATCCCTTTCTCAAAAAGAACATAATGCAGAAGATAGACCTCTTGAATTTGGACCACAAAATATCTATGACGCCAAGGAAAGCGAACAAAAACATTATGAACAAGTCTATGTAGAAGATAATACCATCGAGGACCTCGACAAAATCCTAGACTTCTTTAAAACCAAGGCCCATCACAATGAAAATTCCATCCTAACACTCACAGTAGCCAAACTTGATCCACCTAACGATTCCTTACCGCTTATCTTTCCTGGCCTCATCGACTGGGATGAACCTGAAATCCATGATATACCAATTTTCCCAAATGATGAATCCATTATCCATTACCTATGTACCATAAATCCAGAAACAGGCTCTACCAGTGACCAAAGTAACGATGTCTGTCAATCAGGGAGTGCCAAGTCTCTCAGTCACAAAAATGAACTAAATAAAGGATTTGATGCTGAAAACCAGTCAATGGCAGCTCTAGATCACAAAAAAGTAAAAATAAAGGACGCATCTGAGGGTGAAAACCTTTTTAAGGCATCTAACGATGGGAGACTTGACACTCTTCTTGAACACTTTCATGAGTGATCACCCATTTTGATTGAGCCCACTTAATCAATCAACGTTGGTACCACAGAAGCAGCTAGAAACATACACCTTGCAGAATCTCTGACAGAGGAAGAAAGATCGACATTCATCATCTTCTTTAAAGGACAGCAAATTAACTTTGCTTGGTCATATGCTGATATGCCTGGAGTAGATCCACACTTAATCATGCATCACTTGTCCATTTCTACAAGAGTTAAGCCAGTCAAGCAAAAGCTATGCAAGATGAATCCACAGGTGGCACTCATGGTCAAAACTGAACTAAAGAAACTATTAGACGTTGGATTCATCTGACCCATTGACTATGCAAAATGGATTTCCAACATTGTTCCAGTATCAAAACCAGATGGTAGTATCAGAATCTGCACTGACTTTAGAGACGTCAACAAAGCTTGTCCAAAGGATGACTTTCCTCTGCCAAGTATTGACATAATTGTAGATCTTACAGCAGGCCACGCAATGCTCTCACTAATGGACGATTTCTCAGGCTATAATCAAATCAAAATAGCTCCTGAAGATCAAGATAAAACAACGTTCACCTGTCCTTAGGGAACGTACTGTTGGAATGTTATGCCTTTTGGCTTAAAGAATGTAGGGGCCACTTATCAAAGAGCAATGACCACAATATTCCATGACATGATGCACACATTTATGGAAGACTATGTGGATGATTTACTAGCTAAATCCTTCACCAGAGCCGAACATCTCGGCATCCTAACAAAGATTTTTGATCGATTATAGAAATTTCAGGTCAGGCTCAACCCTAAGAAGTGTGTCTTCGAGGTTACATCAGGGAATTTACTAGGCTACATTGTCTCAGCTAAAGGTATTGAAGTAGATCCAGCAAAGGTACAAGCTATTATGGACATGCCACCACCAAAGAATATCAGTCAACTTAGATCTCTACAAGGACGACTTCAATCAATCAGACAATTCATTGCTCAGCTAGCAGATAAAAGTCTCCCATTTAACCATTTACTACACAAAAATGTACCATTCAAATGGGAGGCCAAGTGTGTAGAATCTTTTTACCAAATCAAACAGTACCTGATGAATCCACCAGTTCTAGTCCCACCAGTCGCAGGAAAGCCTCTTATTTTATATATCTCAACAACAGATATCTCGCTGGGGGCACTATTGGCACAAGAAGATCAATAAGGAAAGGAATGCGCCATATATTACATCAGTCAGACATTGAATGGTTATGAACTCAACTATACATTCATTGAAAAGGCTTGCCTAACAGTGGTCTTCACATCTCAGAAGTTCCGACATTATATGCTAGCACATACCATTAAGCTAGTAGCAAAAATTGATCCTCTCAAATATCTACTCAGCAAGGCAGCTCTTACAGGCCGATTGGCTAAATGGGTCATGATTCTCAGTGAATTTGACATCCAATACACAGAAAGACGAGCCATCAAGGGACAAGCAATTGCAGATCAGTTGGCTGAAGCACCACTCCCAAGAAAACACACCATGGAGATTGAATTTCTAGATAGGGACGTTTTTTCTCTTTCGACCAAACAATGGACCCTATACTTTGACGGATCCTATACACAACACGGTTCCGGTGCTGGCATTTTGTTCATCACTCCTGAAGGACACACTATACCAAGATCATATAGGCTTATGTTTCCATGTACAAATAATGTGGCTGAATATGAGGCACTGGTCATAGGCATCAAAATGGCCGTAGAATGGAAAATCACAGAGTTAAAGGTCTATGGAGACTCACAACTAGTCGTCCATCAAATCAACAATGACTATCAAACAAAGGATGACAAGTTACTACCCTACAAATGAATGGTGGATGATTTCAAACAGTATTTTGTACACATCACCTTTGAGAAAATACCAAGGTTGAACAACAAAACAGTCGATGCAATGGCTACTATCACTTCACTACTACAAATTCCAGAGCAACAGAGTCGTTACGAGTTCCTAGTAGAGCAACTATTCTCCCCTGCCTATGACCACTCTGAATCCCAGGTTATTTATGCCTTGACTGGTTCAGATTCTCCATTATATGGACCAATATACGACTACCTCAAGCATAATATCTTACCTATTGACCAATCCCATAACCAAAAACGTAACTTTATCCGACAAGCTGCCCGTTACACCCTTACCGCTGATACTTTGTATCATCGAGGTCTCGATGGTACTCTTCTTCGTTGCCTTGATTGTAATGATTCTGATTCTGCTTTACACGAGCTTCATGAAGGTATTTGTGGCACACATTCCAGTGGCACTACTCTTGCTAAAAAGCTTCTACAAATAGGATACTACTGGCCTACAATGGAGAAAGACTCCTATCACTTTGCCAAGAAATGTCCTAAATGCCAAATCCATGGTAATCTCATACATGCACCAGCATAGGAACTACAGCCATTTACAACATCCTGGCCCTTTTGTCAGTGGGGACTAGACTTAGTTGGCAAAATTCATCCTTCATCTTCAAATGGACACAAGTTCATTATAACAGCAATAGAATACTTTACCAAATGGATAGAAGTAGTTCCCATGACCACAGTGACAGGGAAACAAATTGCCTCTTTTATCCTAAATTATCTGATCTGTAGATATCGTATTCCAAGTTCAATCATCACAGATAATGGATGACCTTTCAAAAACCAAGATGTCCAAGAACTATGTGAAAAATTCAAAATCCAACATCAATTTTCTACACCATACTACCCGCAGGGAAATGGTCAAGCAGAAGCATCTAACAAGACAATACTGAAAATCCTCAAGAAAATAGTGAATGATGCAAGCAAAGATTGGCATGTACAACTCAATCCAACACTTTGGGCATACAGAACCAGCATCTGCACACCTACAGGAGCAACACCATACTCATTGGTATATGGATCAGAAGCTATTTTACCCCTGGAGGTAGAAATCCCCTCTCTCAAAGTCTCTTTAAAAGGCTTAATCCCAGATGAAGAGTATCGAGTTAACCGACTGCAAGAACTTGAACTATTAGATGAAAGATGCCAACATGCTTATACTCATCTCAAAGCATATCAGCAACGCATGTGCAGGAGCTACAATCACAAGGTCATACCTCACAATTTCAAGGTTGGTGACCTAGTCCTCAAAGAAAATCCAAGAAATCAGTAAGATCAAGAAAAGAAAGGGAAATTTGAACCTAACTGGTTGGGTCCCTATGTTATCATATCAGTCTATGGATTAGGTGCCTATCAGCTAACAAATTCTGAAGGAGATGTGCTTGATGAACCAACTAACAACATCCATCTAAAGAGGTACTACACTTAAGTGGCCTAGTGCACGGAAAAAGCCAAAATACGCAAAAAAATCAAAAAAATCAAAAAAGTCCAGAAAAAGCAAAAACATAAAGTACAAATAAAAACACATGGTGAAAACCTGGTAAATAGGCTTTCTTGTGAAAGAACGGCTCCTCTATCTATCTCAATCCCATTTTATCCATACAAACACTATCGGCCATCGCCCGACACTTAGCACATATCCATTCAGGACATACTTAGCATAGTCACTATCCTGATTTGTCTATATATATCCTCTTACCACATCTGACCATGGCTTGGAAATAACTGTACATGATCATATCAAGAGGCACACTCAGCTAGGGGCATTAACTTATTCAAAAACTTGCAAACATTCAAGACATCACAACTATTGCAAAAACTCAGAAGCATGACATCCAACAACCAAAAATACGCTTCATCGCAACAACCAAAACAAAATAATTCACAAAAATACCAAGGCTAGATGATTTTCTGAAGTACTAAATGTTGCATTCTTGCATAAAGTCTAGACTAGTTTTGCATTTTGAACTTTTTGAAATTTTGGGATTCTCTTCCTTGTCTCACTAAATGCTTCACAGCTAGAGGTCAAGGGGAACTTCCAATATTTTCTTAGTCTTCTGTCTGGGAGGTGATCGCTTGTACTGTGTGAATGCTTGCCTCGAGACGTGATACGTCAAATATCACTGAAGGCTTGATTCCACTTCACGCATATAAATGATCAAATCTTGTCTATTTATGCAATACGCACTCAGGTCGTCCTGGTTCAATTATACCTTGACGCTTGTGCTATCTTGCAAAATCAAAAATCATGTAAATTTTTCTCAGGTCATTATGGTTCAATTATACCATTATGCTTGTATAAATTTTCAACATATCCTAAACAAATCAATGCTCAATGATGAAACCTACAAAGAAAGCAAATAACATATGGTTATATCAGATGGCAAATGCAAGAACTAGGGATACTCCACAAACATTAGATGCATATCATTTACGCATGTTTTCATATCATTTTAACATGTTTGCCTATCATTTTAACATCATTACATATTATTTTACAATTAGATGCATATCATTTCACATGTTTGTAATTAAGATACATTTAGCAGCATATCAAATCATACATCTCATTCTTTACATCTCATTTTCAAGATACATCTC
This sequence comes from Cryptomeria japonica, assembly GCF_030272615.1. Lineage (NCBI taxonomy): Eukaryota > Viridiplantae > Streptophyta > Pinopsida > Cupressales > Cupressaceae > Cryptomeria > Cryptomeria japonica. Next base: position 348,572,976 of record NC_081414.1, read on the forward strand.
ACAGCATATAAAATAAAAAACATACATCCTGCATCATACATTATATCATCTATTTAAAGCATTGCATCACATAAATAAAATAACCCAAATAAATGCATCCATATAAACACATCACATGATCAAAAAAATGGTGCCATATATATATATATATATATATATATATATATATCTCAAAAATGATCCAAATGTATAAAATGTGTCAAAACTATGTCCAGCACAAAGAATACAATGCTCAAAAATACAACAGAGACCATGTCTCTCAAGTATGACTATCCCCTGATGGAGATGGTCTCGCTTCAGATGCACCCGCCCCTGGATCTCTAGGAGGGTCCTATCTTGGTGGCCCCGTAACACTTCGGCTCTCAGACCATGACCCCATAGCTCAAGATCGGGTGGATCTCGACTGTGCAAAGCTCTGTACTCGCTGGTCCCTGGGTACTGTAGCCTTATAGTGCCATCTGTAATACTCCACCTCCTGGGCTCTCAGTGCCAACTCTCTCAGGGTGTCTCTCTTCGGACCACCCGCCGCTGCTCTCTACATGCTCGCCACCTCCTCCTCCACTCATCTTGGCCGCTCTATCTTGGTATCTCACTCAGTGGTCAACTGAAAAATCTGCCGCTGATAGGTCAAAATCTGTGCCTGCAGCTACTGGATAGTAATCTGTAAGGTCCGTATCTGGGCATCCTCCATATGACTAGGGACCCAAACCCATAGTGGTACTTGTGCTGGAGGAACCCCTCCCACTCGACCTGTCCTCGGTGTTGGAGGTGGGAGCACATCTGTCCTCCTCCTCTGCGCTGGTCGCATAGCCTCCTCTATACCACCCACTGTAGCTAGCACCTCCCCCACTCTCCCCTCTCCACCGGCTCCGATAGCCAATCCACCTCTCCCTCTATCTATCCTCCCTTGTCACACTACTCTCTCCACACTCCTATCTCCTCTCCTCACTCTACCTCCCCACCTCCCTCTAGCTCCTCTCCCTCATCCATCTCCTCCATCATCCCCATAATCTCCATCATCTCCCCCGTCTCCCTCCTCCTGATCTGAATCAAACGACAACCTCATCTCCTCAGGATCAGATATCCTAGCCACCGCTCACATAGCAAACAATCGAGCAAACTCATCTATCATACCCGCATCCTGAATCTCTGGGGCATAGTCCCATATCTGCCCAACCAACCCCACAAACTCCTCCACCGCCACTGCACTATCAATGGTCGGCCCCCAATCTGCTACATCCTACCGCCGCCGTGCATATAGGCACGCTCCCTGAGGAATACCCTGCTAGCGCCCAAACTGCCTCAAAACTTGGGTCACCACAAACTGCTCAATCACGAACGGGGTCCTCCCAATCAGATTCCTAGTCATAAATACAAAGGGCATCTCCAGCCCATCCTCCGCCCACACCTCACATCCTGTATACGGTCGCCAGGTGACCATATCTATGTCATCCAGTACCCTCCTCCAGTGCTCTAGTTTGCCCATCTTACGCTGGACAACTAGACCCCTGTATCCATAGGCATATGCACATCCTATGGGCCTGTCCCTATCTGCTAGTGGCCTCGTTGCTGGAATGTGCTCCCAGCACCATACCTATAATAATGTCACACCAGCTAACAAACTGTCATAACCGAGGTATACTACCTCATGCAGACCCCTGTATAAATGGGCCAGCATAGTTGATCCCCATGCAAACCTCCGGCCCTGAGTGACCATCTCCCCCAAAACTAGCCCCCATCCCACTGAGAATCCCTTTGACCTGTGATCAGGACAAAGGAATCCACCAATAAACCCTACTAATACGAATGGCAGCGGTGCATAATCTAAGTCCAAAAACTCCTGCCATGGGATCTCATAGCCGCAGACGGTATCATCCTAAAAAATATGGCGCAGTGCCTCTGTACCACCCTCCTCTGACTGCTCGTAGGGTAGTAGTGCCCCTACTACAGAGATGCGTAGAATCCGATAACAATCCTCTAGGGTGACTGTCATCTCTCCCGTGGCAAAATGGAAGGTGTTCGTATCACTGTGCCACCTCTCCACAAGTGCTGTCAATAGCCCCCGGTTCACAGTGAACCGAGGCATATCCAGGAGAGAAGTCAATCCACATCTCTCAATAATGTCCAGGTCGGCCTGTGACAACCGCGGTATCAATGTCCATGGTCTGGGAAATCTCTCCCGCGACTGAACCACGCCCAATCGCTCCTATCCACAAGTCAAACAAATCCAATATCAGTTTCCACATCAAAACAAAGATATCAAAATCAAACTTACATCAACAACATGGAACAATTTGCTCATCTATATCAAAGTTCAAAATCCTATCATTTCATATCAACTTGTAAAACAACTTAAGTTCTCAAAAACCATATCAAAACTTGTAACACAACTCAAGTCTCCAAAATCACATAAACTTGTAAAACACCTCAAGTTTCCCACCCATATCAGCTTGTAACACAACTCAAGTTTCCAACCCATATCAGCTTGTAACACAACTTAGGCTTCACACATTGAACTTGAAACAGAACACACAAACAAATCATATTTTGATCAACACAACACATTGATATCTATACATAACATGGAAAATCGTAAATCAAAACAAGTTATATCAACACTCATATTGGACAAATGCATAAAAACATGACAGACAGACCAAAACAAATTTTCAAATCGGCTCATCTCGCAAAAATTTTCCCGATGTGCTAAAACAGATACCCAATGCGCTAAAAAACCCCCACGCGCTAGGCTACTTTTCTTACATGCTAATCTATTTACCCTATGCGCTAGACTGACTCTACGCGCTAAAATTTTCCCCCCATGTGCTACCTGACCCACCCTATGAGCTAGACTCTGTCTACGCGCTAATCTACACCTCCTAGGCGCTACCCGTTTGGCCCTATGCACTAGGTTAACCCTATGCGCTAAACTCCCTTACCTATGCGAGCCCTTGCGACCCCTATGTGCTAGGTCTACCCTACGCGCTAACCTGTTGACCTGACACACTACCCGACGACTACCATGCGCTATTCTACCTATATGTGCTAACATATTTTTGCTATGCGCTATCCTATCTATTTTGGACACGACTCCTAAAATTCGACTCGATGCGCTACTTCAAACTTCGTATGCACTTCTCTACGCCCTAGACGTGCTAGAACATTAAACCTGAACTTTGAAAATCAAAAAATGACTAAAAACAACAAAATGAAAAGTCAAAAAAGGGTCAAAAATGTTGACTTACTGGTGGTCCACGCGATGCAGGTCTCTGGTACCTCCGAACGCGCTCAAAACGGTGTCTATGATAAGGAATCAACATTTTCTCTGCAGACCAAATTCTCTTTCTTCAAAGTCAACAAAGCACAAATGAATCTAATTCAAGCCCTTTTCCCCTTTTATAAGAGGAAAATGAAATTAGGGTTAGCCAAATGGACCTGTAATATGGTCGTGGTCTCCCCTATACCATAACATTTGTAACTTATCAGGAGATGAATCAATTTGCACACATTTCACATGCACGAAATCATACACATCATACGCAACTCATTAGATTAAATCAAAAAAATTTCAAAATATTGATTCATCTCCCAAGGGGGCATCACCATCAACTATCGAATCTGGGGCATCACACATCAAATAAAATCTGGGGCACGACTAACAAATCATAAGAACGACACAAAAATTGCATTTGATCATAAATCGTGATAAAGCATCATTTTCTTTGAAATAACATGTGCACACACGTCACTTCAAAGAGGGGCAAAATGTAGACGTATAAAAATGACCATATTCCTAAATGAATATTTTATGTTCATTTCTCTATTTAATTAAATCCAATTTAATTAAATTATCCACATTCTTCTATTTTATTAAGTAAATTACTCAATTTATTTAAATAAAATTCACTATACCCATTTAATGAATAAATCATTTTATTCAATTAAATCCCCCCAATCCACTTTTAATTAAATTCAAATTTAATTAAATAGTTATCTTAAATTGAATAAATCTAATTTATTTAATTTCCCCAAATTGCAACCAAATCGAATGAAATACTTTATTTCAATTAAATCCTATTATCCCTCCATCCACTTGCAAAATCCCAAACCCCTTTCTAATCCCTTCTAGAATCTTCTAATCGCTTCTAATTAACCTAACCCCTTCTCTAAACTTTGTCACATCCCTAAGCAAAGGGAAGTCACTTCTCAAAAACCTCAAAGTCTTTGATAACCATTAAAGGCTTCAAGTCTTCAACCACTAAATTCCTCAAAGTCTTTGATAACCATTGAAGGCTTTCAACCTTCAACCACTTAATCCCCAAAGTCTCCAATAACCATTAATGGTTAACTCAAACCCTCCTACATGGTTAAAACATTTGTTTTAACTCAACCTTCATCCAACCCAAGGGTCTCATCAGGCCTTTAATGCTTTGACCATGATTATCTCTTAATCATTTGCACAAAGGTTTATCCTTGGATTAACTCTTAATCCAGTGGGTAATCCTAACTTAGACTTGACCCTTAGCCTCTAGATAACCATGAGGTCTTCTCAGACATTCAATGTCTCCAACCCCTTCTCTCAACCCAACCCTATGTTGACATTTGTCACCATTTCATTGGTACCAATTACAACCATGGATCCCCAACTTTCAATCTCAACCCTTGATTAAACCATTCAATCCTGACCATCCATTGCCCTATTCTTGCTATAAATAGAGCTCTCATTCCTCCATAACAATCATCCTTCAAATTTGTAGCATCACACTTATGCTCAAATACATTCAAGCTTTCTCATTTCATATATGCTCATCATTTAGTCTCTCTTAAATCAGGAATTAGACTAAATATGCATGTTTAGAATAATTTCTTTATCATTTTAGTTCAATCATAGACTAAATATAGTATGCTAGGATAGTATTCATACTAATCTCGTCATCTTATCATTTAGTTTATTGCATTTTAAAATTATACATAGCTTATAACACATTTCATTCTAAAAATCTATCAGAGCATCCCTCATTCTTGCATTTGCCATCCCTGAACCTTTTTGCTCAGTGATCTGAGAGCAAAACATTGGTTTGAGGGACATTATGAGATAGAGAACCATGGAACCCACCTTGGGAAGCTAAGTAATACTACGTTACTCCATAGCTTGCACCAAGAAGTCCTGTGTGTGTGTGTGGACAAGTCTTTTAGAATATTTTCGCATATTGAGTTTTATCAGCCCACTTTTCCCGCATACACCTACAAACGAGAAATTGGACCAAGCATTAAAGATAGTTAGTATATCTTGTATTTTTTTGAATTCAAAGTGTACTATTCTATTTTAACATGTTACAAAATTTATACCTTAGGCGTCGAAGTTGCAACTGTTGTAATTGGGGGAGGTGTATGGGATACCGCTGCTGCATCCTAAAATGCATATTATTTGTCTCAATTTAAATTGATGTATAAATGAAAATTCATTTATGTAATTACAAAATTAAAGTGACTGATAAATAAAATGTTATGAATTCAAATCAACACACCTATGTCTTTGGCTCATGGGTAAACACAATGTCCATCAACTCATCTATCAGCGCAACATCCTCAACCGTGTGAGCCTGACATCTACAACCGCAAATCATGCATAGATGATATGAGTATCCATCTACACTGGCTGCATCATCTATCCCCAAGCATATCCCCGAGCAACTGACACACATATGCTCGATGGGCTCTCTGTCGCCCTCTAACGGGCTCATCATCCAATACAATAGGGTGTGCTAATGATGTCCCATGCTGGATGATGGCACCAGTCAATGTTGTGGCTGCCTGAAGAGTCTGTAGCTCCATCAAATCTTTCAGCTCTAATGGGACAGCCTGATGCACCTTGGGTTTGGGTGCTAGGGGGTGGCAACTCTTCATGGCTAATCGCCTACGGGCTCTAGGTCTATCTTGGGCAGAGCCACCCCCTCTACCATGAAACTCTCTCATGTCAAAATAATTTGGGTGCACATTGAGCACAAACTCACAATATATTTTTCTCAAAAAATATAATGGCACCTCATAATTATTACAAGGTGGATCGTCAAAGACCATCCACCACCTTTGCCAAAATAGATTCTTCATCTACACATTTGTACGCCAATGTATGGGAAACCTCTTTGCATTAGGAGGTAATGACTGACCAGTTATGGGGTCAACAAAAAGGGCACATATTTGTTGTTTAGAAATATTTTTGTTTTTAACTCCATCGTATGATAGCCCATTGGCATAGAATTGATGACACCTATCCCTAAAGCTTCCCCATTTGGTAATTTCAGTGGAAACAGCTATGGCACCACTAGCTAATGTTTCTAGGCTAGTGGCGAGGGATTGATGATGGTCAAGTTCAAAAGTTTTCAATTTTACAATCAGTCTATTGATTTTGGATGTATTTTTCCCTAACTGATTAATTAATTCTTTCTATGTTTCGGCTATGCAGTCAAAAGGAGGAATTGGGGGTTGTTCTTGTGTGTTTATTGGAGGTGCATTTGGTTGTTCTTGTGGGCTTTTAGGAGGTGCATTTGGTTGTTCTTGTTCTGGATTAGAAGAATCTAGTTTTTGAAACAAAAAATGAAAAAACCTAATCAAAATTAATGAAATTAAATTCAAAATGTAAAACAAATTGCATAAACCAGAAAGAAAGACAAAAAAAAACAAAAACTAACCTTGATCCATAGCCTGAGGACAAATTTCGCACCCCGTTTGTGGTTTAGCTTAAAAAAAAGGGAAAAAAAGAAAGTAGAAAATGCGCTTTACGGGTAAATGAGGACCCAGTTTTTTTTTAAAACTTTTTTCATTAGGCACCGCGTACGCAGTTTTACTAGGATTATTGGCGCATACGTGCTCATTTTCCTATAAGCAGCACGTATGTGCTAATTTTCCTAGGCGTAGCACGTACGTGCTCAGTTTCCTAAGCTTAGCGCGTACGTGCTACCTTTTCTAGGCTCGGGAAGAACAAACCTAAGTGCGTACGTGGGAATTTGAAATTTTAAAACTCCGTACGCACTGCCTGTTTTTCCAAGTTTTTTTTGGGTGGTGTCCACTTTTTTGACCACCATCTTTGTGCAAACGCCTATAGAAAAAGGTATTATAACAAGAGGAGATGTTTACTACAAAAGGGACAATAGTGGAAGGAGGTGCTTTTAGACATAGAGTACTGAATGTTGGTTATGGCACAAGAAGATGGGACAAGTCAAATTTGATAACATGATAAAGATCAGTAATACCAAAGTTCTGAGAGATTTACTAAGGATTATCAAACCTACTAATAATATTTGATTCCTCTATAATTATTGAGTGGGAGAAGGATTTGATTCTATTTTTATGCACATGTTACTCTAGGATCACTTTTCCAACATCTCAAATAGAAGCAGAGTAAAAATTGTTATGCTACTTGATGGGATCAAATCAAGGCTTAGATGTACTATCTCAAGGTTAAAAATAGATTCTCCATGGATTTTTTTTATATGTAAAATATTTTCATTATTATTCTAGGTAATTAAACAAATTAAAAAAAGGCTCCTAAAACCTTGAAGATATTCTTAATATCATTCAAAAAACAATTTACTAGTATGTACAAGGTTAAACAACTAATTATGCATCTTGATTTGAGTAAGCTAACTCTCTTAATCAATGAATTTAGATAAAGTCCTAGTTGTAAGGTTTCTCCCATTGATAGAGTCTCATATAAACAAATTCTCATAAAGGAAGTCCTTCATGAGGATTTTTTCTCTATGGGCAATGGGAATGATCACAAATATGATTTATTTTCTTGTATATAAGCCCTTTTGGGATAGGATTGTAATTAATCTCTATCAAGATTACCTAGAATAATATAGTTCAAAATATTTAAGCAACATTGATAATAAATGGAATATTAAGTTCATACCCATGTCTAGAGATTGTGAGGATATATATACTTAGTAGGCAAACATTCTTCATAAATTTTCATACAAGATTATTGCCAAGAAACTTTTCCTCAATCTACACCATCTCCTTCATTTATATGCTAGGTCAATGAAACTAGCTTCATTAATGTATATGTGTTCTTGATGACACCATTTCTATGTGGGCATGAATAAAGTGAGCTAGATGTCATCAATAGTCTGGCATCTTTATTTAAATAAAGTTCACCAAAGATTATGGTCGCATAGAATGACCTAAATATTTTTTCTCATAGTTCAAGAACTAAGATTTAACCCCAAAATTTGGAGATCTATTGAAATAATTTTTATTGATGTTTATTATTGCATCAACATTATTAGCCACCAACGAACTTTTTTTCATCAATCTATATTCCAATAATAAAGACTCAAATATTTATCTTGTCTTATATGTACTTACTCCAAAAGACTTAAATGAATATCTTTGTGATTATGCTATTTAACAGAAGAGATTAAATATATTACTCTATCTATTTTCTCTCAACAACATGTATATAATTGTTGTCACATGGATCTACACCAGAAAGCTAAGCTCTATTCTTAGCAATCTTGTCAAACATGGGACCATCTTTGAACATGTGGGTTTCTCATAATGAAGATGAACCTCCATTTTATGGGTTGGCTCCCCTTTTGATATCCTAAAAACTAATGAATTTTTGGGAAAAGGGATAGAAAGGGTGCTTTAGAAACTAAAATTACTACAGCTAATAGGTGACACACCAATGGCTAAAACTTGATTTTCTATTGGACTCATATATACTCAACTAATGAAGATATATTAAATCACAACTCAAAAACACATGCTTGCAAAATTGATTCTCATGAATAATTTTTTGATTTCTTGATGTTGTTCGAAGGAAAACACTAATTTTTTCATAATTGTCATACATAAAAAAGATAACACATTCATCGGCCTACAATATAACATGTTTCTACACCAAGAATTGAAGTAATACAACAAAAAATAGAGAACTTTAAGATAAAGTCACAATATTTTAATCAAAATACTGACACACAACACAAGGACAAAATTTTTGGAGAAGAAAATCTTCTTCTTTATTGAGAAAAATGAGTTACTTGTATTACAAGTCTGGAAAATATTGCTCATACAATGACTAAAAAATACTCATAAGAAAATGAGTTATAAAGTTTTTTTGCTGCTACAATAGCGAAAACTCAAAAGTAGGGAAGACTGAGAGAAGAAACTTGAATTATATCAAAAGAGCTCCAAAAATATTTGAAAATTAAAATTCTTGGCTACTTTTGACAGATGTGGACTGTTGCTCCTCCTCAAAATCAATTGCTAGTGGGTTTCCTATGCTCTTCTTTAGTTGTTGGGTGGATGGAATTGAAAATCTCTTTGAAAGTTGGCTTGAATTGAAGGACACTTGTTGATTTTTCTCAAAAGACTCTATTGGCATTTGGCATTATAACAAACAATAGGAGATTGTTGGCATTTCAATAAGGATATTGAGAAGGTTGTTGATGATTATGGATATAACTCATTAAGGATGTTTACTATCTTAATATTATTATTTTGTCATTGATGTCAAGAAATTGGTTTTCTAATTTAGTATGATGTTGCCATATCTTGAGAAGTATGATTTGATGAGTATAGAGATGTCAGTAAAAGACACAGAAAGAATATGATGAATAAGGGGATGAATAAGGTATTCAATGGGCAACTATTACCGAGTCAGACAATGATGAGATCATGATGTTTAGATTGTTTTAACATCATACATATGTTGTAAATTGTAAGGTTAATACTATACTATGTTACTGAGAAAAGAAACTAGTCAATAAACCCTAAAGAACCTAGTCGGTAAACCCTAAGGAACCTAGTTGGTAAACCCTAAGGTTATCGCTATCAGTTAATGAAGGCAGAATGTCTACTGAGTAAAGTTTAGTATTCACCGAGTTGATACCGAGTTGTAACCGAGCTATAACAGAATACATTAAATGGTTACATGTGTTATTTAATGAAGGAAGCTGATGAGCTGGAACTGATGAAATGATTGGTATGTCGTGCATGAAGTTTGTTAATGAATCTATGGCAAAGGAAAATTGGCATGAAGATCTACAGCATAGATTGAACTGCATTACCCTAGCACAAGTTCCAAGAAATGTATGCAAGTTCCAAGGCAGGGTAAAACATTTTTTAGATCGAAGGATACATTGAACCTGAACAAGTTTGAAGATCTGATGGCTATGATTGATCATGGGAAATATGATCAAGGAGATTAAGCGGTTGGCTAATTGTTTATAAATAGGGAACTGTTGATAAACAATGCATGTGGGCAAATGTATGCATAGGGATGCTACATAGTGATTACCGAGCATAGAAGCTTGAAGACCTATTTGAATAACATAGTATAGAAGCCCAGTAGATGGACAAGATTAGTTCTATGTCTAAATTGTATTGAGCAAATAAGAATCTGCTTTAGCATTTTAGATGTGAAGTTGCAGATAGATTTTTATTACTGTTATTTTGTGAACGTGACAAAAAATCTCTTAACCGAGTGGACTTAACAGTCTTATTTTTAAAACCCTCTAGTAAGGTGACATTCTGATTGAGTGTTTGAAATCCTTTAACAAGGTCACTTCTAACAAGGTGAAGATCCTAACAGATCTGAGGGAAATCCCTTAATCGGGTCACATCTAGCAATGTGTTTGTAATCTTTAACATGATTTGCATTTAACCGAGCATACTCTAGAAGAGTATAATTCTTAGTGGGTCCGAAATCCCACAGTGGTTTTTCCCTATTTGGGTTTCCACGTTAAATCTGGTGTTATGAGAGATATGATGTTTATATGCTTTTGAGTTTGCATGTTTACCAGTTTTGGTTATATTACTGAAGTATATGTTACCAAGGTTAAATCTGATGTTTTTATGGAAGATTAAGTTTGTATGATTCATCCCCCCCCTCTCATCTTGTTGGCTATTGGATCTGTACCTACATTAAATATAAGATCTATCTATTGGTATCAGAGCATTGGACTCCAGAAGAAAAAGTTTAAAGGTACTTGATATAAAGATCCAAAGATGTATAAGAGGGATGCACTGAATTTGAACAAGTCAAGTTTCTCTACATGGTAGAAAAGGATGAAGCTGCACCTATCAGGAATTGGAGAATATGTTGTATATTATCTGGAGAATGATTTCACCACACCGAGCACCTATCCATTGACTATGGAAGAAATAAAGGCAAAGCAAGAACATATCTAAGCAATGATTGAAATAACATCTGCATTGACCGACTCAGAGTTTAATGATCTAAAAGGCTACAATGATGCAAAGGCAATGTGGGACAAGCTCATATTTGTATATGGTAGTGATGAACATGTTCAAAGAGCAAAAGTAGATAGTCTAAGAGGACAACTTGAATCTATAAGGATGAATGAAGGTGAGAACATAACCCAGTACAGTACAAGACTAAAGGAGATTGTCAATCAAATCAAAGGAGTAGGTGGAACTATTGAAGAAAAAGATATAACAAGTTAGTTGTTAAGAACCCTTCTATTGGCTTATGCAATCTGAGTCTTTGCAATCAATGAATTGAGGTCTGTACCTAATATGCCAGTTTTTTTAGATGCTACTATTGGTAAGCTACATGCATTTGAGTTAAGTAACTTTGATAACACTGGATCTTTGGTAAATAAAGTTGAATCTGCATTTAGTTCTTTTCATTTTGATGAATCTAATGATTACAATGAAAGAAAGTACAAGTACTTTGAAGGAGATCACAGTGGAGCAAGTGAAAGATTTTGTAAGAACATGGAAGAAGTACACAAATTGTATGAGGAAATCAGAAAGCAGGAAGAGTTTGAAGCACTATTAGCTAGAAGGTTACCGAGAGGCAAAGGTAAGTATAAAGGAAAACTACCTTTGAAATGTTTCAATTGTGATAAAATAGGACATATGGCTTCTAAATATCCTGACAAAGATTCTACTGAAAAGAGAGATTACTGAGATGACAGACATAAAGATAATCATTACAGAGGACACTGAAACTTCAGAAGAAGAGATAGAAAGACATGCTTAATAGCCGATGAGGAATCCAATGATGATAAATCAGATGAAACTAATACAGAGGAAGTAGTTTATGTGGCTATCAAAGATGGATCAGATGAAGAAAGGTATGAAGAAAAATCCCTAATATCTCACATTAATACTAATGATTCTTGGATCATAGATAGTGGATGCTCACATCATATGACAGGTGATAAACACAAGTTTGTTATGTTAGAAGATTATGATGGAGGCTATGTAAGATTTGGTAATGATGCACCATGTCCAGTAAGAGGTAAAGGATCTATAACACTTCGTGACAATGCAATATGCAATGATGTTTATTGGGTTGAAGGTTTGAAATACAATTTGTTGAGTGTAGCACAACTAAACAATACAGGTTACCGAATAGAATTTCAGAAAGGAATTGTCAGAGTTCATGACAAGCATGGAAAGTTAGTTGCTACCGGGACATAAACAAAAGGTAATACATTTCACCTTGACTCAACTCGGAACAAGTGTCTATATGCAAAGATAGATGATACCTGGTTATGGCATAAAAGGTTTTGTCATGTAAATTTTGATAATCTGATCAAAATAAGTAAGAAGCACCGAGTAAGAGGTCTACCGAGTCTTGAAAAACCTGAGAATGCTATGTACCGAGGATGCTAGATGGGTAAAATGACAAGATCAAGCTTTACAAGTAAGTCTTACACCTCTAAGGGAATTTTAGATCTTGTGCATACTAATCTTTGTGGTCCTATGAAAGTTCAAAGTTATTATGGTGACAAATATTTCATATTATTTCTAGATGACTACTCAAGGATGATGTCAGTAATGTTTTTAAGAGAAAAATCAGAAGCTTTTCAAATGTTTAAATGGTACAAGGCAAGAGTTGAAAATGAAATAGGAAGACAATTGAAATGTCTTAGATTAGATAGAGGAGGAGAGTTCACATCTGATGAGTTTAACTTATTCTGCAATGATCATGGTATTAAAAGACAAGTCTCTGCATTGAGAACTCCACAACAAAATGGAATTGCTAAGAGAAGAAATAGATCTATTGTGTATTGTGCCAAAACCCTGATGATTGAAAAGAAAGTGCCACAAACATTTTGGAGGGAAGCAATAAGCACAACAGTTTACACCCTGAACCGAGTACAACTGAAGAAAGGTACTTTGAAGACACCATATGAAATCTGGTATAACAAGACACCTAATGTAAGTTATTTTAAAATCTTTGGAAGTAGATGCTATGTACACAAAGATGATAGAAATGACAAGTTTGATCAGAAAAGTGAAGAAGGAACATTTCTAGGTTATTCTTCTAGAAGCAAAGCATTTAAATGTCTGATCAAATCATCTAACAAAATAATAGAAAGTGAAAATGTGAAATTTGATGAATTTGCAGAAAGAAATGATGAAGGAAATTCCAAAGAACCAGAAGATTATGATGAATTTGTCTATGTTCAACCAACAAGTCCTACCGAGAAAACTGTTGAAGAAAATGAAGAGAATATCTAGTTACTGAGTGATGATGAAGATCATATAGAGCCTACCGAGCCTGTATTAGCCAAGTATGTCAGAAGACATCATGCACCAAGTTAGATTATAGGAGATAAGGATGATCCAGTGATGACAAGGAACAAACTGAGATAAAACACATGTCGGATATCTGAATTTGAACCAAGAATAGTGAAAGAGGCATTTAACAGTGAAGATTGGATAAATGTTATGATAGAAGAGATTGATCAAATCAAGAAGAATGACACATGGACACTAATCCCAAGATCGAAGGACAAAAATGTAATCGGTACAAAGTGGATTTTCAGAAACAAGCTAAATGAAAAAGGTGAGGTCATTCAAAATAAAGCAAGACTAGTATGCAAAGGTTATGCTCAAGAAGAAGGAATTGATTATGGTGAAACTTTTGCACCTGTGGCTAGACTTGAAGGAGTAAGAACATTGTTGGCATATGCTACTTTCAAAAACTTCAAGGTATATCAAATGGATGTCAAATCTACATTTCTGAATGGAATATTAGAAGAAGAAGTTTTTATTGAACAACCTGAAGGATTTGTTGAAGACAAGAGTAAAGATCAGGTATGTAAATTGAACAAAGCATTATATGGTCTGAAACAAGCACCTAGAGAATGGTATGAAAGATCTCACTCTTATTTGATTAAGATTGGTTTTATAAGGACAAGTGAGAACAACAATATGTACATGAAGAATGATGAAAATGGAATACTGATCTCAACCATATTTGTTGATGATATTATATTTTGTAGAAATGACTCTTTATGCAAGAACTTTGGAAATGAAATGAGCAAATAATTTGAGATGTCATTAATCAATGAGATAAAGTATTTTATAGGTTTACAGATACTGCAAATGAAAAATAAGATTTTCATTACTCAATCCAAGTACATAAAGGAGATCTTGAAGAAATTTGGAATGAAGGATTCAAAACCAGTAAGTACTCCTATGACTACCAACTGTAAACTATCAAAGAATGATGAATCTGCATCTGTTGATGAGACACTTTATCGATCCATGATTGGAAATCTACAATATGTTGTTCATAGCAGACCAAACATAGCACATGCAGTAGGTATAGTTGCAAGATTCTTTGCAGATCCTAAGGAAACACACATGATAGCAATCAAAAGAATTTTTAGATACTTGAAAGGCACCGAGGATTATGGCTTAGTATATCAGAAAGGAAATGATTTTCATTTAAAAGTTTATACTGATGCCGATTGGGCAGGCAACATTGATGATAGGAAAAGAACAAGTGGAGGAGCTTTCTTTTTAGGAGAAAGACTAGTGAGTTAGCTTAGCAAGAAACAAGGATGTGTTTCACAGTCAACAACATAAGCTGAATACATTGCTGCAACATTGAATTGTACCAACATAGCATGGATCAAACAACTGTTGGAAGGTATAAATAAGAAAGTTACCAAGCCAGTAACCATATTTTGTGAAAATACTAGTGCCATTAACATTTCGAAGAATCCTGCTATGCACTCTAAGACAAAGAACATCTCTATCAAATATCATTATCTTAGAGAAGAAGCTCAAGAGAAGAAAGTGGTGCTGGAGTATGTTAGTACAAAGGAACAAATAGTAGATATCTTCACCAAGCCACTACCAAGGGACACTTTTGAGTATCTCAGAAGTAAGTTAGGGGTCCTACCCCTATCTTCTACTCACTGATCGAGTTCGATGAAAGCATCAATTTGATGACTCTATCGAATATCTTTTAAGAGTTGATGCTGATTTACACACTTTAGGATGTTTTCTAAAGGTGTGCAGGAAACAATGCAGGATACAATACAAGAAACATGAATTGAAGACAAAATGCTCTGACCGAGACTAAGTTGACACATTACAATAGGAATTCACTTCATACAGGAAGAAATTATGTTTTAGTTCTTTACTTTGGCATTGTTGCCAAAGGGGGAGAAGACTGGAGAAGAAGACTGGAAAAGACTAAGAAGACTGAAAAAAAAAGCAAAAAAGAAAGATTAAGAAAAGAGGAGAAGTCTAATGTATGGGGGAGAATTCTAATGACAAGAAGAGAGCATTTCAGAATCTCACAAATAACTCACAGCAATCCAAATCAATTAGGTCAAATCAATTGGTTTTGCCATCAATGCCAAAGGGGGAGATTGTTTGCATTTGGCATTATAACAGACAATGGGAGATTGTTGGCATTTCAATAAGGATATTGAGAAGGTTGTTGATGATTATGGATATAATTGATTAAGGATGTTTACTGTCTTAGTATTATTATTTTGTCATTGATGTCAAGAAATTGATTTTCTAATTCAGTATGATGTTGCCATATCTTGAGAAGTATGATTTCATGAGTATAAAGATGTCGGTAAAAGACACAGAAAGAAAATGATGAATAAGGGGATGAATAAGGTATTCAATGGGAAACTATTACCAAGTCAGACAATGATGAGATCATGATGTTTAGATTGTTTTAACATCATACATATGTTGTAAATTGTAAGGTTAATACTATACTATGTTATCGAGCAAAGAACCTAGTTGGTAAACCCTAAAGAACCTAGTCAGTAAACCCTAAGGAACCTAGTCGGTAAACCCTAAGGTTATCACTATTGGTTAATGAAGGCAGAATGTCTACCGAGTAAAGTTTAGTATTCACCGAGTTGATACCGAGCTGTAACAGAATACATTAAAGGGTTACATGTGTTATTTGATGAAGGAAGCTGATGAGCTAGAACTGATTAAATGATTGGTATGTCGTGCATGAAGTTTGTTAATGAATCTATGGAAAAGGAAAATCGGCATGAAGATATACAATGCAGATTGAACTGCATTACCCTAGCACAAGTTCCAAGAAATGTATGCAAGTTCCAAGGCAAGGTAAAATGTTTTTCAGATCGAAGGATACATTGAACTTGAACAAGTTTGAAGATCTGATGGCTATGATTGATCATGAGAAATGTGATCAAGGAGATTAAGCAGTTGGCTAATTGTTTATAAATAAGGAACTGTTGATAAACAATGCATGCAGGCAAATGTATGCACAGGGATGCTACATAGTGATTACCGAGCATAGAAGCTTGAAGACCTGTTTGAATAATAGAGTATAGAAACCCATTAGATGGACAAGATTAGTTCTATGTCTAAATTATATTGAGCAAATAAGAATCTGCTTTAGCATTTTAGATATGAAGTTGCAGATAGATTTTTATTACTATTATTTTGTGAAAGTGACAGAAAATCTCTTAACCGAGTGGACTTAACAGTCTTATTTGTAAAAAGCTCTAGCAAGGTGACATTCTGATTGAGTGTTTGAAATCCTTTAACAAGGTCACTTCTAACAAGGTGAATATCCTAACAGATCTGAGGGAAAACTTCTTAACCGGGTCACATCTAGCAATGTGTTTGTAATCTTTAACAGGATTTGCTTTTAACTGAGCATACTCTAGAAGAGTATATTTCTTAGTGGGTCCAAAATCCCACAGTGGTTTTTCCCTATTTGGGTTTCCACGTTAAATCTGGTGTTATGAGTGATATGATGTTTATATGCTTTTGAGTTTGCATGTTTAGCAATTTTGGCTATATTACTGAAGTATATGTTACCGAGGTTGAAACTGATGTTTTTATGGAAGATTAAGTTTGTATGATTCACCTCCCCCCCCTCTCATCTTGTTGGCTATTGGATCTATACTTACATTAAGTATCAGATCTATCAGACTCCCCTTGACTAATAGACAACCCTTGGGGCCCCTCAAATTAGGGGTAAAATTGTTGTTCAAGCCTAAAAATCCTCCTTAAACTAAGGATTGCTCTTTTGGATGACCTCTTTGACTCACCTTTTGAATTTTGAGCCCAAAATTACATTGATGATTAATTTGATTTTGAAATTCAAATATGGTTATCATGATAATCAGCCCTATAATCTTCTCATGATAGTCAAACTCCATGACATTTACATATTTTTTGATTCTTTGACAATGGCATTTGATGACTTTGAGTATAATACCCTTTGTTTTTTGAACTGCGTTCTTTTTTTTTTAAACAATTCTGAGTTCTCTTTTAACTGATATAGCGCATTCTGAACATAAACAATAATCCACTTGTAAACCCTTGACAATGATTACCATTGATCAATCATTGTTAAATCTCCATGGCACTATTTGCTACTTTTACTTTTTCTTCTCTGAGACATTCCTTTGTCTTTGTGACTCAACTGAGCCTTTTATTGCTACTTTGATGAATGTTACCTTACCTTATGTTTTGTCTTCTTGTGGGAGTTATTGTTATCATTTCTTAAACCCTTTATTCTTCTTATGGCTTTGGAATATGAGAGTCTTAAGTCCTTTAACATGACTCTTTTTTATTCTTCATTGATTATTCCTTTTATGGCTTTTCCTTTCAATGGGAATACTTCAACATTTTTGTAACTTTTAATGTCCTGTATGTAAAAGGCTTTATCATTGTATGTTCATTGTATGTGGTTCATCCTTCTTCCATTGATAAATAGATTCATTACTTCTCTTTATTGATCTCTTGTTGAACTGTACTTGATCATATCATACCACTATGTGTATGATCTAGGGCTACCCCTTTATGAATGCGATGTACTATTATGACAGTTCTTTATTGATGAGCCCAAAGAATGGCTCTATTTTATCTATGTTTATGTTTCATTGCTAGGACATTAGGATTCTAGATATGTCTTTTGAGTTTAGAAACTTTGCTAAGTGATAAGACTTTATATGTTTTAATGGTCTGGTCATATGACATGAACTCATTTGATATATGCTCCTTTTTGATGCAATATAATAGGTAATTATGCTATGAGGAATATCCATGGTAATGTTGCATGTAGATCTTGAATATTACTCTAATAGGGATAAAATAGGCCTATATTTGTGCATGTTAAAAATTTTCTTGCATGACTAAAGAAGAATGTTGAACCATTCCAAGATGCTCAATAATAAAGATCATGGAGTTGCTGGCTGGTAAAAGAGACAACAAGGATTGTCATTGAAAGAGTCAACCAACGGTTGAAGATGGCTCATTATGACTTATCTAAAGACTTAAATGATTTCCTTTTCTTTAGGAGTAAATTTAGGTAAGAGGTTATGCTAGATTTTCTCTCTGTTGTTCTAGCAAACTTTGACTAATTCTCAATGCTAGTAACTTTACCTTATTTTTCTCCTCGTTCAATAAAAGCGTCCTTCTTGAAATTTGGAAGTGATATGCTATTTATTTGAGAATTTCATGCTTTAAATAATATCCCACCTTCTCTTGTGTAGTGGTTGAGAAAGCAATAGTTTCAGAGTTTGTAATATAGTTCTGGTTGAGTTGAGAGATAGATATCCAACAATAAGTTGTTATGTTTGTAGCTTAGGAAATTCGGAAATCATCACAAGCAATTCAATATTAGTCATAGCTCAATCACAAAAGCTCAAATGCAATGATCAATCCTAATTACATCCAATAGAGATATGACAACAAGATATTCAAGATCAAAAACTTAAGCAAACCAAATGCAGACTTGAATGTCTCCTTCATGTGGCTCCATTGTCCTTCTTTCTTCTTCAAATAGCTTTGTTTGTGGATCTCACCTACAAGTGCATACACATGAGATGAAAGCAAGTAGACAAGATAGTAGTGCAAGAATACTCAAAGCGTGATTGATTGGACAAAGTGATTAGTCGGGATTGAAGAAATTCATCCAATTTATAGACAAATTGGAGAAAAGATCAAATTAGCATGAAGAGATTCAAATGGAAATTGCAAATCAAAAATGTCAATTATGACAAATTTGCACTTTCTATGCAAAATTGATTGACTGATAATTCATGACAATAATTATGACAAATTTCTATGTCAAAATTGATTGATTGTCAATAATGACAAATTTATGACAAATTGAAATGTCATCCCCATGAAATTAGGAGAAAAATAGGAGGAAATTGAATTAGAAATTAGGAAAATTAGAAAATTGAAAAATAGGAATTTAAGAAATTAGAAAATGAGGAAATAGGAATTAGGAAATTAGAAAATGAGGAAATTAGGAATTTAGTGAATTAATTAATAATTTTTCATTTATTAATTAATTCACAAAGAGGGAATTTAGAAATTGATGAAAAATTAGGTAAATCAATTAATAATTTGTCATTTATTAATTAATTCACAAAAAGAAGAATAATTAGTTAGCCAATTAAATTAAACATTTAATCATGACACGAAGACCTAGGATAAATAAATAAATTATTTAACCTAGAGGGAGAAATGACAAACAGGGTTAAATGAATAAAATCATAAAACCCTAACAGATGAATTAGAAAATGTAAGGATGATAATTAGGTCTTGACAAAGGATAATTGATATCGATTCCATTTGATCATGATTCTGACATGATAAAAGACCAATGCTGACAAACGATTTGATTGATGAATGCGCCAAGTTGATAGGCGCCAATTGACGAGGAATAATGATTAATTGATCCAAATTGACATGATTGAGAAGGACGACGATCGATGTCAAATCGATCGCAAAATGACAAAAATGACAACAATCGATGATAAAATAGATTGCAAAATGACAAGATTAGAAATGACCACGATCGATGACAAATCGATTGCAAGATGACAAGATTGATAAGAGGACAACGATCAATGACAAATCGATCACAAAACGACAAGATTGACAAGAGGACAACAATCGATGACAAATCAATCGCAAAATGATAAGATTGATAAGAGGACAAAACCCTAATTAGGATTGACGATGTCCAAAATGATGACAAATGAGCTTGCACATTGATGCGACAGGATAAGATTGACCAAAATCATGACTGAAGATTGTTGTCGACAAGACCAATTTCGAAAGCGAGACAACTGAAGAATGCAGAAGAAGGACTCGATGCTCGCAAATGATAAAGACCAAGTGCTTGACATAGGAGAAATGTTAATGCGACGCAAAAACCCTAAAATAAGGCAATGCGCAAATGTTAAAGTATGATTCCGCAAGCGTTGACCATTTTTAGACGTCTACAATGTTATCAAGTACTTTTGGATTAAAAAAGATGATAATTTAAGTTCCAGGCATTTGATTCACTTGTTTGGATGCTTACTAAAGGGGCCCACTTAGTGAGTATTTCCTTGATTTCTTATATTAGTTACTTTTTATTCTTTACTTAACATTATCTTGATCACAGACTATTCATGCCGACACTAGAATATTTCCTGTGACTGTTCCTACAACCATTGCAAACAGAGTAGAACCTCATTTGTTGATTATAGATAAAGTCTTATCTTTCCTAGTTGTCACTAATAAGTTAGTTTTCCTTTCAAACATTTCAGTTACTTGCTTTCAGCATTTTCCTCGAGTAACATTTTATTTCCAGCATTAGGAAAGGTGATTGTTTCAGTCTTTCTAGTGCATATACTTTGCAGACCCATTTCAAGTATATGCCTCTGGTTGATAACTAAATGAACCTTCATGATGAAAGATAACTACCTAGTTGGATATCCAATCCATAACGTATGACTTCAAATTATAGGTGTTGAACCATTGACAAGATTAGTCACTTATCACTATTTTTTGAATATGAAAGTTTGTGTCTTGAAACTAGAACTTTCATCATGTGATGTGACTCTAATGATAGTGGAAATAGTTGACTGCAATTTTTTTGTCTCTTGAAATGTTTTTATCACTATGTGTCATGTTCTATAGAGGTTCTATCCTCTTTGGGATACATCACTATCCCTATCATTGTAGCATGTTGATCTATGAAGGTATTATTCCCTTGTAGTTGCCCTCTGTTACTTGAGTTTGTTCATACTATAATAAGGACTTCTCCATTCGACTATGTTGAAGCTCCTTTATGACAGTTGGATTGTACTTACATTTTGTATTCTTTGCTAACATAACTCAAGGCTACTACCTAGGGGTTCACTGTGTCTTTGATATCTTATCCTTGTGTTCTTGATGTCTTTGAGATGGTAAGTTCTTTGTATATAGCTATAATTTTCATTGTAAATGGATACAATGACCTCTTTCTTCCTGGAAACTCGCATCTCTATATAGCAAACTCACTCCTTTCACTAAGACCTCTTTGCTACTAAAAATATTTGACACTATCTTTGAGTACTATAACTATATCATTTTCTTTGGGTCATTCATTTACCATGAATGGTATCCTCCTCGTATGGTTTTCTTGTAATAACTAGCCTTCATAAATGATGATTTCCATCATTATTATGGATAGATGCATCACTATCATTGCCTTGACTTCCATTGGGGATACCTTTGTTGACTATGCTTTTGATAAATAATGAAGGTGGACTATTCTTTGTCATTATACTATGTGAGGTGTCAGTATAGCCTAGGCTTGGCCACTATCAAAACTTTACTTTATAAAACCCATGACATTCATGCCATTCTTTCCAGCTATTATCCTTTTGTTGGTGCTTGCTCTCATTATGATTGTGTTTTGATAAGCTCTCAAAGTTATATCCACTATTCTATTGCT
Source organism: Cryptomeria japonica (assembly GCF_030272615.1). Lineage (NCBI taxonomy): Eukaryota > Viridiplantae > Streptophyta > Pinopsida > Cupressales > Cupressaceae > Cryptomeria > Cryptomeria japonica. Next base: position 348,594,991 of record NC_081414.1, read on the forward strand.
TTCATAGGCTTCTTAATGATCTTCACTTTTGGAGGTGACTCATGGGTATCTCTACGTTTTCTCTTGTGAATAAAACCCTACATTATGTCCTTGGTATATAAACTACTAATATCATTTCCAATATTTTTCTCAAATCTAAGACAACCCTTACTGCTATCTCTGGCCGGCAAATATATCTCCATGTGCATGTGTGACCGGTACTATCAAACAATATACTATCCTTGTTCAAATTTATTGTCTTCCATCCATAGGGAAGTCATTCTATGTTTGCAAATTCTTTGTATACATGTTGCCAATACATGAGATCATCAAATATCACTCTCTTTTGAATGATTCTCTCAGATCTGATTACTGCTATTTCATGGTAATCCTAATTTGGCATTAGTTTTATATGTCATCGGATGACTTTTTACATTGACCTATCATTGTTCCTTCTAAACTTATGACCTTCAAGTCTTGTTATCTTCTTGGATATATAGCAAACTATTTTTTAGACTTTATAATAGTCATATAGACTTATTTTATCAATAACTACTTTATAAGGTATTTTCACTATCTTTGTAGACAATCATTGTCTCTGAGGGTTATTGATTACTCCAAGTCTATTAGTGAATGTACTTTAAGAATTAGAAATTAGGAAAATTAGAAAATTGGAAAATAGGAATTTAAGAAATTAGAAAATGAGGAAATAGGAATTAGGAAATTAGAAAATGAGGAAATTAGGAATTTAGTGAATTAATTAATAATTTTTCATTTATTAATTAATTCACAAAGAGGGAATTTAGAAATTGATGAAAAATTAGGTAAATCAATTAATAATTTGTCATTTATTAATTAATCCACAAAAAGAGGAATAATTAGTTAGCCAATTAAATTAAACATTTAATCATGACATGAAGACCTAGGATAAATAAATAAATTATTTAACCTAGAGGGAGAAATGACAAACAGGGTTAAATGAATAAAATCATAAAACCCTAAAAGATGAATTAGAAAATGCAAGGATGATAATTAGGTCTTGACAAGGGATAATTGATATCGATTCGATTTGATCATGATTCTGACATGATAAAAGACCAATGCTGACAAACGATTTGATTGATGAATGTGCCAAGTTGATAGGCGCCAATTGACGAGGAATAATGATTAATTGATCCAAATTGACATGATTGAGAAGGACGACGATCGATGTCAAATCGATCGCAAAATGACAAAAATGACAACAATCGATGATAAAATAGATTGCAAAATGACAAGATTAGAAATGACCACGATCGATGACAAATCGATTGCAAGATGACAAGATTGATAAGAGGACAACGATCAATGACAAATCGATCGCAAAACGACAAGATTGACAAGAGGACAACAATCGATGACAAATCAATCGCAAAATGATAAGATTGATAAGAGGACAAAACCCTAATTAGGATTGACGATGTCCAAAATGATGACAAATGAGCTTGCACATTGATGCGACAGGATAAGATTGACCAAAATCATGACTGAAGATTGTTGTCGACAAGACCAATTTCGAAAGCGAGACAACTGAAGAATGCAGAAGAAGGACTCGATGCTCGCAAATGATAAAGACCAAGTGCTTGACATAGGAGAAATGTTAATGCGATGCAAAAACCCTAAAATAAGGCAATGCGCAAATGTTAAAGTATGATTCCGCAAGCGTTGACCATTTTTAGACGTCTACAATGTTATCAAGTACTTTTGGATTAAAAAAGATGATAATTTAAGTTCCAGGCATTTGATTCACTTGTTTGGATGCTTACTAAAGGGGCCCACTTAGTGAGTATTTCCTTGATTTCTTATATTAGTTACTTTTTATTCTTTACTTAACATTATCTTGATCACAGACTATTCATGCCGACACTAGAATATTTCTTGTGACTGTTCCTACAACCATTGCAAACAGATTAGAACCTCATTTGTTGATTATAGATAAAGTCTTATCTTTCCTAGTTGTCACTAATAAGTTAGTTTTCCTTTCAAACATTTCAGTTACTTGCTTTCAGCATTTTCCTCGAGTAAAATTTTATTTCCAGCATTAGGAAAGGTGATTGTTTCAGTCTTTCTAGTGCATATACTTTGCAAACCCATTTCAAGTCTATGGCTCTAGTTGATAACTAAATGAACCTTCATGATGAAAGATAACTACCTAGTTGGATGTCCAATCCATAAGGTATGACTTCAAATTATAGGTGCTGAACCATAGACAAGATTAGTCACTTATCATTATTTTTTGAATATGAAAGTTTGTGTCTTGAAACTAGAACTTTCATCATGTGATGTGACTCTAATGATAGTGGAAATAGTTGACTGCATTTTTTTTGTCTCTTGAAATGTTTTTATCATTATGTGTCATGTTGTATAGAGGTTCTATCCTCTTTGGGATACATCACTATCCCTATCATTGTAGCATGCTGATCTATGAAGATATTATGCCCTTGTAGTTGCCCTCTGTTACTTGAGTTTGTTCATACTATAATTAGGAATTCTCCATTGGACTATGTTGAAGCCCGTTTATGACAGTTGGACTATCCTTACATTTTGTATTCTTTGTTAACATAACTCAAGGCTACTACCTAGGGGTTCACTGTGTCTTTGATCTCTTATCCTTGTGTTCTTGATGCCTTTGAGATGGTAAGTTCTTTGTATATAACTATAATTTTCATTGTAAATGCATACAATGACCTCTCTCTTCCTAGAAACCCGCATCTCTATATAACAAACTCATTCCTTTCACTAAGACCTCTTTGTTACTAAAAATATTTGACACTATCTTTGAGTACTATAACTATATCATTTTCTTTGGGTCATTCATTTACCGTGAATGGTATCCTCCTCGTATGGTTTTCTTGTAATAACTAGCCTTCATATATGATGATTGCCATCATTATTATGGATAGATGCATCACTGTCATTGCCTTGACTTCCATTGTGGCTACCTTTGTTGACTATGCTTTTGATAAATAATGAAGGTGGACTATTCTTTGTCATTATACTATGTGAGGTGTCACTATAGCCTAGGCTTGGCCACTATCAAAACTTTACTTTATAAAACCCACGACATTCATGCCATTCTTTACAGCTGTTATCCTTCTGTTGGTGCTTGCTCTCATTATGATTGTGTTTTGATAAGCTCTCAAAGTTATATCCACTATTCTATTGCTTTCATAGGCTTCTTAATGATTTTCACTTTTGGAGGTGACTCATGGGTATCTCTACGTTTGCTCTTGTGACTGAACCCTACATTATGTCCTTGGTATATAAACTACTGATATCATTTCCAATATTTTTCTCAAATCTAAGACAATCCTTACTGCTATCTCTGGTTGGCAAATATATCTCCATGTGCATGTGTGACCGGTACTATCAAACAATATAGTATCCTTGTTCAAATTTATTGTCTTCCATCCATAGGGAAGTCATTCTATGTTTGCAAATTCTTTGTATACATGTTGCCAATACATGAGATCATCAAATATCACTCTCTTTTGTACGATTCTCTTAGATCTGATTACTGCTATTTCATGGTAATCTTGATTTGGCATTAGGTTTATATGTCATCAGATGACTTTTTACATTGGCCTATCATTGTTCCTTCTAAACTTATGACCTTCAAGTCTTGTTATCTTCTTGGATATATAGCAAACTATTTTTTAGACTTTATAATAGTCATATAGACTTATTTTATCAATAACTACTTTATAAGGTATTTTCACTATCTTTGTAGACAATCATTGTCTCTGAGGGTTATTGATTACTCCGAGTCTATTAGTGAATGTACTTTAAGACTCTTGAATGTGCCTAAAGATTGTTACTATTAAAATATTTTATTTTTTACCTTGATTGGGGACCTTTGTAACTAGTGCTTTGAGAGGCTAAATTTGTGGGGTTTATTGCTTTCATATACCTTTACTGTTAACTCCAGGTTTGTGGCCTTTCCACAATGATCTCAAGTTATAAGAACCCCCTATCCATTTAGAATTCCATGTTGATTTTTAAGGTTGCTATTAGACTGAGACCTCAAATGGCTTCTCTAGCCTTTGCTAGTGATCATTGGCACTGTGACTTTCTTATAATAGGCTGCTTCTCTATGAAACTTATGATGTATGATGCTTTCCATTCTTCACAAAGAATCCCAAAATTTGATGCATTTATTATAAAAATAACTTCAAGACCATTTTTCTCTTCGATTTCATTTCATATTTCGGAGACCGGATGCACGAAAGACAAGCAATTGAAGATACAAAAGACCACGACCAACATAAGATGGAGAGGGTGCACGTCCATCTATGCACTGACAAAGATCTATAAATGAGACAAAGAGAGTGAGAATTGCTCATTTGCACTAGCCAAAGAGGAGGATTTGTTGCTCTGGAAAAGGACACGTGCAGAGAGATGGTGAACATTCCAAGGGCAGATCACCTCGAAGAATGTGTACGTATGTATAGATGACTGGACGATGCGGGAGCAGCGGTATGTATCTCAAAAACCCATATTTTCAATTTTATGAATTTGACCTACTTGCGGGACATTGCGGGGCCCACAGGGAGTGCAGAAACTAATGTCTGTGTTTGTGTAGGGTGAATTCTGTGCCTGTGTAATGTCTTCTATGCTTGTGTAAGGGGACACAGGCACAGGTTATGTGACACAGGCACAGGACTCATCACACAAGCGCAATTGTGCAGTGTAAACCCTAATTTGGTCAAAAAAATAGCATGCAAAAGATTCGAAAAGGGGGAATAAGAAGAGGATAGGTTAAAATAGATGAAAAACACCCTAATTTGGACATGAAATGAGGAAATGCAACCTGTAGGAGCAAACCCTAAAACTGACAAAATATGCCCCAATTGTGATGCAGAGTTGACGGTATCCATTGATCACGCGGGAGAACCAACCAGACTGCTTCATGTTACGACATAGACTTAGGAGCATGGACAGAGATACATTAACAGGACTTGGGATATACTATATCACATTCATGCTCGAGATTAGGGCAAACACAGGACTGCTTACTGCATTGGCAGAGCGATGGCATTTAGAGACCTCCTCATTCCTTCTGGCGACTGGAGAGGCGACTATGACACTAGAGGATGTATGGCGTATCCTCCGCATTCCAATTCATGGAGAGATGGTAGAGTATGAACCAGTGATAGGTAGAGACACTTTGTGTAGATTATTTGAGTGTGACACAGATGATCTGGATATCGTAGAGAGGGAGATCAGCTAGCAGACCATGGCATCAGAGTATGATTGACGATATGTGGTGATAGCAGTGGTGATAGCATGTCTATTAGCAGGAGACAGATGAGGACATGGATTTCCTATTGGATGGGGAAGAGTGCTAGAGTGGATGGCAATAGAGGGGATGGTGTATGCATGGGGACCATGTGTACTAGCTATGCTGTATTTTCAATTGCATCAGATAGCATATCAGGGAGTATAGACTTTGAGCTGTGGAGTCACACTGTTATAGGTATGGGAATTTGAGCACATAGCCATATGTCGACCGATTGCAGAGAGACATGTATTACCACATCAACCATATGTGTACTGCTATGGGGGAGCACTGAGACAGGGTCCATTTGGATACATATTGTATTGGCAACATGAGCTAGACAGACTGAGAGAGTTCACATGGAGGCCATATCATGATTGCCCTGGATGGTCCGATGATAGTGATGAGCTACTGTATTGTAGATAGGAGAGGTACCTGATTGGGTGACCAGTGAATCACCAGAGAGTGATTGGGATGTACCTGCTAGAGAGAGTCAGATGATAGTTTGGAGAGAGGCAGGATGTACCTAGGAGGACTGCACACTTTGCCGGATCTCATAGAGAGACGAGTCAGTGGGGGAGTATGATTAAGCCACACATAGCATATGCTGAATTCACATAGCTACAGTAGAGATAGTGGGATTGGAGATCAGATGTGGAGGACGCTGGGATGATAGAGGAGTATGAGAGATGGTTTGCACGATGACGGCTAGTGCCATTGACAGATCCTGATATCCCAATACCTAGGAGACAGGAGGACTTCCCACTCACTGGAGAGGAGGAGGGAGATGATGAGGATGAGGAGGATGAGGGTGGTGATGAGGATGAGGGGGATGATGAGGATGGAGATGATGAGAGGGATGACGATCATGGGCCAGGTGCAGCCGATCAGGAGTCATTGCAGGATATACCCATAGAGCCAGAGATAGCTAGGATAGAGGAGATGGAGATGTGCAGGGCTACCATAGCGAGTCAGCATGATCACATTGCGACATTAGAGAGATAGAATGCCATCTTGAGGACAGAGAAAGATCAGTTCAAAGTGGAGATAGCCAGACTTACAACAGCTTGAGATACAACAATAGCTCAGGCATAGCGAGAAGAACAGAGAGTCACTGAGTATATTCGGTGTATTAGGGATGCTAGTGCATGGGAGATGGCACAGATGTTGGTAGAGACCAGAGAAGAGATATGCCATTGGAGGACATTATATGAGAGTGCAGCTCCACCATAGTAGAGAGCAGCTTCATACCGAGTACGATCAAGGACAGAGAGTAGGGCATGCTCTCGGAGGTCAGTGAGTAGCATGGGGGTGAGTGGACCTATGAGACCACCATAGCCAGGACCAGGAGGGACATCATCCTTGAGACATGGCAAGGATGAGGACGACAGAGGGAGCACCCAGTGACAGAGGCACGTGCTCCTTAGGATAGAGACAAATTTATGCAGTGTGATATTACATAGTCAGCCTACGGGCCATACTTAGGACAGACAGTCCAATTTTGTACTCCAATATTATTTTGACATATGATATGATATGCATTGATATGATGGGATGCAATGTGTTCTGACTTATGTTATTTTCAATGTATGGATGACTTATGCACTGTTGATGTACTATTGTGGAACATGTATGGATATATTATTTTATGTGTTTTCGATGCAATTATAATATGAAATGGATAAAATGCTTGACGTGATGCTTGATGTACTAACCAAATGGATGCAGGATGCAACTTATGTGTTTTTGTGTGGAGATCGGAGGACTAGACTGAACTGACTACCCAAACTAACCAAAGAAAGGTTAGTAAGAAGAAATGAGACAAAGGATAGTTAGAGACGAAGAAAAAATTGCTTTCACTAATGCACTTTGTAGGTGAGAACCTTTATTTTAATGTAGCAAAATGGATGCGGAGCATCATGGCATTGAAGGCCAGAGCTGAAATGCAACCCTTTTTACAAAAGACAGACACGTCGCAGACAAACAACAATTACAACAAAAAAAGAAAGGGACCATGAACCATCCCGTTCACTCTAAATCACTCAGTGACATCATCGAGAAACATAGGAACATGATCGAAGATAAATCAGTAAATGATAAGACTCACTAATTCCAACAAGTCAAACAAACATCTTGATCTTCATTGTCAAAAGTTGAAAGTGTTGATAGGACGATCATGCTGTCTAGTTTCAGGACATGCGGTACCCCGTCTAAGACAGGACACGGTTTGGTTTCGAGTATACCACACCTTGTATAAGACCCATGATAGTAGTGACAAGGACAAATGATAATGTTGATGCTAATGTTCGATTGATAAGACAATTTTGATTAGTTTTAATGTCTGGTTTGATGGAAAAAGTTCATCTGTGAATACGTGATCTCATTAAAGCACAATGTTTGATTGCGTGTCGTTGGAGGGATGCTCAGTGATCTGTCTATGCATAAAGGGGATATTTATTTTTGTTTTGCTTTTCGAGATTTTACAATTTTTTTTTTTTTTTTTGTGTTCATTTTTTTCAGGACTTTTTTTTACTTTTTAATGATTTTTTTCAGGACATTATTTGATCTTTAGAGATTTTTTCAGGACATTATTTGATTTTTTTGGATTTATTTAGTACATTTTTCAATTTTTTTGGATTATTTCAGGACATTTTTCAATTTTTTGGATTATTTCAGGACATTTTTCAAATTTTTGGATTATTTCAGGACATTTTTCAATTTTTTGGAAGTTCCAGTGATTGATCATGACAAGAGGAATGCACCCAATGCACATTTGAAAGACATATGTACAAGAAACCAGAGTATGCAAGATAATGATGTTGACCAATCACAGACCTGGAACAGAACATTGGGTCAAGACAAAGATAGACATGATAAACTGGCTGAGAGAAAGCATAGCTAGAGGTCATGACAGATGACGAAGCAATGATCTCGTTTACACATGGTGCCCGATTGCCAGGTTTTCACCATGGTACTTTCCCAAAGCGTCTGTTTGCCAGGTTTTCACTAGAGGGCGAATCATTTTTCTTTACTTTTTTGCTCTTTTTCTCTTTTGCTTTTTTTTTTTTTTTTTACTTTTTTTGTATTTTTTTGCTTTTTGATTTTTTTGTATTTTTTTTGCTTTTTGATTTTTTTGTATTTTTTCAGGATCATACCTGAAGAAGTGCTGATAGAAAATTATGCTCAGTACTTGCGAAGGTGCATGTTGTTTATAGGATCAAACAAAGGTTCACCTTCTGGAGTGGCAAGCTGATATGCCCCCGAGCCATAGGCTGTAGTCACTATGAAAGGCCCAACCCAATTAGGTTCAAACTTACCTTTGATGATGTTAGTAGATTGTGCATTCTTGGGGTTTGCCTTTAAAACCAGATCTCCCACTTCGAAGTGTTGTCGTTTGACCTTCTTATTATAAGAGTGACGAAGACGGTTTTGATATGCTTGCAAATGTGTCAGGGCTGTCTGATGTTTCTCATCTAACATCTCAAGCTGATGCAACCGAGAGACTCTATGCATTTCATCATCAATCAGATATTGCAAGGAAACATGCAAGGAAGGAATCTCCACTTCCAAGGGTAAAATGGCTTCCACACCATACACCAAGGAATAAGGTGTTGCACCAGTAGGTGTGCAGATAGAAGTGCAATAGGCCCATAGTGCTGGATTCAACTGTACATGCCAATCTCGACCAGTGTCATTGACAACCTTTTTTAGGATATTGATAATGGTTTTATTTGATGCTTCGGCTTGACCATTACCCAATGGATAGTATGGACTGGAGAAATGGTTTTGAATATGAAACTTTTCACAGAGTTCCTTGACATCTTTATTCTTTAAGGGACGACCATTATCTGTGACTATGGAAAGGGGAACCCCATACCGACATATGATATAATTCAATAGGAATTTTGAAATTTGCACACCAGTGATATAGGTCATGGGGATAGCCTCGATCCATTTTGTAAAATACTTTGTGGCTGTAATGATAAACTTGTGTCCATTTGTAGATGTCGGGTGAATCTTGCCAATAAGATCCAATCCCCATTGAGAAAAGGGCCACGAAGATATGACATAATGAAGCTCTTTGGCTGGTGCATGAATGTAGTTTCCATGGATCTGGCATTTATAACACTTCTTAACAAAATCATGAACATCCTTTTCTAGAGTGGGCCAATAATACCCAGCACGAATCAACTTTTTGGCTAAGCTCAGACCATTGAAATGGCCCCCACATATACCATTGTGAACCTCGTGTAAAGCCATTTGTGCTTCGTCAGAATCCAAACACCTGAGGAGGGTATGGTCAAAGGAACGACGGTAAAGGGTGTCGGCGATGATGACATATTTGGCTGTCTGTCAGATAAAGGCTTAGCGTTGGTTAGCGGAAAGGTTAGGTGGTAAGGTTTGGGATTTCAAATATTGATAATCATTGTACCACGGGGAGTTGGGACCAACAAGAACGCACATCACATCTGCTGTCGGAATGTCAAAAGAAGGAACCAGCAACTGTTTGACTAAAAATTCACATTTGTCCATATTGTGGGGCATATTCAACATGGAAGCAATCGTAGCCATCGCATCTGTCGACTTGTTTTGCATTCTTGGAACTTGACTGAAATGGATAGCCGTGAATTTTTTCTTGAAGAAATCTACCATATGCTTATAGGGAACAAGCTTTTCATCTTTTGTTTCATAGTCATCATTCACTTGTCGGATGACTAATTGAGAATCTCCATAGACTTGCAAATGTGTGATATTCCAGTGGACCACTACTCGGAGTCCTGTGACCAGTGCTTCATACTCGGAAATGTTATTGGTACAATGAAAAGTTATTCTGTAGGACTTGGGAATAGCATCACCTTGAGGGGTGACAAACAAGATGCCTGCTCTGGACCCGAACTTGGTATGGGATCCATCAAAGTATAACTTCCATTCATTAGAAGATGTGAGAGCAAAGACTGATTCATCTGGAAAATCGGTCAACATGGGATGATCATCATAAATAGGAGCCTCTGCAAGTTGATCTGCTATGACTTGTCCTTTTATTGCCTTTCGCTCTATATACTCAATATCAAATTCACTGAGGATCATAACCCACTTTTCTAGGCAACCCGTCAAAGCTGCTCTTCTAAGAAAATATTTCAAGGGATCAATTTTTGCAACCAGCAATGTTTGGTGATTTAACATATAGTGTCAGAGCTTCTGTGTTGCAAATACCACTGCTAAGCATGCCCGTTCAATAGTTGAATAATTCAGCTCATAGCCTAATAGTGTTTGGCTGATATAATAAATAGCTCTCTCTTTGCCATTCTCATCTTGTTGGGCCAAGAGAACTCCTAGTGCTATTTCAGTTGCAGAAATATACAATATAAATGGCTTTCCTTCTATAGGAGGCATTAGAATAGGCGGTGACAGCAAATAGTCTTTGAGAGCTTGAAAGGCTAATTGACATTGCTCAGTCCATTTAAAAGCAACACCTTTATGCAATAAATGCTGGAATGGATGACATTTGTCGGCCAACTGAGCTATAAACCGACAGATTGACTGGAGCTTTCCTTGTAGACTGCATAGTTGATGGAGATTAGAAGGAGGAGGCATATCCATTATTGCTTTAACCTTGGCAGGGTCGACTTCAATGCCTCTGTGAGAAACAATGTACCCTAGTAATTTGCTAGCTGTGACACCAAAGACACACTTCTTTGGATTGAGTCCGAGCTTGTAGGTCTCCATTCGGTCAAAGATTGGGCCCAGGATGGCTAAATGACTATCTCTTGTGACAGATTTGAATAATAAGTCATCAACATAGTCCTCCATCAAAGTATGCATGAAATCATGAAAAATTGTCATCATCGCTCTTTGATATGTTGCGCCTACATTTTTAAGACCGAAGGGCATCACATTCCAACAGTAGGTACCCCAAGCACATGTGAATATAGTCTTATGTTGGTCTTTAGAAGCAATGTGATTTTGGTTATAGTCGGAGAAACCATCCATCAATGAGAGCATCTCATATCCAGCAGTCATGTCAACTACGATGTCAATATTTGGCAGTGGAAAATCATCTTTAGGGCATGCTTTATTGAGATCCCTAAAATCTGTATAGATTCTGACGCCCCTAGTTACTTTGCTAACTGGCACTAAATTTGAAATCCAGTCTGCATAATCAATGGGTCTGATAAAGCCCACATCCAGTAATTTTTTCAGTTCTACCTTGACCAAAAGAGCCACCTGGGGATGCATCTTTCTAAGTTTCTATTTGACAGGCTTGGCATTTGCTTTTAATGGCAAGTGATGAAGGACTAATTCTAGATCGAGGCTAGGCATATCTGCATAGGACCATGCAAAGCTGATCTTCTTCTCAAGAAAGAAATTGACAAAATCTATCTTTTCTTGTTTTGATAGAGAAGCAGCAAAATGAATGACCTTAGGGTTGTCAGGTGTGCCCAAATTGATTTCTTCGGTCATTTCCACAAGCAATGTTGATTTATCCTAACTTGATAGGGGTATGTCCACTCTTCCACCTTTGGGCGCCTCAGAGAGGTTTTCACCCGCAGGTACATCTTTTATTTTTACTTTTGCATGATCAGAGAGTGCCTTACGGTTTTCACTCAAAGATCTATTCTTTTGATTTTTTACTTTTTCTTTTCTTTTTTCATTTTGATGACTAGAAGATGGAGTTGACTCCCCAAAATATGCTGTGGAATCTAGGTCAATAGCAAATCTTTCCTTATGATCACCTTGTGGTATGCCTTCCCATAGTCCAAGGAATTCTACAATTGCTTCGTCATTTTGAAAATAGTCCAATGTGAGTGGTTCTTGTTGGTCATGTTGGATAAGCTGGGGATAGACGAGGGGCATGTCATCATCAATTTTAAGGAGAGAGAGGACTGAGATGGTAAAGATGTAAACATCTGTGGTATCACTGTCTGAACTACTTGTATCTGATTTGGAGCTTGGATCCCAGAATGACTCTATCCAAGCATTAGGACATGTTTTAGGAAGAGGAGTTATTTCATGTTTGTCTTCCATAGGCAAATTATCAGGGTCAAGGAAAATCTTGTCAAGGGCATAGGAGCTAGAAGAAAAAGAACTCCACTCCCATTCATTGGAATCAGTTTCGGGTCAGGTATCCTTAGGTGTTATTTCATCATAAGATTCATGCCCTTTTCCACATGTGGTCGCTTTGATAGATGAGGATCCAATTTGCAATGGTACAAAACCTAACCCTAAAGTTGGAGGTTGCATCTTGGGTATAATAGGTTCTAGCCTTCCATTGTTGTTCAGGCCTAAGCCACTGCAGCCATCATATCCTTTCTTTTGCAACATAGTAAATCCTTTGCCATACCATTCCACTAGCAACCTGATAGGTGGGATCTCAGTTGGATCCTTATAAAGCCAATCTATGACATCATCATCTAAAGTTTCTTTGTCAAGCTCACCCCATCTTGTAAATTTAGTGGGAGGCTGATATTGAATAACTACCTTAGGTTCCTTTTGCAACAAATGCGGTTTGCCATATGATTTTGGAGATATTGGTAAATTCCCGATGAGGAATGTTTGATCCATTGAATATTCTCTGCATCCTTGGTCCTGTATCTTCAATTTTCCTTTGACAACATCTAAAAATTCATTAGGATCCACATAACTATGTGATTTGGCCTCTCTATTGATGGGGACTTGCTACTGTGGGGAATCCTTTAGGGTAGCACAAAATTGAAATGGATTAGGATCTCCTGGAATTGTTATCTTAGTTCAATTGTAAGGATATTTTAAACATTGATGATAGGTGGATGGAACTGCTTTCATTGCATGGATCCATGGACGACCAAGAATCATATTGTAAGGGAGATCAAGGTCTAAGACCTGCAAGAGAGTGTTTTCTATCACTGGACCGACACTGATTGGTAAGGTAATTATCCCTTTAGATGAGCGCTCAACATCATCATATGCTTTGATTGTTATTCTTCTGGAAGCATCAATGTCATTTTCTGTATAACCAAGACCAATGACCACTCTCAAGGTACAAATATTAAGACCTACTCCGCCATCTATCAAGACTCATCGGATTTTGCAATTATGGACAAAGACTTCAAGGTGCAAAGGATCATTATGAGGGAGCTTATCAGGTGAGATATCGTTATCAGAAAATGCAACATTTTGGGAAACAGCTAGATGTCCAATTCGGGCTTGAAACTGGTCAACATCAATGTCTGTCGGGACAGTGGACTCAATTAAAGCTTTATCTAGGACTGCACAATGCATGGGGGACATTTTCAACAACTCAAGGATTGATATTTGTGTAGGTGTCTTTCCTAGATGATCCAAGAGATTATACTGACTTGCAGGAGTTGGTTTGGGAGGAGCTGTAGGAGCTCCTTTCAGGACTATTTTGGTTCGATGAGTGGTGACCATGCAAGAAGGATCTTGTTCCTTTATTCTTATGGTGGAAACATACTCATTTGATGCTCGGAAACAATTGATGACATTATTGAAACCAGTATTTGCATAATTTGCTGTTTGGGTAGAGTTTGAAGAAGATGCCTTACCCTTGTCATGATCAAGCAAAGGAGTTTTGAAAATGGTATGATTAGTGTTAGAGGTCGCGTTGGGCGGATCTACCTCAATTACTCCTTGCTCTAACAAGTCTTGAATCATATGTTTCAATTGAAAACATGATGCAATTTTATGTCCTTTTGACCGATGGTATTCACAATAGGCATTATCATTCCACCAATGCAACTTTACCACAGGTTCTGCCTTAATATCTGGTAGCTTGATAAATTTTGCTTGTATTAATTGTTTCATTATTGATTCAATAGGCTCTCCCAATGGCATAAACAGTCAAGGAGGCCCATCCCTCGATCGGAAAGGTTTGCATTGTTGGTTTTGTTGTTGGCCTTGTTGTTGATTATATTGTTGAGTGTATTGTTGAGTATGTTGTTGGTATTGCGGCTATTGAGTAACATTGCTCACTGGTGTTTGATTTTGTTCCATAGTTGACATATTAGGAACACTCAATTTCCTGATTGTGAATGGGGGTTGATTTGCATTCACTGCTCTTGCATCAACAACTCCATCATTAGTGACATTCTTGTTCTTATACCAAAATCTATTTCTGTCCCCTAAATTGTTCGTGTTGTCACTGTCTTTGTTAAGCTTAATGATTCCCTTGGCTACAAGGGCAGTTTCAATGTTCATCCCTTTCTTAATGAGTTTCTCTATAGCACTGGGACTTTTCAATTTTAGTTCATACATCATTTCTGGGACCAAATTTTGGATAAACAGATTCACTTGTTGTTCTTTAGGTATATCTAGGGAAGAATGACTATACAAGCTTCACCATCGTTGCAAGAAAGTAACTAATGGTTCACCTTGCTTTTGCTTGGTGTTGCATAAATCTGACATGGTTACATCACTGTCGATGTTGAATGCGAAGTGAGATATAAACTTTTGAGCCAATTCAGACCAAGTCTTTATATTTCTAGGCAGATGCGAATACCAATCCATGGCTTGTCCCATAAGACTTCGTGCAAATAAGTGCATTAAATATGTTTCCTCATTACTTACTTCAGTACATGCCACGAAAAATGCTCGAATGTGATCTTTTGGATTGCCACTCCCTTTATATTTCTCAAAATTAGGTGCCTCAAAATGTTTAGGGAATGGAGGCATGTATAAGCTCTTGTCAAATGGATTAGGACATAAATCCTGATCTATATACAACTTCTTTGTTCCTTTAGTTTCTAATGCGTTAACTTGTCATTGCAACTTCTCAAGCTGTTGCGCAATTGTATCAGATCTTGGAGGTCCATCATTAATCCCGATGGGTACTCTTTGTCGATACATCATGTTTTCGATCGGTTGTTGATGCTCTGAAATGGCCGTTTTTGGTGTCTTCGGCATATAATGTTCTTGGTACATCTCTTGTTGTTGTGGTTGTACCATGCCTTGATATTGACCTTGTTGCTGTGCTTCTTGTAGCCTAGGTTGATATTGCAATTGAGGGTGTTGTTGATATTGCATAGGTGCCAATTGCAGTTGTGAAGTATGATAGCTTGTTTTCCTTGGCATATATTGAGGCACATGTTGTTGTTGATGGTGATGAATCAGAATTTTCTAACTTTGTGCCAATTGTTGTCGCGGTGTATATCCCATCATTTGTAAAAAACTTTACTTGGGTGGTTTTTGTTGTTTCTCCTTAAGATGGGGTATGGCACTTGCATTAACTTGCTATGTTGTTTGTCCAATCCACTATGATGGTTGCAAGTTTGCGTTAACTTGTAATGGGGTAGAAGGCACTACAAGTTGTTGTCGGATGCGATATTGTTGTTGTTGTACATTGCTTGTTTGCACATTTGATTGTACCTTTTGTGTATTACTCAATTGTTGCAACAATTGTTGTTGGTGCAAACCACTATCCGTAGTTCTTTGTGTCACCATTATTAAAGGATCTATCGCAATAGTGTTTGGCAAATACATTGAACTTAATGGGACATAAGAACTTTGTTGCATCGTGGAATTGTTTTGGAAATTGGTGATATCAGGCATTCCAGTCGTGAAGCTTTCTTGCATCTTAGATTTTGATCCAATTTTATGCATATAAGGAACCACTTCTTGTTGAGGGATAGTTGTCAATATTTGCGTGGTCTTCATTTGATCTTGTGTTACAGGTGTTGTGTTAAATAATGGATTATTTATTGACTCAAATGGTGACTTTTGAGGAATAGTCACTATCAATGCCTTTGAAGCACATTTACTCATCAAGGTAGGTTGAGTTTCTTGTTGCATATTTTCTTCATTTGGATGCGGAGAGAAACTTAATAGCTCACCACCTTGTTGTTTTTGCACATTGATTTGCTCACTTGAGGAGGTCACATTACTCATCATGTTAAGATACTTTTGTGGGAACATCTTAAAGACCTTGTTCAAGAATTTATCCATCTTTTTTGTCAAGTTTGGATCTTGAAGGAACATGTCAACATCATCAGAAGCATCGAAATCTGATGAAGAATCTGGTTGGACATTTGGATTCATTTCTTGTTGAATGCCTTGATCTGAACCAAATCCTTGTGAAAGGATTTCTTCCTCATGTAATTTTTGAATTTCATGTTGCAGGTTTGGTTGATTCCAATCGAAAGGTGCATTTCCTCTTGGTGTTGGTGGAACACTCCCATGTCCTGGTTTCATGGGTACAAATACTAGTTCATATAATGGAGGTGGTCCAAGTTGAACCATTCCATATGGTGGTAATGATGTGTTTGATAAACCTTCAATTTGTACTGTTTGACTAGTTTGAAATTGTGAATTTGATATGTTGTCAATGGGTTGATACGTTGGTTCACCCATCTTTTTAGATTTTGATCTTGTTTCAACAGACATGTCACTTATGCAAATGCAATATTTTTGGAAATTTTCAAGGACAATATATGATATGCAACTAAATGCAAACTAAATGAATGAGAATGAAACCTATGGCAAGAATGCAACCTATGTTTTTGGTTGTTTTTGAAGATTTTGACAAACTTTTGAAATGCAAATCTAAAAAGAGACCCTTAGGAAATTGAAATGATGTCTAGACCTCAAAGGACAAAAGGACCAAGTGACAAAAAGGACAAATGACAATGTCTCCCCTATATGCTTGGATACTAAGCTAGGTTTGACCAAATGACAATAATGACATAAAGAGAAAAGGTTTTGATAAGGTCTAGACTTCTTAACAATGACTTAGGGTTTATCAAAGATTTGGATTACTCAAGTATGACAAAACCTAGTTTTGACACTATATGCAAAGGGACAATTATTGTGCAAATAACGCTAATATGATATGATAATGACCTAAACTTAATGAAGAGACCTAGGGTATGCAAATATGAATGTATGACAAAGGTATTACTCTAATGCAAGAGGAGACATGCAAAAGGATGACCCTTATTGATATGCAAAGGAGTATGACCTAGATGAAACCTACCCTTGGTACTTGACAATGACTTTGCAAAATGCAAACCTAGGATGAACCTAAATCTAAGTGACATGAATGTTGAGACAAGATTTTGAAAAATATTTGACAACCATGTTTGAAGATGTTTTGAACCTTGTTGGATGAAATGTTCTTGTGTTTAACCTTGTTTTGAATCAATTTGCCTTGTTTTTGAAATGAGATACAATTCAACTTTTGACAAACAAAGAAGACAAGATATTTCAACTTAGACTCAAGACAAACATGCTCATTCACACATTTCTTATGGATGGCAAGGACAGTAGGTACTTGAGAGGTAGACTCGTTATGAGATTCAAGGAGAATACATAGATGCTTGACCCCACGGGCTCCCCTCCACGGCACTCACTTCTTAGGGCAGCCAAGCATTAGTCCCCATGTAAATCTCCCCATGGCGAACTTAGTATCTCTTCCAAGTATCCGAACTTGTCCTTCTCAAGCAACTAGAAGGATTTTTGGCCTCTAAATACAAGGTGTTTAGTTAGGATTTTTATTAAGCGTTACTCCTTGGTGTCACACAAGCATGATTGAGACATTAAGCCCACCAAGATACCAAACAAATGTAGTCATGCAAGCATGATTTAGACCATGAGGTCCTACTTAGATGTTGATATGAGAAAGAGTTCAAGGGTCATCACTTCCCAAGTAACTGCAATTCCCACGTAACCCTTCCTTCAAAGCTTTCGCCCATCAGGTATTTGTTTATAGTGAGTTAGAATGCCAAGGTATTCTAGCCATACTCACTTTGGGTCGTTCCCTTCTCACAATTATCACTTGCTTGCAAAAGCAAATGGTCAGGAAGGCAGGCCCTCTAAAGGTGACACAAAATCAAAAACATGAGCATGATATCAAAGATTTGGATTTCTAATCACCCTAAGAAGGATGAGAGCATACTCTCCTACTTCAATGTCAAACTCAACAATCAAAGCAAAAATATATTCATTCCATCCTATTTAGAAATCATACTAGGTGCCTAAATATTAATTACAAACACAAAGTTTAGTTGTAGTCCAAGGCAACCTGCAAAACCCAAGTCAGAAGTTTGATATGTTTAGTCTTTGACTATCAAACCTACATAAAATGTGTTAGTAGTTTCATTTGTTGTCTTTTTCATGCGTATGCCAAGGTTCTGCACAGAGAATCAGTACCAAAAAAAACCAAAAAGCAGAAACAACATGCAAAACAGAACAATTTGCAAGTAAAAACACACTACCATTTACCTCTGTTTCTGTCCCTACACAGGCACAAAATTCTTGACACATGTGCAGAATGCTTGACACAGGTGCAGATTGTCCTTGACACAAGCGCAAAATGCTTGACATAGGTGCAGAAGTTCCCAGAAAACCCTGCATTACCCCGTTTCTTGGGTTTTTCACCTGCAAATCAACTCAAGAGCACTCAAAAGCATGGTTAGGGGGTTAGTTCATGTCAGGTTCACCAATTAATGTAGCTTAGGAAATTCAGAAATCATCACAAGCAATTCAATATTAGTCATAGCTCAATCACAAAAGCTCAAATGCAATGATCAATCCTAATTACATCCAATAGAGATATGACAACAAGATATTCAAGATAAAAAACTTAAGCAAACCAAATGCAGATTTGAATGTCTCCTTCATGTGGCTCTATTGTCCTTCTTTCTTCTTCAAATAGCTTTGTTTCTGGATCTCACCTACAAGTGCATACACATGAGATGAAAGCAAGTAGACAAGATAGTAGTGCAAGAATACTCAAAGCATGATTGATTGGACAAAGTGATTAGTTGGGATTGAAGAAATTCATCCAATTTATAGACAAATTGGAGAAAAGATCAAATTAGCATGAAGAGATTCAAATGGAAATTGCAAATCAAAAATGTCAATTATGACAAATTATGACAAATTTGCACTTTCTATGCAAAATTGATTGATTGATAATTCATGACAAAAATTATGACAAATTTCTATGTCAAAATTGATTGATTGTCAATTATGACAAATTTATGACAAATTGAAATGTCATCCCCATGAAATTAGGAGAAAAATAGGAGGAAATTGAATTAGAAATTAGGAAAATTAGAAAATTGGAAAATAGGAATTTAAGAAATTAGAAAATGAGGAAATAGGAATTAGGAAATTAAAAAATGAGGAAATTAGGAATTTAGTGAATTAATTAATAATTTTTCATTTATTAATTAATTCACAAAGAGGGAATTTAGAAATTGATGAAAAATTAGGTAAATCAATTAATAATTTGTCATTTATTAATTAATTCACAAAAAGAGGAATAATTAGTTAGCCAATTAAATTAAACATTTAATCATGACACGAAGACCTAGGATAAATAAATAAATTATTTAACCTAGAGGGAGAAATGACAAACAGGGTTAAATGAATAAAATCATAAAACCCTAAAAGATGAATTAGAAAATGCAAGGATGACAATTAGGTCTTGACAAAGGATAATTGATATCGATTCGATTTGATCATGATTCTGACATGATAAAAGACCAATGCTGACAAATGATTTGATTGATGAATGCGCCAAGTTGATAGGCGCCAATTGACGAGGAATAATGATTAATTGATCCAAATTGACATGATTGAGAAGGACGACGATCGATGTCAAATTGATCGCAAAATGACAAAAATGACAACAATCGATGATAAAATAGATTGCAAAACGACAAGATTAGAAATGACCACGATCGATGACAAATCGATCGCAAGATGACAAGATTGATAAGAGGACAACGATCAATGACAAATCGATCGCAAAATGACAAGATTGACAAGAGGACAACAATCGATGACAAATCAATCGCAAACTGATAAGATTGATAAGAGAACAAAACCCTAATTAGGATTGACGATGTCCAAAATGATGACAAATGAGCTTGCACATTGATGCGACAGGATAAGATTGACCAAAATCATGACTGAAGATTGTTGTCGACAAGACCAATTTCGAAAGCGAGACAACTGAAGAATGCAGAAGAAGGACTCGATGCTCGCAAATGATAAAGACCAAGTGCTTGACATAGGAGAAATGTTAATGCGATGCAAAAACCCTAAAATAAGGCAATGCGCAAATGTTAAAGTATGATTCCGCAAGCGTTGACCATTTTTAGACGTCTACAATGTTATCAAGTACTTTTGGATTAAAAAAGATGATAATTTAAGTTCCAGGCATTTGATTCACTTGTTTGGATGCTTACTAAGGGGGCCCACTTAGTGAGTATTTCCTTGATTTCTTATATTAGTTACTTTTTATTCTTTACTTAACATTATCTTGATCACAGACTATTCATGCCGACACTAGAATATTTCCTGTGACTGTTCCTACAACCATTGCAAACAGAGTAGAACCTCATTTGTTGATTATAGATAAAGTCTTATCTTTCCTAGTTGTCACTAATAAGTTAGTTTTCCTTTCAAACATTTCAGTTACTTGCTTTCAGTATTTTCCTCGAGTATTATTTTATTTCCAGCATTAGGAAAGGTGATTGTTTCAGTCTTTCTAGTGCATATACTTTGCAGACCCATTTCAAGTATATGCCTCTGGTTGATAACTAAATGAACCTTCATGATGAAGGATAACTACCTAGTTGGATGTCCAATCCATAAGGTATGACTTCAAATTATAGGTGTTGAACCATTGACAAGATTAGTCACTTATCACTATTTTTTGAATATGAAAGTTTGTGTCTTGAAACTAGAACTTTCATCATGTGATGTGACTCTAATGATAGTGGAAATAGTTGACTGCATTTTTTTTGTCTCTTGAAATGTTTTTATCACTATGTGTCATGTTCTATAGAGGTTCTATCCTCTATGGGATACATCACTATCCCTATCATTGTAGCATGTTGATTTATGAAGGTATTATGCCCTTGTAGTTGCCCTCTGTTACTTGAGTTTGTTCATACTATAATAAGGACTTCTCCATTCGACTATGTTGAAGCTCCTTTATGACAGTTGGATTGTCTTTACATTTTGTATTCTTTGCTAACATAACTCAAGGCTACTACCTAGGGGTTCACTGTGTCTTTGATATCTTATCCTTGTGTTCTTGATGTCTTTGAGATGGTAAGTTCTTTGTATATAGCTATAATTTTCATTGTAAATGGATACAATGACCTCTTTCTTCCTGGAAACTCGCATCCCTATATAGCAAACTCACTCCTTTCACTAAGACCTCTTTGCTACTAAAAATATTTGACACTATCTTTGAGTACTATAACTATATCATTTTCTTTGGGTCATTCATTTACCATGAATGGTATCCTCCTCGTATGGTTTTCTTGTAATAACTAGCCTTCATATATGATGATTTCCATCATTATTATGGATAGATGCATCACTGTCATTGCCTTGACTTCCATTGTGGATACCTTTGTTGACTATGCTTTTGATAAATAATGAAGGTGGACTATTCTTTGTCATTATACTATGTGAGGTGTCACTATAGCCTAGGCTTGGCCACTATCAAAACTTTACTTTATAAAACCCATGACATTCATGCCATTCTTTCCAGCTATTATCCTTTTGTTGGTGCTTGCTCTCATTATGATTGTGTTTTGATAAGCTCTCACTGTTATATCCACTATTCTATTGCTTTCATAGGCTTCTTAATGATCTTCACTTTTGGAGGTGACTCATGGGTATCTCTACGTTTTCTCTTGTGAATAAAACCCTACATTATGTCCTTGGTATATAAACTACTAATATCATTTCCAATATTTTTCTCAAATCTAAGACAACCCTTACTGCTATCTCTGGCTGGCAAATATATCTCCATGTGCATGTGTGACCGGTACTATCAAACAATATACTATCCTTGTTCAAATTTATTGTCTTCCATCCATAGGGAAGTCATTCTATGTTTGCAAATTCTTTGTATACATGTTGCCAATACATGAGATCATCAAATATCACTCTCTTTTGTACGATTCTCTCAGATCTGATTACTGCTATTTCATGGTAATCCTAATTTGGCATTAGTTTTATATGTCATCGGATGACTTTTTACATTGACCTATCATTGTTCCTTCTAAACTTATGACCTTCAAGTCTTGTTATCTTCTTGGATATATAGCAAACTATTTTTTAGACTTTATAATAGTCATATAGACTTATTTTATCAATAACTACTTTATAAGGTATTTTCACTATCTTTGTAGACAATCATTGTCTCTGAGGGTTATTGATTACTCCAAGTCTATTAGTGAATGTACTTTAAGAATCTTGAATGTGCCTTAAGATTGTTACTATTAAATTATTTTATTTTTTGCCTTGATTGGGGACCTTTGTAACTAGTGCTTTGAGAGGCTAAATTTGTGGGGTTTATTACTTTCATATACCTTTACTGTTAGCTCCAGGTTTGTTGCCTTTCCACGATGATCTCAAGTTATAATAACCCCCTATCCATTTAGAATTCCCTGTTGATTTTTAAGGTTGCTATTAGACTGAGACCTGGAATGGCTTCTCTAGCCTTTGATAGTGATCATTGGCACTGTGACTTTCTTATAATAGGCTGCTTCACTATGAAACTTATGATGTATGATGCTTTCTATTCTTCACAAAGTGTCCCAAAATTTGATGCATTTATTATAAAAATAACTTCAAGACCATTTTCCTCTTCGATTACATTTCATATTTCTTATTCTTGAAGCCTTATACTTCTAATGCTTGGGCCCCTAGGAAATGATTTGCTTTCAAGAAAAATCTAAAGAAACAAATCGAACACCATTTCAAAGAGAACTATTATATTTTTTCATAGATTTAAATACTTGAGAGACATTACAACATAAGAATGATCTCTTTGAATCAAAATAAGTGTGAGATAAGGGACTAACTCGTGATGCACATATAATTACTCTTAAAAGAATCTTTGGATATCCTCAAAACATGTGGGCTTCTTCTTGTTTTATCTCCTTAATAGCATGCATCATACCAAGCTATCCCTTCTGCGTGGCTACAACACATTATTTCTTAAATATAAATGGAGTTGTGGAACTACTCCTTCTCTAAACTTTAGTCTTTAACTATTGTAACCATGTTTAAAAAATACTACTTCCCACATTGTCTGCTTGCTTCTTGACTTCAAGTCCTCATGGTGGCCAAAGAGAATAACTCATGAAATTAGAGCTTCAAAAGTTAACTTCTCCTTCATCCACAAGTACACCTTGATTTTGCAATATTGAGCATAGATTTTTCTTTTTCTTTTTCCCTCTAAAATGACTTTGGACTCTTGAACCATGGCATGCAAATAGTTATGTAATAAAATGCCTCCTCAAATAATACTTTCAAACAAGAAGGGGCCTATTATTTCATTTTTTGCTACTATGGACTCTTTTAACACTTTCAACACATGATAAAATAAAGACCTTTGACAAGTATTAATGTTTCCTTTCGACCTAACCCAAAAACCATCTTAAATATGAGAGAAAAATGATGCTTGAAGCTATATGAACAAACCTTATTTGCACAATTGGCATAAGGGTGCAAATTAGAAAACATTCTGGAAACTCTTAGGGATACTTTCCTAGAAAAAAATGAAGGACCTATAGCTTTAAGAAATCCATTGGGCATAGAGTATGAAAAATCAGATTTCAAACTTGAAAAGACTCAAAACTTGCTATTAGAGACATAGAACAACACTTAAGAACTCAGATCATATTGCTGCAAATCAAAAAATTGACTGAACACTTCTCGTGGATGATCGAGAACCTGTTGCTAAAAAGAACCAGCATCACCTAACCTATTTACTGACTCAAAAATTGCACCAAACACTTGGAGGAATAAAGACTAGACACTAACAAGACTGAAAACAAAACTAGAATAAAAATAAATGATGCTACAACACCTTAGTGAAAATTAAACTTACCTACCCCTAAACTAACCAAATATGAAATTGCTCAAAATAAACCATTCACTGGTTTTGAAAAGTAATATTCTCTTCTTCTCAGTTTAGGATGCATTACATGTTGATGAACAACTACAAAGAGATGAAAGATATTTGGAAACACAAGCAACTTTTGTAACATTTCTTGAAAATCATATACAAGATCATATACGCTTTGATTTTGACCAAACACACTACTGGTTTGGGGTAGATATGAAGGTTGGATTTTCTTCTCTTCACCATCAATCTCATGCTTGTCCTTCATCTTGGAATGATGCCTGATTGGGAAATCTCTTGAGATGTCAAACTTTGGATTTTCCCTATTGGTTTCTGCTTTCTCTTCAACTCCTTCAACCATAACCTCATTATGCTTCATTTCTTCCTCCATCTAAAACACACTTGCATCCATATCAACCTCTTGAACTTTCTCAACCATATTATCCTCATTCATTTGTTCATAGATCAACACCTTGTCAATGTAACTTTCATGCTCTTGTTGTTGCTCCTGATTTTCTTCTTCAAGAGATGAATGCTTGAAATCTAAATTTAAAACAAAAAACTTAAGATCACCCCAAAACGAATCTTCTTCTATCTCATTTTCTTTTATCATGGAAGAAAACTATTTTTTACCTCGTTTTAGTTCTCTTGAGGATTCAAAAAAATTAATGATCTCAATCTCTCCTCGCTGTCCTAAAACTTCATCTTTCTTTTCCCCTTGCAATCCTAGCTGATTTCTTAGTAATGAACATTTTGAAACTTCCTCTTATTCAAAATAAAGTGGAAGCTCATCAAACAAATCGGACAAGTGTTCATGCTGATATAATCATTATCTTGCTTTAAACTTTGTTGTTCCAACATGCTTTTCTTAGTATGACAACCTTCTAGGGATAGACTAAGCCTCACTAGATCAACTTGAGGAGCTTCTTGGGCTATTGGAAGGCAACTGGGTTCTTCAAGAGGCTTCTCTTGAGGGATTATAGGCTTAAATTTCTCATGTATTGACTCTTGGGATGAAGGATAACTCCTAAAACTTGGGGTTTTACTTCTAGGAGGCTCAACAAGTTCATCTTGCATGAAGCACAAAGTTTTGAACATGGAAATTTTCCAAAAAAGGGATTTGGAAAGATAACAAGTGGGTGCGTTTCTTTCTTAGGTACTATTGTTCACACCAAGACAACAACAAATATATACATTTGAGTGAGCTAAAAACTAGTTCACTATCCCAGTGGGTGTGCCAAAAATTATTGTCATAGGAATTTGCACTAGAAAATTAAGCTTGATGCTCAACAATCTCATAGAACATGGGACCATCTTTGAGCCTGTGGGTTTCTCATAGTGAAGATGGACCTCTAGATTATAGGTTGGCTCCCTTTTTGATATCTTAGGAACTAATAAAATTTTGGGAAAAGAGATAGAAAGGATGCTTTGGAAACTGAAATTATTGTAGCTAATAGGCGATACACCAATAGCTAAAACTCAATCTGATGTTGGACTCATACAATAATCAACTAATGAAGCTATATTAAATAACTCAAAAACACATGCTTGCAAAATTTATTCTCATGAAAGGTTTTTGATTTATTGATGTTTGTTCGAAGGAAAGCACTATTATTTTCACAACTACCATACATAAAAAAGATAAGACATTCATAGACTTGCACTATAACATGTTATTTCTAAACCAAACATTGAAGGAATGCAGAAAAAATAGAGGATTTTAAGATAAAATTACAATATTTTAATCAAAATATTGACACACAACACAAGGACAAAAAATTTAGAGAAGAAAATCTACATCTTTATTGAGAAAAATGAGTTACTTGCATTACAAGTCTAGAAAATGCTTATAAGAAAATGAGTTACAAATTCTTTTTGCTACTACAACAAAGAAAACTCAGAACTAGGGAAGAATGAGAGAAGAAACTTGACTTATATCAAAAGAGCTACAAAAATATTTGAAATTTTGAATTCTTGGCTGCTTTTGACTGATGTTGACTGCTACTCCTCAAAATCAACTGCTAACTCCTATCATGATAGTCAGTTAGATAATCTCCTCATGATAGTCAAACTCCATGACACTTGTGTATTTGTTGACTTTGATAGTAATACCCTTTTTTCTTTGAATTGCATTCTTTTTTTTTTAATAATAATTCTAATGTCTCTTTTAACTGATATAGCACATTCTGAACATACACATGAATCCGTTTGTAAACCCTTGACTATGATTGCCTTTGATCAATCATTGTTAGATCTCCATTGCACTATTTACTACTTTTTCTTTTTCTACTCTAAGACATTCCTTTGTCTCTATCACTGAACTTAGCCTTTTACTGCTACTCTGATTAATGTTGTCCTTACGTTTGTTGGACATTGTTGTTGCTAGGATATGTTGTTGTCATTGATGTCAACATATTCCTGATCCAGTGATTGCAGATTGGCTCATTGGGATTATGATTTGGTGTATTGAGTATATTTACTATTACCATATTCTTCTATAGTAGTGTTGGTGATCCAAGAAGCTTAATTGATCATATCAGATGATCCGGTTTTTGCAGTTTATTTATTTGATCAATACTTTGCAGAGTTTAGTATTTCCTTCAGTATGCTCCGGTGTGATCAGATCTTGAGTTCAGATTTTGAGATATTGTTTAGGATGGTCTTGTGTATGTTCATGTCAGATGGTTCATGATTTGCTCCTCCACAAGTTATCTTTCTTCGTGATAGTTGTTGTTGTTTAAGTACTCTTGAGTTTTAGACATTGACAAATGAATATTTGATAAGTGGTGTTGTTGCAGTTGTTACTAATGATATTAACATTATTATTGGTGTTTCCTAATTGTGTCCTATTTATTTTGGTCATCTGTATTTATCATTGTGCAATTTCTTGGTGATTTTTCTAGACTGGTGATGTTCTTTGTGTTATGCAGTTTTCTAGGTGGTGTAAAGTGTTGCGGTTGCTCTTGGCACAATTTTTGGTGCTGATAAGTGTTTGAGAATTTGAATTAGGTCCATGTTATGTCATGTATATTATTATAGTGGTTCGGTGGTTGATCCTTGTATCATGTGATGTAATTTTTTAATTATGAGTTGAGGGTTTAGCCGACCTTGTTGTCAAGGTTGATGAGTTGTATAAATAGGTGATATAGTCATGTAAATTAGGTGTCAAGTTTGTGTCTACATTATTAGAGAGTGGTGTATGTGTGAAAAATGATTCATCATTCAGTGTAGTGCACTGAGAAGAGATTGGTGTTGCAGAGTAGACAATTTTGCTTAACTGGAACTGTAATGAGGCATTTGGAGATGCTATTCTTTTAATTCATTTCTTCTGGATTGTAGTTTGATCTTGTTGTAAGTCAGTGAGACTTCCCTGGGGATTGTAGCCTTTTGGGCCATTATCTTTTGAGCAGTGAGCTCTAGGCACTATGTGTGGATGCATGTGCATTCCCTATTGTAATATTTTCACATACTACTATAGAGTATCATCTTATTGTGGGTAGGTTCCCACTGTGGTTTTTACCTTAATCAGTTTTTCCACATCAAAATCTTGGTGTTGTGTGTTGTGTTATCAATTACTTATCTTTGTTATTGATACAGTTTATCAGATCTATTTTTGTGGTTAAGTTTGTAGATTCGATGAAAATTGATTCTCTCAGTTTTCCTCCATTGTTGCTATTAACAATTGGTATCAGAGCTAGATCCTTCACAAGAAGCTTAACTGCTTGAGGAAATCTGGGATGGCAACTAGAACTAGAGGTGTTATCTTTAAGAAGGAGAGTTTGAGATTTGATGGAAGTAACTATGCTATATGGAAGAACCGGATGGAAGTGCACTTGAGATGTCTTGGAGAAGATTACAAAGAATGCCTATTTTTCTCCTCTGAATGGACTAGTTACTGCTAATGAGATCAAGGAAGTTGAACATAACATTAGAGTGAAGGAAGCATTGTTGAGTTCCCTGACTGATTCAAAGATGACAAATGTGATGGGGCTTTATACAACACATGGAAACTGGGAGAAGCTTGAGACCCTGTATGAAGGAGATAAACAAGTCAAAGTTGCTAAGTTGGAGAGTTTTAAAGGGAAATATGGGATATTGAAGATGGGAGAATATGAGAACATAAATATCTTTATGGATAAGGTGAATTATCTTGTCCTAGGTATCAGATGTGCTGGTGGAATGCTTGAGGAAGATGAAATTATTGCTAATGTGTTGAGATCTTTGCCTCTTGCGTATAAACATAAGATAGCTTCTATAGATGAGATCTGAAGTGCGACTACAGTGACAAGAGATATGTTGGTTGGAAAGATTATTGCATTTGACTTGAGTGAGTTTGGTGAATTACATGGATAGTCTAAGATAACATTTAGAGAATCTGTATCTGGTAAGTAGAAGTATGAACTCGAATAATGCAGAATATCCAGTTATGAAAGAGAAAGGAGATAGACGGAAGAGAAAGAAAGAGAGTTGAATGAGCTTGAGGCATTGATTGCCCAGAGATTTCCTAAAGGAGTTGGTAAGTATGATGGAAAATTTCCGTTTAAATGTTTCTATTGCAATAAGGTAGGACATTTTGCTTCTAGATTCCCAGAGAGAATGGCTAAATATAATACACGTGATAAATTTAATAAGAATGATATAAATGATAGATATGAGAAGCATGAGAAGTATTATAAGCCTTACAAGTATAACCGGGAGTATATGAATCAGAAGATTTTCTATTATGTTGTTGATGTTTAGGTGTTACAGATGAAGAATCATAAGGAGATGAAATTGTATTTCTTTTCGTTAAGGAAGATGGACTGGTACCTATTGATCCCACTAGCTGCACTATTGAGGAGAAAGCTTTAGCTGCTAAAGTTGAAGAGAAGGATGAATGGGTGATTGAAAATGGTTGTTCACATCATATTACCAGTGATAAAAGAAAATTTGTGAGTATGATGGTTTAATAGTGAGATTTGGAGATGACAGAGCCTATTTGATCCATGGTAGAGGTTCTATATCTTTTGATGGTAAGCATAATACTGATGATGTTCTGTATGTTGAAGGTTTGAAGAATAATCTTTTGAGTGTTGGATAGATGGTTAACAAAGGTTATGATTTATAGTTCAAGGATGGTAAATGCAAAATCTGAAATGCCTTTGGTATAGAGATTGCATCTGGAACTAAGACTGAAGGTAATATTTTTCATTTGAATGCTGGTGAGAAAAATTGTTTGGTTTCTTAGATTGATGAAAGTTGGTTGTGGAATAGGATAACGTGTCATGTTAATTTTGATTCAATGATTAAGATAAAGTCTATTCAAGTTGTTAGAGATCTGGCTGAGATTGTTAAGCTTGTTAATCCAGTATGTAAGGAATGTCAATTGGGTAAGCAAACAAGAATTTATTTCAAGAGCAAACAGTATACATCTAATGGATTGCTAGATCTTGTGCATACTAAATTGTGTGCACTGAAAAATGTTATAAGTGTGCAAGGAGACATATATTTTATGTTGTTGATTGATGATTATTCCAAGATGATGTGGGTTGTCTTTTTGAAGGAGAAATCTGAAGCATTGGATAAATTCAAGATATTCAAATCTAAGGTTGAAAGTGAGTCATGATTGAAGGTGAAATGTCCGAGATCTGACAGAGGTGGAAAATTTGATTCCAGTGAATTTGATTCATTATGTGAGAAGAATGGGATTAGAAGACAATTATATGCTTCTAGAGCCCCTCAACACAATGGAGTTGTTGAAAGGAGGAACCTGACTATTTTGGATGCTGCAAGGACTATGTTGATTGAAGGAAATGTTCCAAAGATCTATTAGAGAGAAGTTATAAGAAATGTTGTTTGCACATTCAACCGAGTTCATATCAAAGGTGATACTGGTAAGACTCCTTATGAGTTATGATTTTCTCATGTTCCTACTATGAGATATTTTAGAGTATATGGTAGAAAATGTTATATCAAGAGGGATGAGTACATAGGAAAGTTTGATGCAGGAAGTGATGAAGGAATTTTCTTGAGATATTCAACAAAGAGAAAAGCCTACTAGTGCTACAATAAGATACTGAGAAAGATAGTGGAAAGTGCAAATGTGAACGTGGATGAGAACCTTAGAAAAGAGATTAGAGCTTGTGGATATGATGATGGTCAACATGTCATTTTGAATCCTATTCAAACTAAGGAATTGAAGCACACTGATCTCGTGGAAACTGTTAATCCGAATGTTGTTGCTTATGGTGGAGAGGTGCAAGAACCCAAAAATCAGAACAATCAGAAGAATCTAAGTTATGTAAGATTGAATCATTCAGAAAATTAGATTGTTGGTGATAAAAATAAAGGTATGATGACTAGAATAAGGTTAGTTGTTGAAGAGGTATGTTTGATTTCTAAGTTGAACCTAAAGATGTTGTTGAGGCTTGCAAAGATGAAAATTGGATGAAAGCTATGGAAGAAGAGTAGACCAGATTGAAAAAATAATACATGGGAGCTTGTGCCTAGACCTAAAGATAAGAATGTGATTGGTACTAAATGGCTATTCAGGAATAAATTGAATTAAGTTGGTGAAGTTGTCAAGAATAAAGAAAGATTGGTATGCAAAGGATATTCATAGAAAGAAGGAATTGATTATGAAGACTTTTTCTTTGGTGGCCAGACTTGAAGCTGTTAGACTGTTGCTTGCATATGTTGCCTATAAAGGTTTCAAGGTTTATCAGATGGATGTCAAATCTGCCTTTTTGAATGGTGATCTTGAGGAGGAATTCTACATTGAGCAATCTGATAGATTTCCATTATCAGATGATAGAAACATGGTATGTAAAATCAAGAAATCTCTTTATGGATTGAAACAAGCCTTATAGCCTAGTATGCTATATTGGATAAGTATTTACTAAAATTGGGATTTAATAAAGGGACTCCTAATAGTAATTTGTACTTTAAGATTAAGAATAATAACATCCTGATTATTGAAGTCTTTATTGATGATATTATCTTTGGAGGTGATGATGAATTGAGCACTAAGTTTGCCGATGATATGCATAAGGAATTTGAGATGTCTATGATAGGTGAGATGAAATTTTTCTTAGGTTTGCATATTTCACATACTGGAAAAGGTATTTTAATATCTCAAACTAAATTTGTGAAGGAATTGTTGAAGAAGTTCATGTTAGATGACTCCAAACTGGTTGGAACTCCTATGGTGTCTGGTTGTCAATTATCTAAGAATGATGAATCTTTGAAAGCTAATC
Organism: Cryptomeria japonica; assembly: GCF_030272615.1. Taxonomy (NCBI): domain Eukaryota; kingdom Viridiplantae; phylum Streptophyta; class Pinopsida; order Cupressales; family Cupressaceae; genus Cryptomeria; species Cryptomeria japonica. The sequence goes on from NC_081414.1 coordinate 348,626,396, forward strand.
AGAGTTTGTATAGATTTATGGTTGGTGGACTGCTATATCTTACTCAGACTAGGCCGAATATTATGCATGTTGTATGCATGGTTTCTAGATATCAATTTGATCTGAAAGAGAGTCATGTCACTGTTGTTAAGAGAATATTCAGATACTTGAAGAGAACTGTGGATTATGGTTTGTGGTATATGAGGAATGATGATTTCATGTCATGTGCTTACACTGATGTTGATTGGGTTGGAAATGTTGATGACCAGAAGAGTACCTCCGATGGTGCTTTCTTTTTAGGAAAGAAACTAGTTTCATGTGACAGTAAGAAACAAGATTCGGTGTCTTTATCTACTTTTGAAGTTGAGTTCATTGGCATTTCTAGTAGTTACACTCAGGTAGTTTGGATGAAGAAAATGTTGAAGGATATCAAAGTTATTTATGATGAGCGTACTATTATATACTATGATAATTCCAGTGCTATTAATATGTCAAAGAATTAGGTGCAACATTGAAAGACTAAACATGTGTCAATCAAATATCATTACTTGTGGGAAAAAGTCAATGAAGAGGAAGTAAAGCTAGAATATGTGTCTACAAAGGAATAGATTGTTGATATTTTCACTAAGCCTTTTCCTATAGATACATTTGTCTACTTGAGAGACAAGTTAGGGGTATACACCCCTCCTGATGAGAACTAGATGCATTGAGTTGCATCAATCTGGTGGATCTTGGAGCTTTATCTTTCTATCTAGATTGATGAGTTGGTATTGCTCCTCTGGTGGAGTAGTCTGGTTATGTATTTAAGGGGGAGAGAATCATGATTTTCTTATCTATGAGGGAGAGTTTGGTTATCTATTTTGAGATCTTTGGCATTGCTATCAAAGGGGGAGAGATGCATGTGAAAAAGTAATTTAACTACTTAATCTAAAGGGGAGTTTGTTGGAGTTAATTTCTTTCTTTGCATTGATTGTTTTTCACATTAATATGTTGCCATCAATGCCAAAGGGGGAGATTGTTGGACATTTCTATTACTTTGATATGTTGTTGTCATTGATGTTAATATATTCTTGCTCCCGTGATTGCAGATCAGTTCATTGGGATTATGATTTGGTGTATTGAGTATATTTAGTATCGCTATATTATTCTGTACTAGTTTTGGTGATTCGGGAATCTTAATTGATCATATCAGATGATGCAGTTTTTGTAGTTTGTTTATTTGATAAGTGCTTTCCAGAGTTCAGTATTTCCTCTGGTATATTTCGGTGTGATCAGATCTTGAGTTAAGATTTGGGAAATTGTTTAGGATGGTCTTGTGTATCTTCATGTCAGATGGTTCATGATTTGGTGCTCCACAAGTTATCTTTCTTCATGACATTTGTTGTTGTTTGAGTATTCTTGAGATTCAGACATTGACATATGAAGATTTGATAAGTGGTGTTGGTGCAGCTGTTACTAGTGATTCTTGCATTCTTACTAGTGTTTCCTAATTATGTCCTATTTCTTTTGGTGATATTCATTAATCATTGTGCAAGTTCTTAGTGATTTTGTTGAGTCGGTGATGTTCATCATGTTATGCGGTTTTCCTAGTGGTGTAGCATGTTGCAGTTGAGCTTGGTGTGATTTCCGGTGGTGATGAGCATTTGGGAATTTGAATTAGGTCCATTTTATTTCATTTATATTATTATATTGGTTTGGTGGTCAATCCTTGTATCATGTGATGTAATTTTGTAATCATGAGTTGAGGGTTTAGCCGACCTTGTTGTCAAGGTTGATGAATTTTATAAATAGGTGATACAGTCATGTAAATTAGGTGTCAAGGTTGTGTCTATGTTATCAAAGAGTGGTGTATGTGAGAACAAGGATTCATATTTCATTGTAGTGCATTGAGAAGAGATTGGTGTTGGAGAGTAGCCAATTGTGCTTAATGTTGGTATTTTGGTATGGTTTTGTCATTGATGTCAACACCTACTAAAACACTAGCACTTTGGAGATCCAATAGCATTCATCGGCAAGCGAGTAACTATTACACAGTTACTGGTATATGGTTCACCAGCAGGATATAATGATCACCGACACTTAGAATTATGTGGAAGACACTTGGTAATGTCGAAGACATCATTTGGACATCTTGTCCCAGAGTCTTGTTCATTGGTATATTCATATTTGCATATTTGCTTTTACCGACAAATAGGTCTAGGGTTACACCGCTAGGTTTATCTTTTCCAGATTAGCATGGCACACTATGGAAATGATTAATTATTGTTGTAAATGCATTAAGCCGACATGTTCAATCAGTTATTGCATCGGATATTATATTATTTGTAAAATGTTTTTATTGTAATATCTTGTAGAGCCGACCTACTAAAATTGGTCTTAGGTTATGGTATAAATGTAAGATCTCAATTGTAAGATCAAGTGTGGAATGCGAAAAAGAATTGTGTGAAGGTATATGCGAGATTAAGTAGAGCTATACATGAAGACATCATTTGAAGGTGAAGCTAGGTTTTTGTGAAATCATATCAGCATTACACCGGTACTGAATCCAATATATAAAGATGCTATTTTGTGTAGTACATTCTTATTGGATTTAACCATCCAACTGTAGTTAATGTGACTCCCATTTTGTGATTAAGCAGTGAGCTCTAAGCTATTGGCCTTTCTGCATGTGCAGACCCCATTTATGTACACTTACTATCTGCAGTAGTATCATCTAATTATGGGTAAGGTTTCTCACCGTGGTTTTTCCCCTTACAGGGTTTCCACATACAAATATTGGTGTTATGTGTTGTGGATGACTTTGTGTTTATGTTTCATGCATTAATCTTTACCAGTATAGGTATTAACTATTAACACTATCTATCGACATACTTAACTGGTTTACCAATATTAAGCATTAAGATGGTTAAGTTGTTTTTGGTTTGTAATTAGTTGACAACTAATTCACCCCCCCTCTCAGTTGTCACCAGAACCTAACAATTGGTATCAGACCAGAGTCCTCTTTTGCAGAAGTTTAACAACTTGAGGAGATCCAATGTCTACTAATTATTTCAGGAAGGATAGTCCTAAACTTGATGGAAACAACTACGGGATATGGAAGATCAAAACGGAGATACATCTGAATTGCATTGGAAAAGACATCTAAGATGTTACAAAGAATGGTTATACTATTGCTACTCCAGGTCAGCCTGCTCCAGCTAACTTGACTAAAGATGAAGAAAATGATTGCAAAGCAAGAGAAGCACTTTTGAGCGCATTATCAGATCAACAGATCATGGGACTATCTGATAGGTCTACTGCTAAAGCTATTTGGGATCATTTGGAAACATTGAATGAAGGAGATTCCATGGTCAAAATTTCAAAACTTGAAAGCTTCCAGGTCAGGTATGAAAATCTGAAAATGGAAGAAGATGAAAGAATTTCTGCTTTTATGGAAAGAGTAAATGAAATTGTTTTGGGTATAAAATGTTGTGGAGGAACTCTAAGTGAAGATGAAATTGTTTCAAAAGTTTTAAGAGGATTGCCACCGGCATACAAAATAAAGGTTACTGCTATAAATGAATTAAGAACAATGCCTAATACATCAGTAACTAGGGATACATTGATTGGGAAACTTTCAACTTTTGAAATTGAGGAATTTGGTCCTGTTGCTACTATAAAGACAAATTTAGCCTTTAAAGCATCAACATCATCTACTCCATCATTTGACAAATCTGATTGGAAAGCCTTTTATGCAAGAGAACTTGAAGAAAGTAGGAAAGAAAATGAAGAACTTGAAGCACTATTTGCAAAGAAAATGCCTAAAGGTCCAATTGGAAGTAAGTATGAAGGCAAAGCACCCTTTAAATGTTTTAACTACAATAAGATTGGTCATATGGCTTCAAGATGCCCTAATAGACATGCTAGACTAAGAGAAGAAGCTAGAAGGAGATACAAGCCTAATCCTAAATATCAGAGATACAGATTTAAGAAAAACAAAGACAAATCTTGTTACATTACAGATGAAGGTGTGACTGATGATTCTAATGAGGATCCAATAGACAATGGATGGGTTTTTGTTGCTATAATAGAAGATCAACTAGCACCTATTGTTCAAATGGTAGAACAAGCCCTAGCAGCTAAAGTTGAGGTAAATGATGAATGGATCATTAACTCAAGATGCTCACATCATATGACAGGAGACAAAGGTAAATTCTTGAACTTTCAAGAATACAATGGAGGTTTAGTAAGATTTGGAGATGACAAAGCCTGTTCAATCAAAGGTAAGGGTTCAATATCTCTTGATGGTAAACATAACACAGACAATGTTGACTATGTTGAAGGATTAAAGCATAATCTTTTAAGTGTTGGTCAATTAGTTGAGAAAGGATTTCAGTTACAATTTAAAAATGGAAAATGCAAAATCATGAATAGAACTAGCTTAGAAGTTGCAACCGGTAATCAGACTAGAGGTAATATCTTTCATTTAAATAATAGTGAAAAGACATGCTTAATTGCACATATAGATGAAAGTTGGTTATGGCATAAGAGACTCTGTCATGTAAACTTTGATTGCATGGTAAAGATTAGTACTACTAAGGTAGTTAGAGACTTACCTAAGATTGTCAAACCTCAGAATACAATATGTAAGGAATGTCAATTTGGAAAATAGGTTAGAGCTAGTTTCAAAAGTATTCCAGAAAAATCAAATAATGCTCTTGATTTAATTCACACTGATTTATGTGGTCCAGCTAGAACCAAAAACTTACAAGGTGATAGATATTTCATGCTAATCATTGATGACTATTCTAGAATGTGTTGGGTTACTTTTCTTAGAGAAAAATTAGAAGCACTTGGAAAGTTCAAACTATTCAAAGCAATGGTTGAAAATGAAACCAGTAAGAAAATCAAATGTTTAAGATCAGATCAAGGAGGAGAATTCACATCTAAGGACTTTAATACATTATGTGAAGTGAATGGAATTAAAAGACAACTATTAGCACCTCAGATACCACAGCAAAATGGAGTTGTTGAAAGGAAAAACAAAACTATCTTGGATGCAGCAAGAAGTATGTTATCAGAAGCAAATTTACCACATGTGTATTGGAGAGAAGTGGTCAGCACAACGGTCTATACATTCAACAAAGTTCACATCAAAGGTGAAACCAGTAAGACCCCTCATGAACTATGGTTTGGTAATACTCCTACTCTTAAATACTTTAGAATTTTTGGAAGTAAATGTTAGATTAGAAGAGATGAGTATATTGGCAAATTTGATCCTAGAAGTGATGAAGGAATATTTCTTGGTTATTCATCTAAGGTAAAGCATATAGATGTTTTAATAAGAGATTATAGAAAATTATTGAAAGTACAAATGTAAAGATTGATGAACAATTCAGAGGAACTTCAAGGTACATAGATTATGAACCGGCAACAAAAATTCTAATAAATGAACCTACACTGAATCCACTAGTACAAAGTGAAGATCCAGGTATACCGATATCATCTGAAAATTCCACTACGACTGAAGAACAACAACAAACAAAGACACCCCGGTATGTAAGATTAAATCATTCTGAAGATCAGATAATTGGAAACAAATTTAAAGGAGTTATGACAAGAGGAAGATTGGCAAATGAAGAGGTATGTGTTATTTCTCAAATAGAACCATCATCTGTTAATGAGGCATGCGAAGATAAGTATTGGACTAAAGCTATGAAAGAAGAATTAGAACAAATTGAGAAAAATAATACTTGGACATCAGTTCCTTGACCTAAAGATAAAAATGTAATTGGAACCAAATGGGTATTTAGATACAAACTTAATGAAGATGGTAAAGTTATCAGAAATAAAGCAAGACTAGTGTGTAAGGGATATTCTCAGAAAGAAAGAATTGACTACAATGAAACCTTTGCACCGGTAGCTATAATTGAGGTAGTCAGATTATTCTTGGCTTTTGTAGCACACAAGAACTACAAAGTTTATCAAATGGATATTAAATGTACATTTTTGAATGGAGATCTTGAAGAGGAAGTATACATTGAACAACCTAATGGATTTTCATTAACAGATGACAATGATATGGTTTGCAGGTTAAGGAAAGCTCTATATGGACTGAAACAAGCCTTGAGAGCTTGGTATGCAAGATTGGATAAGTATCTTTTAAAGATTGGTTTTACTAAAGGAAATGCAGACAACAATTTATATTACAAAATAACTAATGATGACATCTTGATTATAGAAGTATTTATTGATGATATAGTCTTTGGAGGAGAAGATGGTTTATGTAAGGAATTTTCTACTAAAATGCAGCAAGAATTTGAAATGTCTATGATTGGAGAAATAAAATTCTTTTTAGGATTGTAGATTTCACAAACTGACAAAGGTATATTCCTGAGTCAATCCAAATACTTATAAGAGTTTCTAAAGAAATTTGGGATGGAGAACTCTAAACTGGTAAGCACACCTATGACTACAAATGACAAATTATCTCAAAGGGATGAATCTACACCTGTTAATCCAACTAAATACAAATCTATGATAGGAGGTTTACTGTATTTAACACAAACCAGACCTGATATTATAAATGCAGCATCTATTGTTTCAAGATTTCAAAGTAATCCTAGGGAAAATCACGAATCAGCAATAAAAAGTATTTTTTGGTACTTACAAGGCACTATAAATCTTGGATTATGGTATCCTAGAGATGAAAACTTTGAATTATGTGCATACACAGATGTAAATTGGGCAGGAGATGTGGATGATAGAAAAAGCACCACCGGTGGAGCATTCTTTCTTGGAAAGAGATTAGTTTCGTGGTTGAGTAAGAAACAGAGTTGTACATCTTTATCAACAGCAGAATCAGAATATGTTGTAGCAGCAACTAACTGTACACAGGTACTATGGCCTAAGTAAATGTTGAAAGACATAAAGATAAAATGCAAGGAACCTATTACCATATATTGTGATAACATTGCAGCAATTGATATATCTAATAATCTAGTACTACATTCTAAAACAAAACATGTTTCTATCAAACTGAATTTCCTAAGGGAAAAAGTTGAAGAAAAGGAGATAAAACTAGTTTATGTGAACACTAAAGAACATCTTGCAGATATTTTCACAAAATCTTTGCCTAAGGAAACTTTTGAATATCTCAGAAATCAGCTTGGAGTCATACCACCACTGGTAGAGACTTAGACAGTTGATGATTGTCATCAACTGGTAGAATTAAAAGACAAAACTCTTACTCCGATCTTTGATGAGGAAGCTACTTCTCAGGGGGAGTAGTTGGTATTTTGTATATGAACTTAGTATTATTGTAACTTTAGCATTTGATGTCAAAGGGGGAGATATATCTATGGAAAAACACATTGTCTTTTGGAAAGATTGGTATGAAACTTTGGATAACGCATGTTGCTCCCAAGGGGAGAGATTGTTATTTAGGAGAAATTATTACTCTCTGATTTATGGTTATAATCTTTTTGGAGATTGTTGGTTTTTGATACTTGGCATTTCTATTTTGGCACTTTGATGGTTTTTCCATCTCGTGTTTCCATCAATGCCAAAGGGGGAGATTGTTGGTATTTTGGTATGGTTTTGTCATTGATGTCAACACCTACTAAAACACTAGCACTTTTGGGATCCAACAACATTCACCGGCAAGCAAGTAACTATTACACAGTTATTGGTATATGGTTCACCGATAGGATATAATGATCACCGACACTTGAAATTATGTGGAAGACACTTGGTAATGTCAAAGACATCATTTGGACATCTTGTCCCGAAGTCTTGTTCATTGGTATATTAATATTTGCATATTTGCTTTTACCAGCAAATAGGTCCAGGGTTACCTAGGGTTACACCGACAGGTTTATCTTTTCTAGATTAGCATGGCATGCTATGGAAATGATTAATTATTATTGTAAATGCATTAAGCTGACATGTTCAATCAGTTATTGCATTGGATATTATATTGTTTGTTAAATGTTTTTATTGTAATAACTTGTAGTGCCGATCTACTAAAATTGGTCTTAGGTTATGGTATAAATGTAAGATCTCAATTGTAAGATCAAGTGTGGAATACATAAAAGAATTGTGTGAAGGTATATGTGAGATTAAGCAGAGCTATACACAAAGACATCATTTGAAGGTGAAACTAGGTTTTTGTGAAAGCATATCAGCATTACACCGGTATTGAATCCAACATATAAAGATGCTATTTTGTGCAGTACATTCTTATTTGATTTTACCATCCAACTGTAGTCAGTGTGACTCCCATTTTGTGATTGAGTAGTGAGCTCTAGGTTGTTGGCCTTTCTGCATGTGCAGACCCCATTTATGTACACTTACTATCTGCATTAGTATCATTTGATTGTGGGTAAGGTTTCCCACCATGGCTTTTCCCCTTACAGGGTTTCCACATATAAATATTGGTGTTATGTGTTGTGGATGACTTTGTGTTTATGTTTCATGCATTAATCTTTACCGGTATAGCTATTAACTATTAACACTATCTACTGGCATACTTAACTGGTTTACCGATATTAAGCATTAAGATGGTTAAGTTGTTTTTGGTTTGTAATTAGTTGACAATTGATTCACCCCCCCTCTCAGTTGTCACCAGGACCTAACACTTAATCAGAACTGTAATCAAGCATTTAGAGATGCTATTCTTTTAGTTCATTTCTTCTGGATTGTAGTTTGAATCTTGTTGTAAGTTAGTGGGACTTCCCTGAGGTTTGTAGCCTTCTAAGCCATTATCTTTGGAGTAGTGATCTCTAGGAAGTGTGGTTGAATGCACGTGCATTCCCCATTGTAATATTTTCACATACTACTACAAAGTATCATCTTATTGTGGGTGGGTTCCCACTACTGTTTCTCCCTTAATCAGGTTTTCCACATCAAAATCTTGGTGTTGTGTATTGTGTTAACAATTTTCTTATCTTTGTTATTGTTGCAGTTTATCAGATCTATTTTTGTGGTTAAGTTTGTAGATCGAGTGAATATTGATTCAACCCCCTCTCATTTTTCCTTTGTTGTTGCTGCTAACAACATTATGTTTTGTCTTCATACGTGTATGATCTAGGGCTGCCCCTTTATGAAAGCTATGAATTGTTATGACAGTCCCTTATCGCTTTTTTTTGAATCTGAAAGTTTGTGTATTGAAACTAGAACTATCATCATGTGATGTGATTCTAATGACCGTGGACATTGTTGACTGCATTTTTTTGTCTCTTGAAACCTTTTTCTCACTATGTGTTATGTTCTATAGAGGCTCTATCCTCTTTGGGCTATATCACTATCCCCATCATTGTAGCATGGTGCTCTGTGAAGGTATTGTGCCCTTGTAGTTGCCCTCTATTACCAGAGTTTGTTCATACTATAATAAGGACTGCTCCATTGGATTGTGTTGAAGCTCCGTTATGACAGTTGGGATTGTCTTTACATTTTGTATTCTTTGTTAACATAACTCAAGCTAGCTACCAAGGGGTTCACTGTATCTTTGATCTCTTATCCTCCTTGTGTTCTTGATGCCTTTGGCATGCTAAGTTATTTGTATATAACTGGACTTTTCATTGTAAATGCATACAATGACCTCTTTCTACTTGGAAACCTAGATCTCGGGGATCACTGTGTCTTTGATCACTTATTCTCCTTGTGTTCTTGATGCCTTTGGCATGGTAAGTTATTTGTATATAACTAGACTTTTCATTCTAAATGCATACAATGACCTCTTTCTACCTCGAAACCTAGATCTCTATGTACCGAGCTCACTCCTTTCACTAAGACCTCTTTGCTACTAAAATTATTTGACACTGTGACTATATCATTTTCACTGGGTCATCCATCTACCATGAATGGTATCATCATTGTATTGTTTTGTTGTACTAACTAGCCTCCATATATGATGACTGCCATCATTGCTATGGATAAATAGATCACTGTCATTATCATTGCCTTGACTTCCATTATGGTTTCATTTGTTGACTATGCTTTTGATAAATAATGAAGGTGGATTGATCTTTGTCATTATGTTGTATGATGTGTCACTAGATAGCCTAGGCATGACAGTTGTCAATTCTTTATTTTTCACTTTATTCTAAACTTGTGACATGCATGCAAATCTTTCTAGTTGTTATACTTTTATTTGTGATTTCTCTCATTATGATTGTGCTTTCCTAAGCTTGCAGAGTTATATCCACTATTTTGTTTCTTTCATAGGCTTCTTAATGACCTTCACTATTTCTGAGGTGACTCATGGCTATTTCTATGGATTCTCTTGTGATTGAACCCTACATTATGGCCTTGACATATAGACTATTGATATTATTTCCAGTGTTCTATCTCAAACCTGAGACAACCCTTACTGCTATCTCTGGTTGACATATATATGTCCATGTGCATGTGTGACTGGTACTATCAAAAAGTATACTGTCCATGCTCAAATTTATTGTCTTTCATCCTCAGGGTAGTCATTCTATGGCTAGGAATGCTTGGTATACATGTTTCTAATACATGAGATCATCAAATATCACTCTTTTTTGTATGATTCTCTCAGATCTGATTACTACTATTTCATGGTAATCTTAATTTGGCATTAGTTTTATCTATTATTGGATGACTTTTGAAATTGTCCTATCATTGTGCCTTCTAAACTTATGACTTGCAAGTCTTGTTGTCTTCTTGGATATATAACAAACTATTTTTTAGATTTTATAACAGTCATATGGACTTATTTTATCAATAACTACTTTATAAGGTATTTATCACTGTCTTTGTAGACTATGATTGTCTCTTGGGGTTATTGATGGCTCCAAGTCTATCAGTGAATGTACTTTAAGACTCAATGTTCCTTAAGACTATTACTATGACAATATTTGATATTTTTCCTTGATTGGGGACCTTTGTAACTAGTTCTTCGAGAGGTTGAATTTGTGGGGTTTATTGCTTTCATATACCTTTAGTGTTAGCTATAGGTTTGTGACATTTCCACAATGTTCCCAAGCTATAAGAACCCCTATCCATTTCATGAGGGTTTGGTTAAATTGAGACCTCAAATGGCTTCTCTAACCTTTGACAGTGATCATTAGCACTATGACTTTCTTCTAACAAGTTGATTCATTGTGAAACTTATGACCTACAATGCTTTCCATTCTTCACAAAGAGTCCCAAACTTTGATGCACTTATTATAAAAATGACCTAAAGACTAATTTCCTCTAAGATCACAACTCTTATTCCTTATTCTGCAAGGCTTATACTTCTAATTATTGGCCCCTTAGGCAATAATTTATTTCAAGAAAATTCTAAGACTCTTGAAGAAAAATCTAAAAAAACAACCTAGACGCCATTTCTAATACAACTATTACATTTGTTCCCTAATTTGAATACTTGAGAGACATTACAACACACAAATGAGGTCTTCGAATCAAAATAAGTGTGAGATAATGGACTAGCCCGTGATGCACATACAATTACTCTTAAAGGAATCTTTGGATATCCTCAAACCCTATGGACTTATTCTTGTTTTGTCTCCTTAACATCTTGCATTGTTCCAAGATATCCCTTCTGTGTGGCTCCAACACATTGTTTCTTAAATGTAACTGGAGTTTTGGAACTATTCTTTCCCTGAATTTTAGTTTTTAACTAACATAGCCATGCTTTAAAAATACTGCTTCCCACATTATCTTATCCTTCATCCATACAACCCCTTAGGACACCATATAACCCCTTAAGACACCAAATTGTGTTGTTATGGGCCATATTGTATTCTAAGGGGTCATATTGTGTCAAATGACCCCTTTAAGACACCATATGAACCCTTAGGACACAATATGACCCTTTATGACAATATACAGTGTTGTTATGGGTCATATGATCTCTTATGACACCATATGGTGTGGTTAGGGGTCATACAGTGTCCTAAAGAGTCATGGGACACCATATTACCCCCAAGGACAACCTATGACCCCTTAGGACACCATATGACCCCTTAAGACACCAAATTATGTCATTATGGGTCACACTATGTTCTAAGGGGTCATGAGACACCATAAGACCCCTAAAGACAAAATAGGACCCCTTAGGACACCATATTGGGTTGTTATGAGTCATATGGTGTCCTAAGGAGTCATATTGTGTCCTACAACCCCTTAGGACACCATATGACCCCTTAAGACACCAAATTGTGTCAATATGGGTCATATTGTTCTAAGGGGTCATCAGACACCATATGACCCCTAAAGACAACATACAACCCCTTACCACACCATATTGGGTTTTTATGGGTCCTATGGTGTCCTAAGCGGTCATATTGTGTCCTACGACCCCTTTGGAAACCATATGACCCCTTAAGACACCAAATTTTGTTTTTATGGGTCATATTGTGTCTTAAGGGGTCATGGGACACCCTATGACCCTTAAGGACAACATAAAACCCCTTATGACACCATATTAGGTCGTTATGGGTACTATGGTATCCTAAGGGGTCATATTATTTCTTACGAACACTTAGGACACTATATGACCCCTTAAGACACTAAATTGTGTCGTTATGGGTCATGTTGTGTCCTAAGGGGTCATGGGACACCATATGACCCCTAAGGACAACATACGACCCCTTATGACATCGTTATGAGACATATGGTGTCCATAGAAGACATATTGTGTCCTACAATCCCTTAAAACATCATATGACCCCTTAAGACACCATATTGGGTCGTTACGGGTCCTATGGTTTTCTAAGGGGTCATATTGTGTCCTACGACCCCTTAGGACACCATATGACCCCTTAAGACACATAATTATGTCGTTATGGGTTATATTGTGTCCTAAGGGGTCATGGGACACCATATGACCCCTAAGGATAACATACGACCCCTTATGACACCATATTGGGTTGTTATGAGTCATATGGTGTCCATACGGGTCATATCATGTCCTAAGACCCCTTAGGAGACCATAAGACCCCTTAAGACACATAACTATGTCGTTATGGGTCATATAGTGTCCTAAGGGGTTATGGGACACCATATGACCCCTAAGGACAACATACGACCCCTTATGAGACCATATTAGGTCGTTATGAGTCCTATGGGGTCCTAAGGGGTCATATTATGTCCTATGACCCCTTAAGAGACCATTTCACCCCTTATGACACAATATTGGGTCGTTATGGGTCCTATGGTGTCCTAAAGGTTCATATTGTGTCCTACGACCACTTAGGACACCATATGACCCCTTAAGACACCAAATTGTGTCGTTATGGGTCATATTGTGTTCTAAGGGGTAATGGGATACCATATGACCCCTAGGGACAACATACGACCCCTTATGACACCATATTGGGTCGTTATGAGTCATGTTGTGTCCTAAGGGGTCATATAGTTTCAAATGACCCCTTTAATATGCCATATGACCCCTTAGGACATAATATGACCCTTTATGACCCTATACAATGTTGTTATGGGTCATATGACCCCTTATGACACCATATGGTATTGTCAGGGGTTATATGTTGTCCTAAGGGGTCATGGGAAACCATATGACCCCTAAGGACAATATATGACCCATTATGACACCATATGGTGTCATTATGAGTCATATGATGTCCTAAGGGGTCATGGGATACCATATGACCCCTAAGGACAACATATGACCCCTTATGACACCACATTGGATTGGTATGGGTCCTATGGTGTCCTAAGGGGTCATATTGTGTCCTACAGTCCCTTAGGACACCATATGACCCCTTAAGACACCATATTGGGTCGTTATTGGTCCTATGGTGTCCTAAGGGGTCATATTGTGTCCTACAACCCCTTAGGACACCATATGACCCCTTAAGACACCTAAGTGTGTCGTTATGGGTCATATTGTGTCCTAAGGGGTCATGTGACACCATATGACCCCTAAAGACAACATACAACCCCTTATGAGACCATATTGGGTTGTTATGGGTCCTATGGTATCCTAAGGGGTCATATTGTATCCTCTGACCCATTAGGACACCATATGACCCCTTATGACACCATATTGTGTTGTTATGGGTCCTAAAGTGTCCTAAGGGTTCATATTATGTCCTACGACCCTTTAGGACACTATATGACCCCTTAAGACACCAAAATATGTTGTTATGGGTCATATGGTATCCTAAGCAGTCATGGGAAACCATATGACCCCTAAGTACAACATACGACCCCTTATGACACCATATTGGGTTGTTATGGGTCCTATGGTGTCATATTGTGTCCTAAAACCACCAAGGACACCATATGACCCCTTAAGACACCATATTGGGTGGTTATGGGTCCTATGGTATCCTAAGGGGTCATATTGTGTCGTAAGACCCCTTAGGACACCATATGACCCCTTAAGATACCAAATTGTGTCATTATTGGTCATATTGTGTCTTAACATGTCATGAGACACCACATGATCCCTAAGGACAACATACAACCCCTCATGACACTATATTGGGTCATTGTGGGTCCTATGGTGTCCTAAGGGGTCATATTGTGTCCTACAACCCCTTAGGAAACTATATGACCCCTTAAGACACCATATTGGGTCGTTATGGCTCCTATAGTCTCCTAAGGGGTGATATTATGTCCTACAACCCCTTAGGACACTATATGACCCCTTAAGACACCAAATTGTCTCGTTATGGGTCATATGGCATCGTAAGGGGTCATGGGACACATTATGGCCCCTAATGACAACATACGAACCCTTATGACACCATATTTGGTGTGATAAGGGGTCGTATGTTGTCCTTAGGGGCCATATGGTATCCCATGACCCCTTAGGACACCATATGACCCCTTATAACACTATATTGGGTCATTATGGGTCCTATTGTGTCGTAATGGGTAATATTGTGTCCTACGACCCCTTAGGACACTAAAGGATGCTTTAAGATACCCAATTGTGTTGTTATGGGTCATATGGTGTCCTAAGGGGTCATGGGACACCATATGTCCCCTAAAGACAACATATTGTTGGCATATGCACACTCCAATGAGACATTGTAGGTGATTGAAGGTTTTGTCATTGATGGCAACCTTACAATCCTATGACACCAGCAAGACATTCCACCAGCACTAGCAAGATCAGACTCTACACCGACACTCAGACCACTGACACCGACAGTGAAAGGAAGCATACTGACACAGAGGCTGACATGATTTTTGTTGTAATATATTTTGTTTATTATTGTAAAATCTTTATAAGCCGCCTTGGCAACATTGTAAAATGACTCATATATATAAGAGATCATTGTAGAATATTTAGAGTGAGAAGCATAGAATGTAATTAGGGGACATAGGGCATACCTATTGTTCGAATTATAGGTTAAGGGTTTATGTAAGAAGCAGAGCAGAAACTGGTACTGGATCTGGCATTATAGATGTTATTCTGAAGCAGTACAAGACACTGGATTTATATAATCCATTTTGTAAGTCAGTGAGACTTCCCATTCTGTTATTGAGCAGTGAGCTCTAGGCACTTGGCCTTCTTGCATGTGCAGGCCCCTCTTGTAGTAGTAATATTCTCTTATTGGCTAGTAAGTGAATATTGTGGGTCACAAATCCCACTAAGGTTTTTCCCACACTGGGTTTCCTCATTAAATCTTTGTGTTATGGTGTGTTTTTCATGTGGTTGTTTCTATCTCTATTTATTGCATTATTTTCAACTTACCGATACACAGTTTTAATTTGCTCTACATGTTTTAAGTTAAGAAATTTAATATACTAGTCAGATACTGATTCACCCCCCCACAGTATCTGTGGGAATCCTAACAATTGGTATCAGATCTTGGTCCTCTATTTTCAGAAGCCTAACAACTTGAGGAAGATCTTGACACCGGTAGACATGGAAAATTTGATGAAGCAATTGGAAGCAACTCTCTCATATTTTGATACAGAAAAGTTGAAAAAATATCAAACTTGAAGATGATCTAAAGGCAGCTCAAGAAATTATTCAAGCACTTCAAGAAAATCTTACCATTGCAAGAAACAAGAGAAGAGAACTCTATGAAAAGATCCAAATTGAGGATGATGAAAAAGAAACTCTTAATGAGCAGATATGCAAGCTAAAACAAGAGAACATGACCACAAGGAATGAGATGTAGGATACGACTATGAAACTTTCCAAGGAAATTGAAGATAGAAAGAAGAATGAAGAAAATTTGACTAGAAGACTAAGTGATGCAGCAAATGAGAACACCAGACTTAGCTATGAAAATGATTTGTTGAAGATAGATCTGATGCATACTCAAAATGACTCTAATGAATAGATGAGGCAAAAGGAAATCTTAGAAAGAGAACTGGATACTGCAAATCAGCATAAAGAAAAATTCAAGAAAAGCTCAAAAGAACTTGGTGACTTACTGAAGAAACAAAAACCTAAAGGTGACACTTGTGGAATTAGCTTTGAGGCAGGAGAAAGCTTCGGTATTGCAAACACACAAGATCATAGCAAACTGGTAAGACAACTTGCTCGTTACAAATTTAATGGAAAATGTTTTAACTGTAATAAGTACGGTCGTAGAGAAAATCAATGTAGATCTAGAAGTTATCAGAACACCAATGCACCCACCAGTCAATGTTCAAAATGCAACAAAGTTGGTCATAACTCTGAAAATTGTAGTATGAATGTGAGATGTTATGTTTGTGGAAGATTTGGACACCTATCTAATCAATGTAGAACACAAACTGACATAGGTTATGGGAAAGCTATCCAGAAGAATAATGTGACTTGCTATGCATGTAACAAAATTGGGCATATTGCTAAATTTTGTAGAAGCAAGTCCTCACCGGCAAACAACAATGGTCCTAGCTTGAAAGGAAAAGAAAAAGTTGAAGAGGTTAAGCAAGAATTCTCAAAACAATGGATTAGAAAGTCAAACCTAAATAATGTTGGAAATACTCCTCCACTGGTAGAGCCAATCAACACTCCACCAATAGAACAAAGTAGTACTCCACCGGTAGGAATCTCTTCATAAAATTAAAGAAAGTTTCTCTGAGGGTTTTGGCAATCAAATGAGACATATGCTATTATTCCCTCAGTTGATGGTAAAGTAGAAATTATTTCTATACCGGCAAATAATGTTAAGTGATTACTTCACCGGCATGCATTAAAGATGGTAGCTAGCAAATTAACATTATAAATCAATGGTTTTGGCTCCATTTTACTTCACCAAGCATTCAAACATTCGAAGAGCATGAAATCTCCAGAGCTAAGGCATTTTGAGCAAAGAGGCAAGGCACTTCAGTTTTCAATCTTTTCAAAGGTAGAAAAAGGTATTTATAATCTTGGCATCCTCCTCTGCACTTGAATTCATAGAAAACCCTAATGTAGTTGAGGTAATCAAATGCCCTAGGCCTGTATTTTAGCTAGTTCCTGAGATAGCTAAAAAGGATGACAATGTTGGTGCATTCTCCCAAATTTCCAAAGGAGTTGTTTTTGCAAAAGATCCTAGAATGTACATCCATTGCCACATAGAAGAACTAGGAGATGAAGAAATAAAAAACATGTACAAAACTGTTACCTGTGATGATTCCAGTAAAGTAAAACCTGGACATAAAATTGTTGAAACCCTAGGATTCACTGAGATCCTTAGCATTTTGGACTTTCCTAAGGAAGTTATTAGGATAGTATTGAGCAAGGTACATGGTGCATTCTTTTGGTTAGATTTGATTCACAAAATTACCAAGGAAGCTATGAAAGTTGTAACAGGGTTACCTTCCATCAGTAGCAGATCAGACAAGACAAAGAAGGTCTCAAATGACCTAGTAACAAACCTAACAGGTGCAACATCCAACAAAAGGTCCTTGAGGGTTAATGATGTAATTGATATAAATGTGAGATTCATTAGCATGATTCTAGGTTACAAAGCAACTCATGCAAACTGACTTAACTCAGTTTCCAATTTATGTATAAAGAGTGCTTGTGACATGGTTAAGGACAATGTGAAAATTGATGTATGTGAATGGCTAAAGGATAAGTTGATTGATAATTTAGGAAACATCAAGAAGGATAAGAAAGGGACTTTTAGATTTGGTAATTTACTTGTATGCTTAATGCTACACATAACCAAACAGGTGCCCGGTATAGGCAACAAGAGCCTTGGATTTTACATACCGGTAGGGAAACAGTTATTAGACCTATTCAACAACATGGGTGAAAAAAAGGAAAATAATATCAATGAGTATTTCAAGCACTAAAGGCCAGAATCAACAAAAGAATCAGACTATCACAGAAAATTGTTAACAAATATAAGGATGATATATGCTTTGTAATTAAAAAGGATGAGATCTGGATGGAAGTAGTTATCCTAAGAACAATTTGGGCTACTGAAATGGGTTATGAGAGTGATGATCACATCATTGAAACTTATGCAAAAGCCCTTCTGGAAGCACCCAAGGAAGAAGTATTCGGTAGTGCTAAGACAACTGAAAGCCAAATTCAATCTAAGAAGAGAGTAAAGAAAGTTGAAGCAATTGTGAGAAGAGGCTCAAGGAAGGCTAAGGCTATCAAAGAAGGTGTACTGAAACAAACCGACATCACTGAGGATGAGTTAGTAACATTACAGCCTGAAACTCACCTATCACTGGTAGCAACTTCTTCAGATAATGACATGCCAACAACATTTAAAAGAGTTGTAAGGAAAAGGGATCCTTCACCGGCATCCACACCCTCGCCTAGAAGAACTAGACAAAAACAATAGGTAGTGAGGTCTCTGGTAAGGAAGACAACCCCAAAGAAAAAGCTAACACCTAAGAAGAAAAGGACTCTACAAAACATTGCCCCAATTGATGAATTGCTAAATGAAATCACAGAGGAAGGAAAACTCAAGAACATAAAAAAATTATATGATACACTATCGGCAAATGAGAAAGAGCAAGTTGAAAACAATGTCATTTTACACCTGGATATCTATAAGAAGTTCTTAATGCAAGTGGTAGATGAACTACCAAATGAACTATTCAAGAGACTTGAAGCAAGAAGACAAGCTATTGTAGAGCTTGATAAGAAAATCAAAATTGAAAAATTACTTGTTGTTTACCCAGTAAACTCACCAAAGGAGATAGATGAATTAATTGCAAAAGCCAACCGGTCAGTATTCTCTACTGCACACCGGCATATTGTACTCATGGCAGGAAGAGTAAATGAGGTAACAGAAGAAACAAAAAATGCATGGGATATATTCCTTGTGGAGAAGGAAAAACAAGAAGAGTATAGAAATCCTAAACCAATAAAAGTATATCAGAAAGATAAGGACAAAGGGAAAGGAAAGGTTGGTCGACCTCCTAGCATCAAAATAAAAGATAACTTATCCCTACCGCCTTTGATTACTCCATCGGTAACAACAACTGAAGATCAACCGACAAATGAGAGTATGGATATAGAGGATACAAATCCTAATCCTGAGGTACTATACACAGTGGATGTTGATACTCAAAAGGTCAACATTGTGGTGGATAATGACACAACCGATAAGACAGACATGGCTAGTGAGCCACCGGTAACTAAAAACATTGATAACACTGAAGGAAAAGTGGAAGATGATAGCACAGGGCAACCGACAAAGACTTAGATAGAGAATGAAATAGATCAACAGACAGAGAGACAAATAAAGCAATAGGCTCCAGAACAAGAACAAGTTCATATGGAAACAGTGCCACCAACAACAGGAGAGAAACAAAAACCCTTTCTTAAGGAAATGGAAACATAGACTGACCTACCAGAGGTCACTACAAGCATGGTTACTTCCTCCACTGACAAAATTCAGAATGTTGGTTCCTCCTCAGGAGGTTACAAAGCAACAAATGTAATTGAAGTTCTTTTAGATTCTTTGAAGAAAATAATAGATTGTAGTTCACAAGCTTATAAAAGCTATAGATGACACAATCCCAATTTTGAAGATGATAGCTCCAAAATGCAATGTAGATAATAAGGATTCTTTGAGCCAACTCGACACTTTGTCTAAGTACATTACTGAGAACACAGTGACAATTGAGCAAATAAAGGAAGAGGCATTCAAAGACATGTTGGAAATTGAAAAACAAAAATTCTTTGAGGATCAAATAAAGAAGTGTACAAGAGAATTTGACACACTTCTACCAGAACTATGCAACTCATTGAAGGAATTTAAAACTCTATACAGAGACATTTGCAAGACAAACTTTCTAACAGTTGACATAGATAAGAAAATGAGCAAGGTACAAGAAGAAATAAATAAACTTGCTGACAATTTTGTTAACTCACCTGATGCATTATCAGTTTTTGAACAAAAGATAACAAGTTTTGAGGAAGAATTACTTAAGTTAGAAAGAGAAAAGGAGAGAATAATAAACAAGGCTAAGAATCTGAGACTAAGAATAAATCTAAGACTGGACTATCTAGCATCCTTGAGGAAGGAAATATCTGAGGCATTAGTACAAGGACATAAAAAACTGATAGAGCATATCCAACACCTCATCGGTATAGTTCAAAGAATAGAGACAACAACAAAAGATAGTAAGAAGTTTATGGAAAGCATAAATTTAATTTTGGTGGATCTTTTTCAAATTGTAACCACCCAGTTACAAGGTTGAGGCAGGAAACCATACTCTATTGACACTTTGACAACCTTTGTCATTGATGCCAAAGGGGGAGTAGTTGTATGAGAAAATAATTAGGCAAAGGACTCACCTACTCAGGGGGAGCTCATATATTTTTGGTACACATTTTTGGAAACAATTTTTGGATTACAAGTTTTGGATACACTTTTGAAATTTTCTCATGAGTGTTGCCATCAATGCCAAAGGGGGAGATTGTTGGCATATGCACACTCCAATGAGACATTGTTGGTGATTGAAGGTTTTGTCATTGATGGCAACCTTACAATCCTATGACACTGACAAGACATTCCACCGGTACTAGAAGGATCAAACTCTACACTGGCACTTAGACCACTGGCACTGACAGTGATAGGAAGCATACCGGCACAGAGGTTGACATGATTTTTGTTGTAATATATTTTGTTTATTATTATAAAATCTTTATAAGCCACCTTGGCAACATTGTAAAATGACTCATATATATAAGAGATCATTGTAGAATATTTAGAGTGAGAAGGATAGAATGTAATTAGGGGAAATAAGGCAGACCTATTGTGCGAATTATAGGTTAAGGGTTTATGTAAGAAGCAGAGCAGAAACCGATATAGGATATGGCATTATAGATGCTATCCTGAAGTAGTACAAGACACTAGATTTATATAATCCATTTTGTAAGTTAGTGAGACTTCCCATTCTGTTATTGAGCAGTGAGCTCTAGGCACTTGGCCTTCTTGCATGTGTAGGCCCCTCTTGTAGCAGTAATATTCTCTTATTGGCTAATTGTGGGTCACAAATCCCATCAAGGTTTTTCCCACACGTGGTTTCCTCGTTAAATCTTTGTGTTATGGTGTGTTTTTCATGTGGTTGTTTCTATCTCTATTTATTGCATTATTTTCAACTTACCGATACACAGTTTTAATTTTCTCTACATGTTTTAAGTTAGGAAATTTAATATACCGGTCGGATATTGATTCACCCCACCCTCTCAGTATCTATGGGAATCCTAACACATACGACCTCATATGACACCATATTGGGTTGTTGTGAGTCATATGGTGTTGATAGGGGTCATATTATGTCCTATGACCCCTTAGGACACCATATGACCCCTTAAGACACCAAATTGTGTCGTTATGGGTCATATTGTGTCCTAAGGGGTCACAAGATACCATATGACCCCTAAGGACAACATGCGAACCCTTATGACACCATATTGAGTCATTATGGGTCTGATGGTGTCCTAAGAGGTCATATTGTGTCCTATGACCCCTTAGGACACCATATGACTCCTTATGAAACCATATTGGGTCGTTATGGGTCCTATGATGTCCTAACTGGTCATATTATGTCCTATGACCCCTTAGGACACCATATAACACCTTAAGATGCCAAATTATTTCGTTATGATCCATATGGTGTCCTAAGGGGTCACGGGACACCATATGACACTTAAGGACAACATACGACCCCTTATGACACCATATTGGGTTGTTATGAGTCATATGGTGTCCTAAGGGGTCATATTGTGTCCTAAAACCCCTTAGGGCACCATATGACCCCTTACGATACCAAATTGTGTCGTAATAGGTCATATTGTGTCCTAAGGGGTCATGGGACACTATATGACCCCTAAGGACAACATACGACCCCCTATGACACCATTTTTGGTTGTTATGGGTCCTATGGTGTCCTAAGGGGTCGTATTATGTCCTACAACCCCTTAGGACACCATATGACCCCTTATGAAACCATATTGGGTTGTTATGGGTCCTATGGTATCCTAAGGGGTCATATTGTGTCCTACGACCCCTTAGGACACCATATGATCCCTAAAGACACCAAATTATGTTGTTATGGGTCATATGGTATCCTAAGGGGTCATGGGACACCATATGACCCCTAAGAAAAACATATGACCCCTTATGATACCATATTGGGTCGTTATGAGTCATATGGTTTCCTGTTGGGTCATATTATGTCCTATGACTCGTTAAGACACCATATAACCCCTTAAGACACTAAATTGTGTTGTTATGGGTCATATTGTGTCTTAAGGGTTCATGGGACACCATATGACCCCTAAGGGCAATATAATACCCCTTATGACACCATATTGGGTTGTTGTCATTCATATTGTGTCCTAAGGGGTCATATTATTTCATATGACTCCTTTAAAACACTATATGATCCCTCAGGACACATTATGATTGTTTATGACTCTATACAATGTTGTTATGGGTTATATGACACCATATAGTATCATTAGGGGTCATATGGTATCCTAAGGGGTCACGTGACACTATATGACCCCTAAGGACAACATATGACCCCTTATGACACCATATGGTGTAATTTTGGTGTTGTTACGGGTCATATAGTGTCCTAAGGGGTCATGGGACACCATATGACCCCTAAGGACAACATACAACCCCGTATGACACCATATTGGGTGGTTATGGGTCTTATGGTGTCCTAAGGGGTCATATTGTGTCCTACAACCCCATAGGACACCATATGATCCCTTTAGACACCATATTGGGTTGTTATGGGTCCTATGGTGTCTTGAGGGATCATATTATGTCCTATGACCCCTTAGGACACCATATGACCCCTTCAAACACCAAATTGTGTCATTATAGGTCATATTGTGTCCTAAGGGGTCGTAGAACACCATATGACCCCTAAGGACAACATATGACCCCTTCTAGCACCATATTTGGTTGTAATGGGTCCTACGGTTTCCTAAGGGGCCTTATTGTGTCCTACAACCGCTTAGGACACCATATGACCCCTTATGACACCATATTGGGTCGTTATGGGTCCTATGGTTTCCTAAGGGGTCATATTGTGTCCTATGACCCCTTAGGACACCATATGACCACTTTGTTGGTGTTGGAAATAAGCCACACCCGGATCGACGATGGACTAGTCCAAGAGGGGCTAGTAGCTTAGTGGTAGAGCACTCTAGCAGCATTGGAATGTCCTAGGTTTGATTCCTAGCTGGTCCATATCTCAACATTCAAAGCCAGGTCCAGGATAGGAGCCCCAAGCACATAAGAGGTGTGGCTTAAGGGGGCTGTTGGTGTTGGAAATAAGCCACACCTAGATTGACGATGGATTGGTCCAAGAGGGGCCAGTAGCTTAGTGGTAGAGCACTCTAGCAACATATGGAAGGTCCTAGGTTCGAGTCCTAGCTGGTCCATGTCTCAACATGGTATCAGAGTGCTGATAGATGGAACCTGCGACTTTCAAATTTGTGAAAAATTCAACTCAAGAATAAATCTAACATCACATTTCTTCAAATGGCTAGCACTATCAGATTTGAGGATAGGCTCGAAGGAGGCAACAATTTCTCAGCATGGAAGTTCAAAATTTAGGATGATTCTAAGAGAGAATAAATTTGAATCATTTGTAAAAGCTGAATCTAAAGAGCCTGAGAATGAACCTGACAAAACAACATGGTATTAGAGCCAGGTCCAAGCTAGGAGCTCCAAGAACACAAGAGGTGTGGCTTAAGGGGGAGTGTTGCTCTTGGAAATAAGCCACACTCGGACCATTGATGGACTGGTCCAAGAGGGGCTAATAGCTCAGTGGTAGATCACTCCAGTAGTATATGGAAGGTCCTAGGTTCAAGTCCTAGCTGGTCCATGTCTCAACACCCTTAAGACACCAAATTATGTCATTATGGGTCATATGGTGTCGTAAGGGGTCATGGGACACAATATGACCCCTGAGGACAACATATGACCCCTTAGGACACCATATGATCCCTCCCCTAAGGGGTCATATTGTGTCCTAAGGGGTCACTCTCTCTCTCTCTCTCATAATCTCTCTCTCTAAAATATGAGTAATGGAATCGGATATCAAATTTTATCGGATATCCAATTTCTATCACTACCATTAATGTAGCAACAGTAAAAAAAAGGCAGCAATGGGAAATTTTTTTGGGACCACAAATTTATACATTCAAATTAGATATCCAATTTTTGTAAATAAAAAAGAGCCTTGTGGGCCATTTTGTGGATTCCAATGGCCCAGAGTCTTCACATTTTGTTTTATGTCAACTATCAAGGGTTTTTAGACAGGTTGAGACAAATTTGTACTTTTGAGAGATTATTAAAGTCAAATCTTACATTGTCAATCATTTAGGAGCATCTTTGTGGAGGTAAATGGGGAGTAGTAGTCATCATAAGTCTAAATGCAAAAGAAAACTTTCCAATGACAAAATTGAAGTGTATAGAGAAAGAGATAGAGAAGGTCATAGGAACAGAAGACAAGGTATGTTAAATATTTCTAATGTTAGTTCAAGTGAAGAGGAAATTGAATTTGAAAATGTTGAACAAGTTATTGAAAATGAAAATGTAGATTTTGAAAGTGAAAATTTTGAATATGTTGAAAATGTTGAAAGTGATAATCAAAATGCTCAACATGATGTGAGAATGGAAAGTGAAAATTTGTGAGTTGACAATGAAGGTGTCCATAATTTTGGTGTAAATATGAAATTTTTTGGTATTGGAGGTGAAAATGTAGAAAATTTTGACATCGAAGGTGAACATGTGGAAAATTTTGACATTGGAGGTGAAAATATGGAAAATTTTGACATTGAAGGTGGAATTTCTCAACCAAGTGAACAATATGTAACACCTAATTACTTTATAAATGAAGACCCTCTCATGGATGAAAGTCAAATTCCAAATCCAAGACCTTCAAGAACCCCAAAATGGTTACTTGAAATTGATGAGAACATTATTGTGAATCTTGAAGGAAAGAGGTCAAGTACCGTTTGGTTGTGGGATACACAAATTTTGGACCAAAATTTTAACAATAAGACATTGACAAAGCAATGCCAAATCTTTTTTCAATTGCTAAAGATGATAAAGATGAGACCATTGCTAAACAAATTGAAGATTCGTATGAATAAGAATATGGAGAGAAATTCTATTATTGTCAAATATCTATTTGACGCTCTCAATTCTGTTGAAAAGAATACTAAAGAAAGAGATAAGAGAGCCACTTGAAGAGTGATTACAACCTCCTTAGTAAGCCATCAATTGAGGAAGGCTCATCAAATGGGAAAAAACTTGTGTTGATTTTAACATAAACTATAAAACTTTGGATAGAGTACTTGCATGAAGACAAAGACTGGACGATCCACTTCAACATGATACATGGGCTTTTGGTGGGAGGATTCCACGTGTTGATATAAAGTTGATTGACAATGTGAAGGAGGAGATTCAACAATTTTGGCACTCTAATTGTAGAGTATCACCCAATTTAAAGGACATTTTGAAATTAAGAATCGGCAACCGAGATCGCACGCCGCATCCCAAACATTTCTTGGAATCAAGCCAAAAAATGTCATATAATTTTTTTTGTCAAGTATATCCAACTTTTCAAATATCACAAAGGGCCTTTGAATCTTTGAAGCCATTTAATTGTGTTCCTCTTAAGATTCATAGTACTTGTTGTTGCAAATACCATGCGGAGTTTTCAATGTACATGAACTTTTATGCCATATTCATTCTATGATGCATACTAATGAGATGTTGCAAGAGTGTGGTGCAATTCTATTTCTAAGATCATCAAGAGACTTGCAATATCTATTTTTATGCCCTAGAGATGATGGCTGCTATTTCTATAGAAATGATTGTTTGAATGAGAAGTGCTCACAATGTGGTGGGTTGTCAAAGTTTGTTTCATGTTTTCATAAGGGCGGCAAACACAAGTTTGGAAAGAATTATGTTGAGAAAAAAAGTTATGAGATAGTGAAATATACTTTGAAGAGTGGAGGTGAAGGTTATAGATGCAAATTAGTCTCAAGAGAAGTGAGTGTTACTAATTTTATTTTGGATTTTAAGGAAAATATTTTCTACAAGTATGCAAGGCACACCCATAGGTCTCAGTGGTTGGATCAATAGTTTAGGATGTGTAAGAACTCTTTCCCGATTGGCACTATTGTATCAGTGATTGATTTTGTAGATAACTATACATTGCAACCACATAATGAGGTATAGTCTCAGTACTACAATTCAATCCAGATTGCTATTTTTGTTCACATTGCATATAGACATGCTCTTGATAGTATAGAAGAGGATAGGAAGATAATTAGGGAGTATCATTTTTATATGAGTGATGATAGATCACACTCCTTTGAGTATGTGCAAAATTATTTTGAGATTTTTTTTGAGTTCTTGCATGAGAAAGATATTGCAATTGATTGACATATCATATGGTCAGATAACTATACAGGTCAATTCAAGAATGCCCATATGTTTTATTGGTTGAGTAGAATGCATGTAGAGAGGCATATACCTCATATTTGGTATTTTTTTGAGGCAAGGAATGGGAAGGGAAAGCATGATGGAGCATTTGCATGTTTGAAGAGGGCTCTAGTTAAGGAGCAATTGAGGATTTCAGGTGCAAATTTCTCTGATGTACATTCTATTGTTGATTGGTGTAGTTCAACATTGTCACATGGAGGTACTCTTGATTCAACAGTGACCAGATTCTTTTGGTTGGTTGAGGAGAGCACAGTGGGATACATATTGGATTGTAAAAATATTAAAGATTCTTCAAAGATGCATTCATTTCTTAGCAATTATCACAAAACCATTATACTCATGTAGGCCTTTTTTGATGATATACAACAATATCGCATTATGATTTTTGCATCAACATAATGGTTTCTCTTGATATAATTTGAAGGGATGCATTTTTATGGTATACAATCCCACCTTTTCATTTATTATCATGCATTTCAGTTGAATTTATTATCATAAATCCTTTATGTTCATCCATGCATTTTATGTGTAGACTAACAATTCTTAAAAATACAGGTTCATGATAGATCATTTGTTGTTGACTAGTTTACTCTTGGTGATGGTACATATTCCTTTTGCATTAATGAGATTAAATTTTGCACATAAACACTAAGTCAAGTGAATGTATTGCTATTTAGAAATGACCATATCTACCATCATCTTCAACCATGTAGAGAAATGCAGTGAGAATGGCTTTAATCAACATGCATCTTTCTTCAAAGTTATGCTTGTATACTTTGCAGAGAAACTGGTAAGTTTCATAATTATATAATCTTGTACATCTTAAAAATGTTTCAAATGATCTATTTATAATTTGTATTGAGTGTTATAATTTTTTTCTTGTAGCACATTCATTCCGCATAAAATGGTTGCTTATTTTGGTCTTCATTTATATGCAGGCATTGTTGTACGTAAGCTTTTATCTTAGGAAATGAGGATGTCTGATGCAGATGAAGTGAGATGTTGTACTTGTATATGGATGTGAATTGATGTAAAATTTTTATGATGATATACAATATCCACGAGCAAATTGGTTTAGTTATATTGATGATATACAATGTATCTGTACATGAGTACATTGGTGTAGTTGTATTGATAATGAAAAAAAATCATATTTGCATATCCCTTCATGGATGTCACATACAAGTGTAATGGTAATTGTATACAATACATGGAAATATTGATGATCATTATGTGTATACAGTGTAATGCTCTTTTA
Organism: Cryptomeria japonica; assembly: GCF_030272615.1. Taxonomy (NCBI): domain Eukaryota; kingdom Viridiplantae; phylum Streptophyta; class Pinopsida; order Cupressales; family Cupressaceae; genus Cryptomeria; species Cryptomeria japonica. The sequence continues at coordinate 348,654,500 of NC_081414.1, forward strand.
TCTATATTTTTCATTGAATGAGACTCACGATTTTTTTGCCAACTTTGCAAAAAAATGCTGCCCTAATAAAACCGTAGGGAAAACTAAAAAACCAAGAAAGGATTTTGTATAGACCTCTCTCATGGCCCCATAGGTTCAAAAAAATCATTCACAGGTGCCACGGATTTCGAGTTATGGCCCGTCAAAGTTTGACAATTTTTAGCACTTAGGGTGCTCAATCAAGGGACGACGCCAGTAGGGTATGACCCCGAGTGTTCGATCGAGTGGGGGAGAAAAATAGGAGCATGCATAGGGTAATAATGCCTAACTAGACATCTTAGAGCCCACAGTTTTCTATCATGATGAGAAGAATGAGAAATTGGCCACGCAATAACATTCAATTAAATGAGACTGACGTTTTTTTTCCAACCGAAAAAATGTTGCCCTAATAAAACTGTAGGGAAACTTAAAAAAATGAGAGAGGATTTTGTAGGGACCTCTCTTGTGGCATGGTAGGGTCAAATAGATTGTTTGCAGGTGCTATGGATTTTGAGTTAGGGCCCGTCAAAGTTTGACAATTTTTAGCACTTAGGGTGCTCAAGGGATGACGCCGGTAGGGTATGACCCTGAGCATTCGACCGACTTGGGGGGGGGAATAGGACCATGAATAGGGTCATAATCCCTAACTGGACATGTCAGAGCCAATAGTTCATTATCACGATGAGAAGAACAAGAAATTGACCACGTGACAACATTCAATTGAATGAGATTGACGATTTTTTTGCCAACCGAAAAAATGTTGCCTTAATAAAACTATACGGAAAATTGAAAAAATAAGATAGAATTTTTTAGGGACCCCTCTCGTGGCCCCGTAGGTTCAAATGGATCATTTGCAAGTGCCATAGATTCTGAGTTAGGGCATGTTTGATAATTTTTAGCACTTAGGGTGCTCAAGGGACGACACCGGTAGGGTATGACCCCGAGTGTTCGACCGAGTGGGGGGAAAAATAGGAGCATGTATAGGGTAATAATGCCTAATTGGACATGTTGGAGCTAACGGTTCGTTATCACGATGAGTAGAATGAGAAATTGGCCACGTGACAACCTTCGATTGAATGAGTCTGATGATTTTTTCACCAACCAAAAAAATGCTTCCCTAATAAAACCATAGGAAAAATTGAAATACAGATATAGGATTATGTAGGGACCCCTCTCATGGCCCCATAGGTTCAAATGGATCATTTTTAGGTGCCATGGATTTTGAGTTAGGGCCCATCAAAGTTTGATAATTTTTAGCACTTAGGGTGCTCAAGGGACACCGCCGATAGGGTATGACCCCGAGCGTTCGATCGAGTGGGGGAGAAAAATAGGAGCATGCATAGGTTAATAATGCTTAACTAGACATATTAGAGCCCATGGTTAGTTATCATGATGAGCAGAATGAGAAATTGGCCACACGACAACACTCGATTAAATGAGACTGATGATTTTTTCACCAACCGTAAAAATGTTGCACTAATAAAACTATAGGGAAACCTGAAAAATCAAGATAGAATTTAATAGGGACCCCTCTCATGGGCCCATAGGTTCAAAAGGATCATTCATAGGTGCCACGGATTCTGAATTAGAGTCCGTCAAAGTTTGACTATTTTTAGCACTTAGGGTGCTCAAGGGATGATGTCAGTAGGGTATGACCCCGAGCGTTCGACTGAGTGTGGGGGGGAGCAAATAGGAGAATGCATAGGGTAATAATGTCTAACTGGACATGTCAGAGCCCATGGTTTGTTATCATGACAAGCAGAACAAGAAATTGGTCATGCAACAACATTCGATTGAATGAGACTGATGATTTTTTTGCCAACTGAAAAAATGCAGCCCTAATAAAACCATAGGGAAACTTGAAAAACCGAGATAGGATTTTGTAGGGACTCCTCTCATGGCCTTGTAGGTTCAAATGGATCATTCGTAGGTGCCATAGATTCCAAGTTAGGGCCCATCAAAGTTTGATAATTTTTAGCACTTAGAGTGCTCAAGGGATGATGCCAGTAGGGTATGACCCCGACCGTTCAACCGAGTGGGGGGGGGGGGGGGGGGCGAAATAGGAGCATGCATAGGGTAATAATGCATAACTAGACATTTTTGAGCTGGTGGTTTGTTATCACGATGAGTAGAATGAGAAATTGGCCACTCGACAACATTCAATTGAATGAGACTGGCAATTTTTTTGCCAACCGAAAAAATGCTGCCCTAATAAAACCATAGGGAAACTTGAAAAACTGAGATAGGATTTTGTAGAAACCCCTCTCATGGTCCTGTAGGTTCAAGTGGATCATTTGTAGGTGCCATGGATTCTGAGTTAGAGCCCATCAAAGTTTGACAATTTTTAGCACTTAGGATGCTAAAGGGACGATGCTAGTAGGGTATGACCCCGAGCGTTCGATCGAGTGGGGGGGGGAATAGGAGCATGCACAAGGTAATAATGAATTGTATTGTTAATTATACAAACAACACTTACGATGAAATAAAATAAATTGTATTGTTCATTAAATACCATTATTAACCATTGTTAATTATTGGAATGAAGATTAAATATTTCTATGATAATACCATGCACAAATGAGCAACAATTTATATGATCAAATATCAACTTCTATATATATGAAAATGTCAAATGATTACAAGTGTATGTCCATACATAAATATGGCATAAATGCCAACTCAAACAAAATGTATGTCTATATATGTGAATGTATGTCCATATACAAAATATACATGCCAAATAGACATGTAAGCATCCCAAAAATATCTATAACATCCGAAGCTGCTGATGGATTATCAAAATCAATCCTCTTCATTGCACTACTCGGCTCTGAAGGATCTTGCACAAGAAAAAACAAACCATGATTAAGATTAGCTATATTATATAACTCACATTCAAAAATTTAACATAAAAATGAACTATAATTGAACTATTCTTGTTTACCTCATCTCCACATTTTCTCTTCGGCTTTGCAAGACTCTTGATGTATGTCTTCAGTAGAGGAGGTATGTTTTCAATATTTTCATACACAACCTACATATGTTCACAAACATGACATTGATACAAGTTAGCATATAATTGTCATTGAAAATAACAAATTATATCTACTAAATAGAAAATAAAATAAACACATATGTATTCGAGGCATATCTTCTTCTTCATTATCTTCAGGTATACTAGGTGTAGTCAACAAGGATGTGAAGCCAAGAATTCTTTGTACATATACACAAGTATATGAAACTATCAATCTATGTCTAGATGTGTATAATCAATTTAAGTTATTTAAACTATTCATTCAATCATATTTGCATTCAATTATCTTTCCCTTGTCTCCAACTGCACTACCAGATCCTAAATAACACAACCCTACACTTGTGCTGCTTATGCCCTACAAGAGTAAAATAAGATATACATGCAAGTTAATACATAATCTAATTAATACCAATATAAATGATGAGCATGTATGTACAATAAAATACAAATGACTAGGTGAAATAATATATGTATCATCAAGATATCAAGGCCAAATGAAATGACCGTCAAGGTTCCCTCTTGGATTTGTGTCAACTCCTTCTCAGTCATCAGCTGTTAAATAAACCATGTAAATAAAAATTATTATTTAATATTATATAGATTATAAATATTCATTTAAAATATAGAATGAACTGTGAAAATACAAATCTTACCACTACATCACCAATGCATGATTAAGGTGCCTCCTCACCTCTAGCATGTGAGGACTCCCCAGGGTATCCTCCATTCTGTGTCACAAAATCTGGTGCATCGTGCATCTCATGCACCTCATAAACTACACTGTGTGTATGAGGATCAACAGGATGTCCAATTCAACCCAAGAAAACATGCCCACACATGACACAACTATGAGGCACACAAATGTGTGGATCCGAGGAGGACGTTTTAGTGCCACCGGACGCATCGCTTCCATCAAAAGTAGGCTGAGCTACTGACCTAGCTTGAGAAACCAAAAGGCTACTCAAATAGTGAATAGCTGATATGGTATGTGATGTCGCCTCACAAATGATATCTGGATGCTGCACTGGAGGTGGGGGATCAACAGGAGGAGGGTAGACATATGGGCCTTGGACTACTTTGACTGCCCAGGTCTATTTTGAGGCATACCTAAACCCACACCCTGGAAAGGTTGGATGTCAAAGTAGTTCACATATTTTCTTAAAAAAAACTCAACATACAATTTTTTTATGAAGTAGAAGGGGAGACAAATATTATTGTTGGGTGGTTTGTCGAAAACCATCCCCCAACAATCCCAAAAGTTTTTCACAATACCATCATTTGTGCACCATTTCATATAAAGTTTTATTTTTAGGGCTCTACAGGTTGACTAGTGCGGGGATTCACAAACAATGTGGAGATAATGGCTTTGGATATCTTGAGATCATTGATCTCCTTATAGGACAAGCCATCTACATATTATTTCCTCATAGAATATTGCCACAAAAGAGCGACATTGTGCTCCTCAGTGATGGTTTCCATACTCTTTATGATCGATGTGAGGGGATCAAACATTGGGTTTAGATGAGGGATCATACGATAGACATCTGCAATCGCCCTCAATTGGTTCAAATTTTATTCAATTAAATCCTAAATTGAGGGGGGGTTTGGCAAAGGAGGGTTTGGTTGTTGCGGTTGTGGTTGATCAATGTTTTCACTATTATCCCCCATTTTTAACCTAATTGAATGTAAACAATTGAATCTAGTTAACAAATTTGAACAATTTTGTATTTGATTTAAAAAAACCTAGTTTTCATGAAAACCCATATTTTCAATGAAAAAACAAATAAACATTAAAAAAAATATAAAAATTGAATGAAAATGATTGAAAACAATAAAAATCCTACCTTTTAATGTATTTTTTAGCAAATTTGGGTCGAACAACTGGATATCGAATTCCAAAAAAATCGCACAGCCCGTGGGTTAAAAATAACTCACGAGCTGTCACAGTCCAATTATATTGTCTTAGAAAATTAGATATCCAATTTTTATACTTAAATTATTTTAAAATAACATTATATTATATAATATATAATTATATTATATATATTATATAATATTATATTATATAATTATATAATATATTATTATATTATATATATTATATAATATAATATAATATTTTATAATCTAACATTATATTATATATTATATATTATATAATATGTAATATATAATATATTATTATATTACATTATATATTATATAATTTATTTTTTAATTTAAAATTACCTATAAAAATCGGATGTCTGATTTTATTCGATATCCGATTTGCTTAGGTGTTTACCATGCCAAGGTGTACTAACACCCAGGCCAAGCAAAATGTCAACATGGATTTTCGCTTTTTTAGGCAAGTGGAAAAGGCTATTTTTTTCACATCGCCACTTTTTGGCCCCCATGATCCTGCACTAACCCTTGTACAAAAAATAAATATATTGGATTTCAACTTAATTTTCAGATTAAGTTTGATTATCCTCAGATTTGTGTTCAATCCCATAATTCAAACTTTCAATTCCCCCACTTTTCGCAAAATTCAAATTTCAAAATTAAGTGGTTAGGTCATCAAACCTTGATTTTTAAAATTAATTGGATTTTGTGTGAATTTCAAATCAATTTCAGTTACATTCCAATTTCTAAGGTATCTCTATCCATTAGGTTTGACCCTTTTCCAAATTGTACTTCAATTCCTCTTTTTCTTCAAAACCCTAATAGGGTCCTATTTTCATGTTTGTGCCTTTATTTCGCCCATCTAGAGATTGTAAAATTCACCATTTTGTTGGGGTTAGCTCTAAAATCATCGTAATATCCATCCCTGAAAATTTCAAAAAAAGTTGCTTGCACCATGTGCGTTTCCACCACGGTCCTCGACTTTTTTCCCAAAATTTTGGGAGACTATTATTACTATATTTATTAGCTTAAATACGAAAGGTTGGCTAATTTTATCGATTTTTGAACCCTCTAGAATTGGAAATAACTTTAAAATTCAACATTGCAACATTCAAGAAATTTTTTAAATTTAAGAGGTTAATTATAGTTTGCCTTGATTTTAAAATTTTGATTTTAAAATTAAGTGGTTTTTCCTTGGCCCTAATTTAGAATTTCCAATTTCCTTTCATTTTTTGGAAATTGTGTCATTCCCTTCTTCCAACAAAGTTCAAATTGTGTAATCATTATTCTCTTAAATTTTGCATTACTCAATTTTTAAAAGCTTTGTCCTACAATTCAAAATTCAAATTTTTCCTCTAGTGCATGAGTTTTACCACTATTAGTCCTACCTATTCTATTCCCGATAGACAAAGCATTATAATTACGGCTTCCCAAAGTTTAATTACCAAGGAGATGGAGCCTAATTTGGGTGACTTCTTTAATGAGGATCATGCTATTTCTTCCCATCCCAATCATGTACCTATTCACCCCATTGACGGATCCCATGATGAAGAACAAGCTTCAACTAGGGTTTCTTTGGATCAACTTTCCACATTGGACAATCAATTTGATAGATTTAAATACTAGATGTAACAACAATACCCTAATAGTGAAGCTCTTCTATTAATTGAAGGTTTTAAATGCATGCTTCAAAGTTATAAGAATGAAATTGATATATTGTGTGGCATTGCACATATTGTTGATTCTAATGTCATGCCCATCTAGAGTTGCGCTGAAACCCTAGGTTACTCACAACCTTCAACACAAGTCAATTCCTCTATTCCTTTGACCAATCCTATGACTAGTATTCCTACATTCACATCTAACATCATGGCTAGTTCAACTCAAAATGTCATTCCTACAACCATAGGTCATGGGGGCGATCCCTCTATTCATTTAATCCTCCATCATTAACTATATCTTTCATGAGTATTCCTAATATCCCTCAAAAAATTAGTGTGATGCAAGGGAGAAATTCCTTCAGCAACTTTATTCCTCCTTTAAGTGTGCATTTTTCTACCCATTCATCATGATTTCTTGCAAAATTGTTTACAAGAACTCTAAGAGATAAGGCCTTACAATGGTATTGTTCTCTGCCTTCTTATTCTATCACTTCCTTTCAACAACTAGCAAATGCTTTCATCCAACAATTTCAAAATAACATTGATCCTAAAATCACTTTGACTAATTTAATGCATTGTAAACAAGGTATTAAAGAAAAAATGATTGATTTCATTGGTAGATATATGCATTTGTGTGCTCAAATTTCCTTTCATGTGCCCGATAATGATATTCAAAGAATTTTCATCTCTAATTAACAAAAATATATCAGGGAAAAGCTTCTTTTGTCGGAGTTTACTTCCTTTCTGTAGTTGTACACAAAACTCCACAATTATTAACAAGATATGAGTTGAATGGAGACATCCACTCCTATGGCTCCAAGTGACAAGGGGGAGAGTGTTCAATAACCATTTGTGAAGTTAAAACAAACAAAAATCTGCATCAAGTTCAATGACCCAATCAACAACAACCATGTGAATTCTACAATAGGTGTGCCTCCTATTTATAAATTTTTCCAAAGAGTGACAATTTACACCTTTGAATTAATCTTTGCATAGTATTATGTCTCAATTATTGCATAGAAATGTTATCAAACTTCCTCCTATAAAACAAGTTGATCCTTCTAAACTTGCATCTACTCATTTTGATAACAATTCCTTTTGCTAATTTTGTCATCAACTTGGTCATGATACTAAGAAATGTTTTGCATTGAAACATAAGGTTCAAGACTTGATTGATAATAATACTATATTTGTGGCAGGTGTGAATGATAAAGGGAATAAATTAGTTTCTCCTCCTAATCAAAATATTAAGATTTTCGTTGATCCCTTGCCACATCATACCTCTAATGTTATTGAGATTACACCTAGTTCTCTCTCTTCTGAAACACTCATCTGTATGGCTCCAAACTTGGTTAACATGGTAAAAACACAAGATTTACCTAAGGATCCTTGTATTACATTTGACCCTAGTGAGACCATTATAGCACCCGATGGTGCTTTATACATAGATGTAAAGGTTAAGGATATCCCTCGTCATGATGCCCTGATTGATCCCTCTTGCATGGTTAATGTCATAACTGAAGAGTATATTTTCACTTTATGACTACATAAATCATTATATGATGCTTCTAATGTAGTTGTGAAGTTATTTGATGGCTTCTCTTTTCCTACCATTGGTTCTATCACCCTTCATGTTGAATTCCATGCTAAATCCATGGATGTTGACTTTGTTATCATACCTTCATCTGAGCAATTCCATGTGAAGTTGGGCTATCCATGGTTGTCTTTTATGAAGGCTATTGCTTCTCCAATCCTCAAGTGTTTTAAATTTCCTCACAATGGAGAAATCATAACTGTGAACCATAGCTTATTTCATCCATCCGGTAGAAGCCCTGGTGTTCCTATTGATCTCTTTTGGCCTAAAAAATTTCAATCTCTTCCATCAAAGAATGATGCTCTTTTTCAATCCTATAAAAAATGGAAGAATGATATGATCTTATCCTTAAGTCAATCTAGATCACCAAAACTTAAAATTCCTATTCTTCCTCTCTCAGATAGAACTAATCTCTCTCCTAAGAAAATTGTCCACCTACTCCTATGGATGTGACTTTACCTTCTCTTAAGGAGAAACACAATATTCTTCCTAAGGTTAGACCTATACCTCTTCCTCATGATGGATTTGGTCTTCTTCCTAGACCTAATATTCCTCCTTTCTATGGCATAGTTCCACCTCCTTCCTCTTATCAAGAGAAGAGGCCTTCTTTTCCTATTATTCAACCAAAAATACCTCAACCTAAACATTCCACTATCAAGGAGAGGAACGTACCTACTTTTTCAAGTATTACTCCTCCTTCTCAGAATTCCACTAAGACTTGACGAAATCATTGTGCGAGAGTACACTGACAAAGATGGTGTGTTTGAGCTCATTAAGTTATCCCTTAAAATACTCAATCTCCTCAGAGTCCAACAGTTGACATGATTCCCTTTTCGCCTAAGCAAGATGTTCAAAAAACATCTCCAAATCATAAGTTGCATAAAACATGTGATGGTTTTACTCTTATTCGTGTTCTTGGTCCTCTTTCTTTAAACTTCGATGCAGAAATGAGTGAAAATGTTATTCATAATGGTAATACAACTCCTAATGCTTTTGATAGTGAGCATGGATATATAGATGTGGATAAACATTTATCGAATGAGTTTTCACAAACCCTAATCTTAGCTCTCATAATCAAACAAAGTGACTTACAACATGAGCATAGTCCTTGTTTGGATCTTGTGATAGCTCCATATGTTGTGCTCGATATCGCTCCTCTATCGTGTTGCTTGCTTTCCCAAAATAATGATCAACAAGATTGGGAGGTAGGTGTCATGCTAGATTAGCAATATTAGCATTGTAGATCTTTCTGTCTCTCTTTCTTTCTCTTTTGTGACCATTCTTCTATATATATCCCTGTTCTTCTATTGTTCTATTAATGTCTGCTTGGGGTCGATGCAAAGAATTGAGATCTTTTCTAGATCTCTTTCATGTTGAATCAAAAGACATCCTCTCTTCCCTTTCTTTAAGGTAGTGTCCTCCTTTTTGGAATGAAGATTATTATATGCACATACATATACGATATACATGAGTTATTATACACCATACTAACCCCGAGGAAAGGGACATTACCTCATGTTTTGTGTTCATTATCCTTGGGTTTATACCTTGATTGAGGGCTCAATCCTTGTGATAACATTCTCCCTCTTTTCTATTTCTCTTGGGTGTATCCTACCTTAAAGAAATCACTCCGAAAAAGGAATGTGTGATCTCTTTAACGTGGGGGCATACACTCTGCTCATTCTTCCCTTCTTGTGATACGTAGAGTGACTTAGTGAAATTTACTTTTCTTTGTAACCTTTTGTATCCTTGTTGTCATGATTCACAGTGAAGGGAACTTTGATACTTGTAGTCATGGTTCTTCCCTTCTCGATCTTCCCTTTTATTTTTTCAATCAAAGTCGTATGATCCTAAGTCCACTAGGGTCTTGGGGCATCATGCCTTTTGACGTGGTGAAAGTCTTTCAATCTTGTTTCCTTGTAATTTAGCGACAGTATGGGAATACACTTATACTCCCGCTAAAGTGGGGGCTAAATGTAGTGTCATAAAATTGTGACCCTATCAATTTTTTACTGCATTAGGGTCCTCACACATGTGAACTCAAATCCTCTAGCCTGATCGGAGACCAGAGAGTGCTTAGCTTGTGAAAAATGATTCTTCCTTGGCCTTTGCATCACTCTGTCCACACTCCGCCCTGGAGACAGGGGTAGGATAGGGTCATGGTGCTCCTATCCTCCTAGGAAAGGGGTGTGGCACCCCTTTTCTTCTAGGACAGGGGTGTGGCACCCCTGTCCCTGCCCTATTTTGGGATAAGACCTTTCTAGTGTAAGCATTGTGGGTTGTGCAATGAGCGAGAAATCTCACCGATGTTGGACCATGACAAAATTCAAACCCTTCAAACATGTATTTAAGAGGCATTCATCCTCTCATTTTCATAAGTGGGATAAGTCAAAGTTGGATATGTTCAAGCGATCAAGCATTCTTTTCCAATTTTGAGAATTTTCAAGTCTCCCTTCAAGGCTAGGTGTTGCATTCAAGTCAAGGATTAAAACATTGAAGAGGAGATTGTTTCTAACATACAATTCCATACAAACATTTCTATCAATATTGCTACTATAACCTCCCTTGAGGTGATTTACAATTCAGTCTTTCATTTACATCTACTTGCAAGTAATTTCTTTCATTACTTAGTTAATTCCAAAACTAGGGTTTGACCTAAAGGCAAACCCCCAGTCCCAACACATTTCCCTCTCTTTTCTTTGTGTAGGTTGTTGTAGCTGGACTTTCAGATTTGGGCTTCATTTGCATAGGTGGAAATACCCTTGTCATTTCAAGGATTTTTTGGAGGACCGTGTACATTCCTGCCATGGTCCAAATTAATTTTCATCAAAATTGCAAGGTGACTTCATCTTGACATTTTCTAGCCAAATCCAGGTGCACAACATCATCCCATGTTCAGATCTCAAGTTATAATCAATTCTTTGTCACTTTTGCACTACATAATTCAATCAATTTCAATTCCTTTCCAAATCAAACAAAAGGGAATAAGGGGATCATCATAACATCCTTAATTCATTTAGAATTCAATCTATCATCTTTGTGCGAAGATTGGATCTAGTGAATTACCCCTCATTTCCCTAATGTAATGGTGAAAAGTGTTTGAAGGATAATCAATAGTGAAACTCTCATCTCTCTTTGAAGGAAAGGGTTAGTTTTCCTCTTGATCTATCACTCATTATTTTCCCACCATCACAACTTGTTGGATAATATTGGACTTGTTTATCTTTAGCCCTGTGTGGCATATTTTATGGTTTATTATGACTCTTTTAAACTCTGTTAATATGGGTAGAAATTTTAAAGTTTTTGATAGAGTAAATTTTTAGGAGGCTATGATTCTATTGTTTCTCTGCTAACAGTTGCTTGTCTACTATTAATGTGATTTTATTTTGGCCAACCCCCTTGTTTTGGCTTCTTTTAATATAAAAAACATCATCACCCATAATCCTATTGGGATAAGAAACTAATGCTAGAATAGGGATATTTTTTTAATATATTAGAGATAGAGTACCAAAATAACCAAATTTAGGTATAATATATGAAGAAAATAATAAAAAAATACATATCCCAACTAGGTAATAAAAGAGATTTAGTTATAGGGTGGTTGTATCATCATGATGCACTAAGTAGTGGAAAGAAGGATAAGAATTTAGATTGATAAGAATTTTTTATGCTAAAGAGGTGAAAGGTAAAAGACAAGGGTGAATAGGATTAAGAGGTTAAATTGAAATGCAAGGATAATATTAAGAGGTGGGTTGAATTTGGAGAAAATACAAATTGAATGAAGAGACAATTGATACTTGTCACATGAGTTTAAGGTTCAATCACTCATGTCTATCTCCATCATGCAATTAGTTAACTTCATACTATCTCAATCTAATACTATAATAGTAAAAATAAAAATATAATAATATAATAATATTTTAATATTAATTACAATATCATAGTATAATAATAATAATTTAATATTAATTATACTATAAAAATATAATAATTTTAAAGTGAAATAATGAACAAATATATCTTTCAACACACTTTACTTATACTCTTATTAAAATAAATATGCTACTTTTTAACATTAATTTGTATATATAATAATATATATACAATTGTCTTGAACATATAAGAGATAATATTTTTAGAACACAAGATGCCACTAAGAGGGGGGGTGAATTAGTGGTTATCAAACTTTGACCTTTTAATCCTAAAAGTGTATACCGATTAATAATTCAAACACAAAGTAAATATACTGGCAAGATAAGGGAGGACATCAACATGCAAGCACACACAAATACACATCACATAACACTTGATATACGAGGAAAAACCAACATGGGAAAAACCTCAGTGAGAAATGCTGCTAGAGTCTATTGCTCCAATCTAGCCTCACAATAAACATTATATTACAAAGTTTAGGGCAGCAACCCAAGGAGCACCAACCCCTACTGATTTACCAATCCAAGGAGCACCAAACCCTACATCAAGCACCAAATCAGTGATTACAATGACTATAAATAATACATTAGTAAAAACGTGGTTACAAATGAGTTTTGTAACCTCTTTATATAATCTCTTCATTGGTTCATCTTTGCTTTGTTCTATGTCGGTTCTCTACTCACTAAGACTCTCTACAACTTGTTGCCACCGATACTCTGATCACCCTCTCTTTCTGATTCTCCTTCTGATCTTCTTTTACCCTCTGCTGCAACCTTACTGGTTCAAACTCTACCTCTTCTCTGCCGGTTTACTACTCACTAACCCACTACCTCTTGTCACTACCAGTACTCTTTTTACTGGTCAAACCCTACTCTATTTTCGCCTTGTCGAATCACCATTGGTACTCAATCCTTTCTTCTTTACTCTCCACTGAGCTATCTTACTGGATTTGACGCACTCGGTTCACTCAACTATTATGTGCACTAACAATTTTTAGATTTCCTTAACCTTACCGATTAAACCTCTATTAAATCCCTCTTACCGGTTGCCTTTTCTATGCTTAGTTTCTTCACTCTTTTCAGATTGATCAACTCTCTATTCACACAAGCTCACTTAGATCTGGCAATTGACTCCCAATATCTTATGTAGCATCAATAAACAAAGTCTTTGGTCGACATATTTATACTTGAGCTTTCTCGCCAAGATGGACATTCAAACTTAGCGCACTAGGGTTTCCTTCATCGACCACGAGGCGTACCAACTCTAATCAGATCTTGTTCCAGATATTGACCACCTGCAACAAATCACTCTACTCCACCAATATTGTTGCTTCCAATACATGTTTGTATTTAGCAAACACGACCTGTTTGTCAGCTTGCACTTGTGAATCAAAATGAATGCTCTCACAACTTCTTAATCCAAATCAGATCTATATCTGCATAACCTAAATCAATCATCAAAACACAATAGTCAACCTTTTGATCTTCCTCTAGTTGCACACCTTTGCAACTGATCCATGCATTTCTCAATCGATATTAATTTTTAACCAATCACCAACTACCTCACCAACAAATTTGATGATGCACTATTCACTTGCCACTTTGAGACCACGTGGCGTCTCAGTCAACATCCAACTCATCTAATCAGTTGATTGTGTTAGTTTTGATCTAGTCACCTAACAACCACTCAACCGGTATCCATCTTATGGTTCAACTTCCCTACCAGTTATCCATTAACTGGTCAACCTTCATTCCATGTAATCTCATGTTCTGCCTGTGGGATCACATCTACCCAATCGCCAAACATACCAATCCATCACATGTATCTAGAGTGGGTCTCCATGCATATCTTCATCGAGTGAGAGCCTTTCACCTTTACCTCTTTGGTCACTTACCGGTTGACACATCACATCAACAATCTCCAATGCAAATCTTCTAGAGTATCGGTATATGTGTTTACCAATTGACATTACTCCTGATTACACACCGGTGACACCTGTAGAATCACAATGTCAACAAAATTCAGCCGTGTCGAGCTATGGTAACATCAATCTCCATCTACATCCTGTCGGTTGCACATTCTTGCCTTCCGGTGTAACTCCATGTCTGCAGATGCAAGACCTTTCCTTCTCCTTCATTAGTCATACCTCATCTCAACAGGTTTGCCAAAGTGGCAAAATCATCACAACTGATTCTTCCTCTTTTGTCATGTTAGCTCATCATACTTTCCCTTGTTGAATCATTGCATATCTCTAATTTCATGCACCTGAGGCATCCTCATGTTGCACTATGGTCATATGGTATAAGCCTTCAATCACCTGCCTTCAACTTCTCTGACTGTCAAATCTCAGAGGGTTATGATGCGTTCCATGCATGTTGAGAGATAAGATTAGTATGACCACTTACCAAAGGGACTAGATGGACCAATGCACTAAACCAGACTTTATTGACATTGAGAAGATATATCTTCAATCAGGCACATAACTTGGTACATATCCCCTTTGTCTACCTTACTAACTTGTAGCAGCCCAAACTCTTTTGGTCATATCAACTTCATGTCTTATGATAACATCTTCATCCTGTGGGAGTCCTGATGATTGACATCCAACTTCTTACCAATTGTCTGCAAATTCTTTATGGATCATCCTTCCTTTCTTCTTGGTCTCCAATACTTGCTGACCGGTCAACACTCCATACTTACTGATGACATGCTATACCAGTTGACATCAATGACAACACAATCTGGTTGACATTAAAGACAGCACAATGTCAATAATATTTTGTTATTTTCCCAACTTTTCTCTTCCAATATTTTTTCAATCTTTGCTACCTTTTTCTATGGAGTCAAAATAGTCTCTCTTTTGCATTGGTCATTTGAGAATATTAATTTAATCTACCATGTTCAGCTTTGAAGCAAAACTAATAAAGATGGTGGTGAACAATATGATTAAGACATTGGACAAAGTGTCATTAGAAGTAGCCAAGCACCCTAAGAGAATGGGAAGCGTAACTAAGTATCTCATCCAGAAATTTGAATTATAGTCAGAGGGAGGTTTGGTTAAATCTGAGATACTCAGTATTGGTGGTATTGGCAAGACCACACTCGCCAAGGCCATGTTCAACCAAGTTTATGCTCATTTTGATGATGCTTCCTTTGTCTTTAATATCCACACCACTGTTGTAGACTCTGCGTGCCTGACAAAGTTGCAAAAACAAATCCTTAAACATTTAATCAACTATGATGGAAAAGTGTAGAGTGTTAAGAAGGGCATATCTTTGTTCAAAGATCATTTGGGGAGAAAACGTGCACTTTTGATTTTAAATGAAATGGATGCTAGGGAGCAATCAGAGGCTTTGGTTGGGGATTGGTTGGCCCCTAGTAGTAGAGTTGTTATTACTTCTAGAGACAAGCACATTCTCCATGTTATGGGGGTCTCACCTGAATGCATCCACGAAATGAGTGGATTGCAGACAAATGAATGTCTTCAACTATTTAGTTGGAACTTTTTTTTTCTCCATGCACTAGATATTCAAGTTAATTAAGTGAAGTTATTAAATTTTGAAAAAAATTATCATATGTTTCTATTGTGTTTCATCAAAGTTATTTTTAGACAAACTAGTAATTTAAATAATATGTTTAATATATAAAAATTGTATCCACCTATTTTCTAAAAAATAAAAATGAAAATGTAAAGCATGCTAAGAGTTTAATGTTTAATTAATTTATATCACTTTATAATTTAAAACCTATATGTCAATTTTAGGCTCTTCAAATTAAAAAATTATAATTATGTTTGTCAATTTGATAGCTTTAAACAATGGATGTCTCGAGAATACCCTAATAGTGAAGCTGTTCCATTAATTGAAGGTCTTAAACACATGCTTCAAAGTGATAAGAATAAAATTCATATATTGCATGGCATTGCTCATATTGTTGATTTAATGTCATGCCCATCGAGAGTTGTTCTGAAACCCTAGGTTACTCACAACCTTCAACACAAGTCAACTCCTCTATTCCTTTGACCAATCCTATGACTAGTATTCCTACATTCACATCTAACAGATCATGGCTACTTCAACTCAAAATGTCATTCCTACAACCATTGGTCATTGGGGCAATGCCTCTTCTTCATTTGATCCTCCATCATTACCTATATCTTCCACAAGTATTCCTAATATTCCTCAACAAATCAGCATGACACAAGGGGGCAATTCCTTCAAAAACTTTATTCCTCCTTTAAGTGTCTATTTTTCTACCCATTAATCACCAATGCCTACTTATCATAGTGTCCCACCACCTTATTCTCAACCCATGCCTTCTTTCAACAATATCACACCACCTTGTCAATCACCTATGCCTGACATCAATTCTTTCACTGAAATGACAATAAACAATCTTGCCCAAACTGTGTCTTCCTTACAACAACAAATTGCTTCCATGAGTCAATCCAAGTTTAGTGTGCCCACCTTTGATGTTGCGAGCCCACTTTCTCATGATATTGTTAAATTTGTGTCACCTAAAGATGTTGAGATCGCTCAATTAGATATCTATAATGGAAAAGGTGATCCTCTTACGCATGTCAAAACATTTCAAACCTTGTGTATTGATTTTGCTTATAATCAATGATTGCTTGCAAAATTGTTTGCAAGAACTCTAAGAGATAAGGCCTTAGAATGGTATTGTTCTTTGCCATTTTATTCTATCAGTTCCTTTCAACAACTGGCAAATTATTTCATCCAACAATTTCAAACAAACATTGGTCCTATAATCACTTTGACTGGTTTAATGCATTGTAAACAAGGTGTTAAATAAAAAATGACCGATTTCATTGGTAGATATAAGCATTTGTGTGTTCAAATTTAGTTTCATGTTCCTGATAATGATATTCAAAGAATTTTAATTTCTAATTTACAAAAAGATATTAGGGAAAAGCTTCTTTTGTCTAAGTTTACTTCCTTTCCATAGTTTTGTGCAACACTCCACAATTATCAACTGGCTGTGAGACAAATGGAGCAATCCACTCCTATGGATCTGACTAATAAGGGGGAGAGTGTTCAAAAACCGTTTCGGAAGTTCAAACCAACAGAAAGCTTCATCAATTTCAATGATCTAATCAGCAACAACCATGTCAATTCTACAACAAGTGTCTCTCCTATTTCTAAATTTTTCCAAAGAGAAAGACAGTTTACACCTTTGAATGAATGTTTGCATAGTATTATGTCTCAGTTATTGTATAGAAATATTATCAAACTTCCTCCTATAAAACAAGTTGATCCTTCTAAACTTTCATCTCCTCATTTTGATAGCAATTGCTTTTGCTAATTTCATCATCAACCTGGTCATGATACTGAGAAATGTTTTGCATTCAAACATAAGGTTCAAAACTTGATTGATAATAATACTATATATATGGTAGGTGTGAATGATAAAGGGAATAAATTAGTTGCTCCTCCTAATAAAAATATTAAGATTTTCACTGATCCCTTGCCATCTCATACCTCTAATGTTATTGAGATTGCACCTAGTTCTCTCTAATCTGAAACACTCATCTGTATGGATCCAAACTTGGTTAACATGGTAGAGACACTAGATTCACCTAAGGATCCCTATATTACATTTTACCCTAGTGAGACCCTTAGAGAACCTGATGGACCTTTATGCATATCTTCAAAGGTTAAGGATATCCCTTGTCGTGGTGCCTTGATTGATCCCTCTTGTATGGTTAATGTCATAACTGAAAAATATATTTTTACTTTACAATTGTATAAACCATTATATGATGCTTCTAATGTAGTTGTGAAGTTATTTGATGGATTCTCTTGTCCTACCATTGGTTCTATCACCCTTCCTATGGAAGTCCATGGTCAATCCATGGATGTTGACTTTGTTGTCATATCGTCCTTTGAGAAATTCCATGTGAAGTTGGCCTATCTTTGGTTGTCTTCCATGTAGGCTATTTATTCTCCAATCCATGAGTGCCTTAAATTTCCTCACAATGGAGAAATCATAACTGTGAACCATATCTTATTTCATCCATCCGAAAGAAGCCCTAGTATTCCCATTGATCTCTTTTGGCCTACAAAATTTCAATCTCTTCCATCAAGGAGCAGTGCTCTTTTACAATCCTATCAAAAATGGAAGAATGATATGATCTTATCCTTAAGTCAATCTAGATTGCCAAAACTTGACATTCCTATTTTTCCTCTCTCAGATAGAACTAATCTCCCTCCTAAGGAAAATTGTCCACCTACTCCTATGGATGTGACTTTCCCTTCTCTTAAGGAGAAACACAATATTCTTCCTAAGGTTTTACCTATACCTCTTCCTCATGATGGACTTGGTCTCCTTCATACACCTAATATTCCTCCTTTCGATGGCTCAGTTACACCTCCTTCCTCTTATCGAGAGAAGAGGCCTTGTTCTCCTATTGTTAAAACAAAAAGACCTCAAGCTAAACCTTCCACTATAAATTAGACAAATGAACCTACTTCTTCAAGTATTCCTCCTCCTTCTCAGCCTTCCATTAAGACTTGACATAATCGTTGTGCAAGAGAACATCGATGAAGATGTCATGTTCGAGCTCATAAAGCTATCCCTCAAAATACTCAATTTCCTTAGACTCCAACAGTTTACATGATTCTCTTTTCTCCTAAGAAAGATATTAAACAAACATCTCCAAATCATAAGTTGCATAAAACATGTGATGGTTTTACTCCTATTTGTGTTCTTTCTCCTCTTTCTTTAAAACTTGATGCAAAAATGAGTGAAAATGTTATTCATAATGGTAATACAACTCCTAATGCTTCTCATGGTGAGAATGAATATATTGATGTGGATAAACATTTATTGGATGGATTTGTTTTTCACAAACCCTAATCCTAGCTCCTAGAATCAAACAAAGTGACTTACAACATGAGTAGAGTCCTTGTTTAGATCTTGTGATAGCTCCATCAGTTGTGCTCACTATCTCTCCTTTGTCGTGTTTCTCGCCTTCCTAAAATAATGATCAACAAGATCGAGAGGTGGGTGTTATGCTAGATTAGCAATATTAGCATCTTAGATCTTTCTCTCTCTCTTTCTTTCTCTTTTGTGACCATTCTTCTATATATATCCCTATTCTTCTAATGTTCCTATGGTGTCTATTTGGGGTCAATGCAAAGCATTGAGATCTTTTCTAGATCTCTTTCATGTTGACTCAAAAGCAATCCTCTCTTCCCTATCTTCTAAGGTAGTGTCCTTCTTTGGGGATTGAATATTATTATATACACATCCATATATGATATACATGAGCTATCATACACCATACTGACCTTGAGAAAGAGACACTACCTTGTGTTTTGTGTTAATTATCCTTGGGTTTATACCTCGATTGGGTGCTAAATCCTTGTGATAACGTGTTCCCTCTTTTCTCTTTCCCTTGGGTGTATCCTACCTTAAAGCAATTTATCCTAAAAAGGTGCGTGCGATTGCTTTAACATGGGGGCATACACTATGCTCATTCTTCCCTTCTTGTGATACATAGAATTACTTACTGAACTTACTGAACTCAAAATTCTTCCCTTCTTGTGACAAGTGCCGAAGTTTGATTAATTCTTCCCTTGATGTAGTGAACGTCAAAATCATATTCGCACAAGAACTCCATCCATCTCCTCTGATGTGCATTAAGGTTCGGCTGAGTGAAGATGTACTGAAGACTCTGATGGTCTGAATGCAACTCAAAGTGATGTCCTAAAAGGAAGTGTCTCCACCTCACAAGTGCATGCACTACTGTTGCGAGCTCAAGGTCGTGAGTGGGATAATTAAGTTCATGAGTCTTAAGTTTCCTAGAATCGAAAGCTATGGCCCTACCATCCTGCATAAGAACTGCCCCTAAACCCTCTAGGGAAGCATCTGTATAGACCATGAAGTCAGCTGAAGGATCTGGTACAACAAGGATAGGAGCGCTAGTAAGTGCCTTCTTGAGTTCCTGAAAGGCCTTCTCGCACTTCTCTGTCCACTCAAATTTCTTCCCTTTACGCTGAAGAGAAGTAATAGGGTGTGCGACTCTAGAGAATCCCTCGACAAAACATCGGTAATACCCTGCTAAACCCATGAAACTTCTAACCTCTGTCACACTGGTAGGCACTGGCCAATCCATAATAGCCCTAATCTTTGATGGGTCAACTGAGATCCCATCACCGGAAATAACGTGTCCAAGGTACTTGACCTCAGATCGAAAGAAAGCACACTTCGATAGGCTGCCAAACAACTAGTTATCCCGCAAATACTGCAATACCTATTTTAGGTGCTCCTCATGCTCCTTCTCATTCCGAGAATATATCAGTATATCTGTAAAGCGGAAAATCACGATCGAACCCTAGTTGTTCTCCCCTCTTCCAACTCCGAGGAGAGAGAAGGGAGGTTTGCTAGGATTCGATGGTTTTCACTTAGGGGAGAGACTTTACATTCAAAAGAGGGGTTGAAACTCATAAGATCCAATCCCACACAATGTAAGATTGGATGCTAAATGAATTTCAAGGGTTAGAAAAGCAAGGCTACCCTCTTTTGTAAAGAATGTGGTTAAGGAAATTAAGCTAAGAATACATAGAAAGTCATAAAGATTCGCTTATAAACTGAGTTTGGGTTATAGGATGAAGCTGCGGACCTGGAATTAGCAGTAGAATGTCGATACGGCGCTGTCCTGCAAATTTGAGCAAAAGTTGTCGGGATGATGGCGCCCGATGCCACGGTCCTCCGAAAAATCCGCGAAACGAAGGGGGATCTGTTCATCTCTGCACAAGGATTCCAGATCTTCAATTTCAGCCGTGTACCTGCAACCTACACACAGAAAAGTGAAGACGATTGGGGGGTTAGGGATTAGGGGTTTGCCTTTAGGTCAAACCCCGGTTTTGGAATTAACCAAGAAATGAGCAAGAGCTGTAAATGTAAATGACTGTAAAACAAGTACTAATACCTTGTTCTAAGGATGTTTGTATCCTTATGTGCGAAGGTATAGATGTTGTATGTTGTATGTTGTAGCATGTAGTATGTGATCTCCTCTTCAATGGTTGAATCCTTGACTTGAATGCAACACTTAGCCTTGAATGGAGACTTGAAATGATCAATTGCTTGAAGGAATGCTTGAATGCTTGAATGCTTGAATGTTTGAGTATAGTTTCCATGCTTTTTCCCTCATGTATCTCTTCTCATCCCAAATGAGAGAGAAAAATGTAGTTTATATACTTGTCATTTAGGGCTGATAGACTGATTTTCCCGACCTTAGGCTGACCAGGAAATGTAATTTCCAAATTGCAAATAAAAAGACCTGAGCCCCTTAGGAGACCGGGCCCAAAATAGGACCCAGGGACCAGGGCGCAGGGCGCCATGGTCCTGGGGACCAGGGCACTGGGCGCCCTGGTCCTGAAGGACCAGGGCGCTGGGCGCTCTGGTCCCACCTCCCGGGACAGCAGGGTGCAAGGAGGTTCAGGCCAGGGTGCTTGAAAAATGCAGTTTTCAGTGTCGCGAGCAAGTTTTGGGGTCTCCATTCAGGTTGCGTGTTGCGTTGCCATCGTGAAGACCGAAATGCAGTCGAAATTGCAAGTGTCACAATTTTAGGATGC
This sequence comes from Cryptomeria japonica, assembly GCF_030272615.1. Classification (NCBI taxonomy): domain Eukaryota; kingdom Viridiplantae; phylum Streptophyta; class Pinopsida; order Cupressales; family Cupressaceae; genus Cryptomeria; species Cryptomeria japonica. Next base: position 348,676,223 of record NC_081414.1, read on the forward strand.
TACAATATCATCGAGGAATACAATAACAAAATGGTCCAGAAAGGTACGAAACACCCCATTCATGAGGCTCATAAAAACTGTCGGGGCATTCGTAAGTCCGAAGGGGACTACGGTAAACTCATAGTGACCATATCTAGTGCGAAATGCGGTCTTGTGGATATCACTTTCCACTATTCTCAACTGATGGTATCCTGACTTTAGATCTATTTTGGAAAAGACTTTGGCACCCTGAAGCTGATCAAATAAATCATCAATTCTGGGCAAAGGATATTGGTTCTTGATGGTTACTTTATTTAGCTACCGATAATCCATACACAATCGGAGAGATCCATCCTTCTTCTTAACGAAGATGACTGGTGCACCCCACGGGGATACGCTAGGACGGATATGACCCTTCTCAAGAAGTTCCTCAAGCTGAATTTTAAGTTCATTAAGCTCATTTGTGGTCATTCTATAATGTCCTCTAGAAACTGGCTCGGCTCCTGGTACTAGGTCTATATGAAAATCAATCTCTCTGCGGGGAGGCATTCCCGGTAACTCTGAAGGAAATACATCTGAATATCCCTTAAGGATAGGATGGTCATCGAGCGATGTTTCTTTTTCCTCCTCTTCCTCTCTGTCACTGATAGTGATAGCAAAAAGCTGACATCCCTTCCGCATGCTCCGCTTAAGCTGCATTGCGGAGATCATACGAAGAGACACGGGCCTCTGAATCCCAGTGATAACTATGGGCGAACCATGGTCATCCTCACACTCGATCTTTTTCAGGCGGCAATCCATCTTAGCTCTGTGGGCATAAAGCCAATCCATGCCAAGTACGATTCCGTAAGATCCAAGTGGAGTCACTCTAAGGTCTACTAAAGTGGTGGTCTTGCCAATCTGCAACTGACATGCCCTAACCTCTGATTCCACTGACACTCTAGCCCCTGAAGCTAATTCCACTTCCCAACTGACACCCTGTCTAGATGCCACTAGCCCGCAATGCTCCAGAACCAATGGAGATATAAAGGAGTCAGTAGCTTCTGAATCAAACAAAATAGATACATTGTTACCTTTGATTATACCTAAAGATTCGATAACCGTGGCCTGATGATCAGCCTGGCGGTTGTCAACCGCTACGAATACTCTATGGGATCTGCTCATATCACCAACTGTCGGCTCTGAAGCGACCATCCGCTGACTCCCTGCTACCTGTCCCTAAGGGAAATCCCTCGCCAAATTCCCCATGGCTCCACATGTAAAGCAAGCACCCAGTGCCTAGAACTGGGCACCCTGAGGCCTAGAAAAAACCTGACCTCCTGTCCTACTGGATCCACTGTACCCACCCCTGGAGGACTGCTGAGTCCCCGCCGGCTGTGTGTACTGCCCCTGTGCTCTCTGATCAAGTTTCTATCCCTGAGTCTGCCACTGCTTGGGCTTGGAGCCCTGCTGATACTGTGGAGGTTTCTGTTTCTGGCTCTATGGTGTCTGTTGTGGAGGAGGGGGTTTGGAGAACCCCTGAGAATTTTGGTTGTTCCCTTTCCAATGTGGTTTCTGGAATCCATAAGTCTGAGGTGCGGGATTTTGGTTCTGATACCGATCCCTATTGTCCTGTGGTCTAACCTGAATTTCCTCGGCAATCAGTGCCTTCTCTATAGCAACCCGAAGGCTCTCTGGAGTGGACATCCTAACAGGCCCGGCTATAGGGCATTCAATCCCCTAATGAAGCGGTTTACAAGAAGTTTCTCATCCTTTAGATAATCTACATATGGCAACAACTCAAAGAATTTACTCTCATACTCGGTTACTGACAAGCCTTTTTGTTGGAGATCATGAAATTCGTCAATACGACATTGCCTGAAGTGCTCTGATAGGCACCTCTCATAGAACCTCTCTATGAATATCTCCCAAGTGAGTGTATCAGGAACTAATCCGCATTTGTACTCTTCCTGTCTCCACCACGTGGAGGCTGTCCCTCTCAGAAGATGAACTGCAACACGTGCTTTCAAGTTGCTCTCATAAGAACGCAATGCAAAGCACCTCTCAAGACTCAGAAGCCATGCCTCGGCCTCTACTCCATCTGTAGAAGCTCCGAAGGATGGTGGTTGGAGGTGCATGACCTCCCTGATGAGATCCCCTGGGTCTCGATGTCCTTTCTCAAAATAAACTGGTTCCACCGCAGGAGGTGGTCCTGGCATATGCACTGACTCTGGCTCATTACCACCCTGACTCTCTACAGGAATCAGAGCTGGGCTCCTGCTTCATTCTCTATCAACAGATCTATGACTCCCAGAGTCATGACTCCTAACCTGAGGGTTCTCTACTGGGATCCTTTCCTGAACAATGCCAATAAGATTCTGAATGGCTGTTAAAATGTCACGGTTAGGTTCATTTGACTATTCGGGAGGTGCTCCAGGGTTCTCCTCTGGAACTGATGCCTCCCTCTCTACCTCATCGCATGCTATATGCACACATCTAGGACCCCGTCCGCGCTTGCGAGCTTGTCGCGTCAACGGAGGCATCCTAAGAGGAAAATAAGACAAAACAATTAATTTATTTCTTTTATAATTAAATTCAATTAAATTCAAAATTCCATTTAACAAAATAATTTAAAAATATTCTAAGGCAAAACGTAAGTGAGTAAGGCTCCTAGTGTGGAAACCCTACTCTGATACCAAAATGTCATGCCCAAAATTTAGGGCAAAAACGGAACAATTTTTTTTTTAAAACATACTAAATTAATTTACAAGTTCACTCTCGCGACAAGCGTTAATGAAATTTCCATTATTAAATTCGAGCTAATTCTGAAGCGAACTAAGCATCGATAAATTGTTTAATTTTAATTGCGGAAAAACCTACTGGTTAATTCTATCTCCAAGAGTTACCTAGTCTTTAGGTTTATTAAATTAATCAAGCTAAAGGATATAGGAGAGAAAAATTAATTTATTCTCCAATATGACTATATAGTTTAAACAACCATTTTATAAATTTCTCTTTATTAATTAGTCCAAATTATAATCAGGATTATATAAATATATATATATATATATGTATTTGCATATACATATATATATATTTATAATTAAATACTTATCCAAAAATTATGATCAAAATTCATATATATACATATATATATACCCATATATATATATGGATACATATATATATATTTATATTTTGCATAAATGACAAATATTTTAATTCTAAATTCAAAAACCATTATAACTTGTCTAAATATTATTTCATATTTTTCCCCAACCCTAATTAGGGTTCTAATTTCTTATATATATATTATCTAAACTAAATAACATATTTATTTTTATTTTTAAAACTAATTTGCCCTAGTCCCATTCGGGCTAGGGTTTAACCCATATTTTTTTTTTAACAGTCCAAAATTTCTTACTGGGCTGAAGACCCCAAAGTCGGCCGCGTTTTATTTTGTTGCAGGCAGCGGAGGAAAGGGAGGCGGGTTGGCTGCGCGCCACTGTGTGAGTGCACAGTGGGCGCCGCGGCACCACTGTGTGGCCACACAGTGGGTGCCGCTAGCGGCTCCCCACTGTGTGGCCACACAGTGGCGGCCGTGGCCGTCCACTGTGTGCCCACACAGTGGGAGCCGAAAGCGGCTCCACTGTGTGTGCACACAGTGGGCGCCGCGCGGCCGTCCACTGTGCGTACACACAGTGGAGTCCGCGAGGACCCAAAACATTTTTTTTTTTTAATTTTTTTTTAAAAATATAATATATAAAATATATATACATATATATATATAAATATATATATATATATATATATTTATATTCACATAACTTTTATAATCATAGTTAAAAGATGAAATTTATTTCAATATAAATTTATATATATATTTTTTTAAAGAGAATTTTCATGCAAAATTTTAAACTAAAATAATTAAAGGGAAAAGCATTAAGTTAAATCATATATATATATATATATATATATATATATATATATATATATATATATATATATATATATATATATATATATATATATATATATATATATATATATATATATATATATAATAAGCTTTTAAATCAATGCTAACTAAAATACAATTTAGAATACTATTCAAAGATACATTATACTTTTTCTGGAAATAAAGAAATTCATTGATTTTTTTTCTTCTAATAAATTATTCACATAAAACAACTTTTTCCATTTAAAATACTTAAAATCTTTCAGCATAAATAAACTTCTATTTTGCCTGAAGTAAAAATATAGGTAAAATCTAAATGAAAACAATTCTTTTATTTCTTTCCAAAATACAAGAAGCTTTTGCATGCAACACAAATTAACTTTTCTTTTTCAAATAAACCAGAAGTAGAAATAACAAGCTTTTCTTTTTTTTAAAACATCTCTAAGATATTCTACCAATTTACAGAATGTTTTCTCTGAATAGTCACAACAATAAAACTTCAAGTCTACTTTCACAAAATACAACTTGCTTCTCTTTTCTATGAATGAGGCATATTTCTATAACAACTTTAAACAAACATCTGCAACTGAATTCAAGTATCTTCAATAACAATCTTCTATATCTCTTTCATGGTTTCTATTCTCTTTCCTCTGATTTTCCTGCATAATAGAAAACACAAATATGACCACGGAGTGCTCACCTCCCAGCCTAGGCTAACTGGTAGCCACCCTCGAGCTCGGAGAACCAATTCCTAGACGGGTAACAAACAGGCAAACACATAGAAAGCAATGCATACAGATATTCCAGACACATTCCCAACTTGGCTTTCACAACACCACACTTTGGTGATGAACATTTTCAATGGGTGGTAGTGGACCAATACCCTAAGGAGAACTGCAAGTATGAAATAAACAAGAAGCCACCTCATGGCACAATAATAATATCACGAATCTCAACCCCTTATTCCTTATGCCCCCCAAAGGCATTCTAGCCTTATATCCCTCCTTATGACCCCCAATGCACAAACAGGCCATGCAGCAAGGGTCACACAAAGATCCCTTGTGATCGCTCTCAAAAGAGAGTCTCTCACTCAAGGGTTGTCACTGCTACCACCCTCAAGATCCTCTTCTCTCCCAAGAGTAAGAGATCTTGAGAAAACTCCCAAATCACATCAAATCATAAAACAAAAATTCCAAAAGATTTTCTACACAAACTTTCAAGAACACAGAATTCTTACACCAACAAAATTCCAAACATAAACAAGAAGAAGACATTAAAAAGAATAACTGAAACCAACCTTAATCTGCCAAAAGGTATTATGATATTTGATGAAGAGCTGCCCAATCCACAAATCTTTTTCCTTCTACCCTTAATCAATTTTTCTATTCCATAACATTATTTTCTTTTCAAATTTTCTTTTGTCTCCAAAAAATGGAGAGTGGGTGATTACCCTGCTATTCCCAAAAATCTTCCTTAAGAAGCTCACTCTCTGAGTTCTCACAGGATTCTAAAAAAAACAAAAAGAAGAAAGAAAGCAAAATGCAAAAAGACTCTCCTTCCAAAAGGAAAAATCTTGATTTGATTTAACTTCAATTTTCAATTTTCGCTCAACTCAGAAAAGCCAAATTTTAAAGCGTTAAAAAGATCATTATAAAGTAGAAACTTGCCTAAAATTACCCCTAACCCCTAGGTATACCTTATGGGCTTTAGGAAACCCTATTAAACTACCCCTAGGTGTTCATTTAACCCATATTAAACCCCTCTGAAGTTTATTTTCGGGTCAAACATAAGTTGACCACTCCAAATATTATATTCCCAAAGTATTTATGACAACACATTAATTTATTAAGAAAACTATAATTAAACACTTTCCCACCAAGAGACAAAATAAAACATTTAAATTAAATACACACGTGTCAAGTGACACAAATAAAACACTTTTACAAAAAAATAAAACATGAAATTGTCTCTTGAGGTTTTTACACATTAAATTTAATTAACACTTAACACTCACACAACATATACTGATACGAATAAAATACAACACAAACGGGGTGTTGTCTCTCCAAATAGACAAACCCTGGCTTACGAACATACATAAGTCTAGGTTTGATTCTCTGTAATTTTCCATGGTCACATGGTAAATTTCCTGCGCATCTCAATTTACACATTAGTACTTCCAAATATCCAAATATAATATAATTCAATAATATAACAATACACATCATTACTTGCATACAATTTTTATCTGCACAGATTGAATACATCTTTATCAAGCAAATTCACATAAGCAAATTTCATCCCAATTCACAAAAACTAAACATACATCATAGTTCTATATTCAGAGTAAAGTCCTACAAATTCAATAACGACATCTATCATTGCAATATCATTCTATCTAATAATCATGTAGTGTTCTATCTCATAAAGCATGTAAGTAAATCATCAAATCATAGCAATGTTATCCGAATCCTGAAACCATATAAGTTCTAAGTCTCAAAATGCATCAAAATAAAGTATCCATAATAGTCTAAAATATAAAATCCACTGAATGTCAAACTGAGTCGAGGTGAGGCCTCACATCATTCGGAATTCAATCTATCATCTTTATGTGGAGATTGGATCTAGTGAATTACCCCTCATTTTCGTAATGTAATGGTGAAAAGTGCTTGAAGGATAATCAATAGTGAAACTCGCATCTCTCTTTGAAGGGACTTGTAGTCAATGGGATTGGAAACTCAATACTCAAAAACAATTTTCAATTAGTGGAGAGGACATCCATGCAGACAATGGGATTGAAAACTCAAAAAGAAAATAGAGTAAAGGAGGAGGACACCCAAACCGTTCAAGTAAGCCATAATCATCCCCAACAACTTTTGTTTTAGCATAAGTTCTTCTATAGTAGCATGAAAGTAGCCTAATTTCAGCTTTTCTTTTGTAAAGAAAAAGGAAAATGCCTAGAAATTCATAGGCTACAATTTTCATAACAGATTAGACTAAAAATTTGGTTCTGGCAATACTGTGACATCCCCTAATTTAGAAAATATCATTGTATTTTATCGAATATTTTTCTCTTTTCGTTCTCGATGATTACTAAAAAATTTTGTTGACATAAAAGGTTACACGCTTACCATTGGGCCTTTGCACTCACATTTTATTTTCCTAATCACATAGAAAGCATTACAATTACCACTACATAAGGGATTTGTAGTCTTCCTATGCAACATATGACTTTTATTTTCCCATATGATTTTTGTCAATAATTATTTATGTTTAAAATATTTTGATTCCCATGATGAATCAGATTCTGAAATTGGCGATTTGTACATCTACAACTCCCAAGTTTTTAAGACCTTCACGCATCCTTTTGTCTGGTAAACTTCCCCCAGTCGAATTCCCTGATTTTGGGAGGATTCTCTTCAATCACCAATTCATCCAGAGGTTTTATCATCACATAGTGGGAAAGAATTAAGAAAAGTGGAATGGAGAGGCGTCTTCGGCTGCCATTCAATATAAACACTCTTGAAGGAAAGAAAAGGTGTCCAAAACAAAAATTAAATATAAATACTCGGAGATTCTATTTATTCATATGTTCTTTGAATTAAACCTTGTTCAATAGCAATTGGTATCCCAATCTTATAAGAACCATGCTACTAGAAGCTAGAAGGTTAGTATCTTCAGATGGATACCATGGTATCTACCAAATGACTACCAAGGGGTAGCAATAGAACTACTTCCAAAGTATGTATGTAAGAACACTTTAATCATTAGAATCTAAAATAACACTTCAATAGTTATTATAATCACATTATAATAGAATGAGAACCCACCAATCCTATGACTAACAATGACACATAGGTCTGTAAATGAGTAATCTACCATAGTAAAACATCATCGGCCATAATCCTATTGGGAAAAGAAACTAATGCTAGAATAGGGATATTTTTTTAATATATTAGAGATAGAGTACCAAAAGAACCAAATTTAGGTACAATATATGATGAAAATAATAGAAAAGTACATAGCCCAACTAGGGCATAAAAGAGATTTACTTATAGGGCGATTGTAGGATCATGATGCACCAAGTATTAGAAAGAAGGAAAAAAAAACTTATTTTAACTTAACCAAAATCGCACAACCTATATGTTTGAATATTTTTATGGGTCAAAAAGATGTTGAATTTGGATCGATAAGACTTTTTTATGCTAAAGAGGTGAAAGGTAAAAGATAACGGGGAATAGGATTAAGAGGGTAAATTGAAATGGGGGGATAATATTAAGAGGTGGGTTGAATTTGGAGAAAATACAAATTGAATGAAGAGACAATTGACACTTGTCACATGAGTTTAAGGTTCAATCACTTATGTCTATCTCCATCATGCAATTAGTTAACTTCATAATTATCTCAATCTAATATTATAATAGTAAAAATAAAAATATAATAATATAATAATGTTTTAATATTAATTACAATATCAAAATATAATAATAATAATTTAATACTAATTATAATATAAAAAAATAATAATTTTAAAGTGAAATAATGAACAAATGTATATCTTTCAGCACACTTATATTCTTCTAAAAATAAATCTGCTAGTTTTTAACATTAATTTGTATATATAATAATATATATACAATTGTCTTGAATATATAAGAGATAATATTTTGTTATTTTTCCAAATTTTCTTTTCCAATATGTGTTCAAACTTTGCTACCTATCTGTGGAGTCAAAAGAGTCTCTCTTTTGCATTGGTCATTTGAGAATATTAATTTAATCTGCCATGTTCATCTTTGAAGCAAAACTAATAAAGAGGGTGGTGAATGATATGATTAAGACATTGGACAGAGTCTCATTAGAAGTATCCAAGCACCCTATGAGAATGGAAAGCGTTGCTAAGTATCTCATCTAGAAATTTGAATTCTACTCAGAGGGAGGTTTGGTTAAATCTCGGATACTCGGTATTGGTGGTATTGGCAAGACCACACTTGCCAAGGCCATGTTCAACCAAGTTTATGCTCATTTTTATGTTGCTTTCTTTGTCTTTAATATCCACACCACTACTATAAACTCTGCATGCCTGACAAAGTTGCAAAAACAAATCCTCAAAGATTTAACCAACTATGATGGAAAAGTGTAGAGTGTTGAGAAGGGCATATCTTTGTTCAAAGATCGTTTGGGGAGAAAATGTGCACTTTTGATTTTAAATGACATGGATTCTAGGGAGCAATCAGAGGCTTTGGTTGGGGATTGGTTGGCCCCTAGTAGTAGAGTTGTTATTACTTCTAGAGACAAGCACATTCTCCATGTTGTGGGGGTCTCACCTGAATGCATCCAGGAAATGAGTGGATTGCAGACAAATGAAGGTCTTTAGCTATTTAGTTGGCACTTTTTTTTTTCTCCATGCACTAGATATTCAAGTTAATTAAGTGAAGTAATAAAATTTTTAAAAAAATTCTCATATGTTTCTATTGTGTTTCATCAAAGTTATTTTTAGACAAACTAGGAATTTAAATAATATCTTTAATATATAGAAAATTGTATCCACCTATTTTCTGAAAAATAAAAAATTGAAAATGTAAAGCATGCTAAGAGTTTAATGTTTTATTAATTTATATCACTTTATAATTTAGAACCTATATGTCAATTTTAGGCTCTTCAAATTAAAAAATTATAATTATGTTTAGCATTTTGTTTACACAAGTGGAAGATATTATAAAAAACTCACCCCTTTTAGGCTTTTGCATCTACTCTATGGATGACTTTTTCCTTACTCCTTATGAGGGTTCTCAACATTTAGAATGGTTTTTCTATATAATATTATATTCCTATTGAGTTGTCGGAGGTTGGGCTCCAAAAAGGGGAATCCCCTCACTTCTTCTATGTTTGAGGTCTTAGAATATGATAATAGTTGTACAAAGGAAAACGAAAGGTCTTCACAAATTAATCTCCTAATGTCACACTAAAGTGAAGGGTGTGAGATTGAGTAGGCCTGGATACAATAATAATTAGGCTATATCTATGGGTTTTCTTTCTTTCATCCATCTTAGTCATAATTACATGCTAGTTTGTGCTTACTAACTTGATCGTAGTTGTCTTCTTCTCCAATGCACATGATTTCTAGTCCCTTCGAAACCATTTTACCTAATAAAAAATATGTAGTATTCAATTTTGAATTGTTAACAATGTAAATATGATGCTATCTATCAAAAGATATTTAGTTTAATGACAACCCCATTGTAGTAGGAATTTACAGTGTTTAACTCAAGTCTTGAATTTTTATAAAAAATAAAAATTTGACTCTACTAAATTTTTATAGATGGTTAAATTTAGATAATGATTTATTTTTTATTGTCTAATAAGTTGGGAGAAAGGTCCCAATCTCATAGAAAGGATTTCAATTACCACTACAAAAGGGATTTGTAGTCTTCCTATGCAACATATGACTTATAGAAAGATTTTATTTTACCATATGATTTTTTTCAGTAATTATTTGTTGTTAAAACCTATTGATTCCCATGATGAATCAGATTCTGAAATTGTTGATTTGTACATCCGCAACTCCCAAGTTTTAAGACCTTCACATATCCTTTGCCTGGTAAATTTCCCACTATTGAATTCCCTGAATTTGGGAGGATTCTCTTCACTCACCAATTCATCCAAAGGTTTTATCACCGCACAGTGGGAAGGAATTAAGAAAAGTGGAATGGAGAGGCATCATCGGCCGTCATTCAATATAAAAACTCTTGAAGGAAAGAAAAGGTGTCAAAATTTTTTTTTTTAATATAAATACTCTTAGATTCTATTTATTCATATGTTCTTTGAACTACACCTTGTTCAATACAATTTGGTATCCAAATCCTATAAGAACTACGCTACTAGAAGCTAGAAGGTTAGTATCTTCAAATGGATACCATGATATCTACCAAATGCCTACCAAGAGGTAGCAATAGAACTACCTCCAAAGTATGTATGTAAGAACACTTTAATCATTAGAATCTAAAATAACATTTCTATAATTATTATAATCACATTATAATAGAATGAGAACCCATCAATCCCATGACTAAAAATGGCACATAGGTCCATAAATGAGTCATCTACCATAGTAAAACATCATCACCCATAATCCTATTGGGAAAAGAAACTAATGCTAGAATAGGTAGTTTTTTTTAATATATTAGAGATAGAGTACCAAAAGAACCAAATTTAGGTACAATATATGATGAAAATAATAGAAAAATACATAGCCCAAATAGGGCATAAAAGAGATTTAGTTATAGGGCGATTGTATGATCATGATGCACCAAGTAGTGGAAAGAATGAAAAAAAACTTATTTTAACTTAACCAAAATCGCACAACATATGTTTGAATATTTTTATGGGTCAAAAAGCTGTTGAATTTGGATTGATAAAAAAATTTTACGCTAAAGAGGTGAAAGTTAAAAGATAATGGTGAATAGGATTAAGAGGTTAAATTGAAATTAATATATATAATTTGTAAGAGAAATAATGAACACATATATATATTTCAGCACACTTGTCACAACCCTCCTTTATCACCTTTTGATTTAAATACAAAACTCTATTATATTTCTTTGGATAAACTATTGAATGAATATTGTAAGGGAATAAAAATAATAAACCACACACACACATGGAAAATATATATATTTTTTTAATTGGTTATTTAATTTCCCTCACCCAAATTAAGGCACATGTTGTAGGAGGAATAAGAAGCTTCTAGAGGCTTCTCCACCACCCTTGCATGTAACTCCTCCCACTAAGCCTAATCAATTTGCATGGAGGCCAAATTGGGAGAGAATCTCTTTTTTTTCAATTAAAAAATTAGGTAGTGGGAATTTGAAATTTCTTTTATAAAAGAGGTACAAGTTTCAAAATGAGTGGTTGGCTATTCCATAAGAAATTCTGCAAGTAAAATTTTCCTTGGTAGTCAATTTTCATTTTCAGCTAAGATTTTGTTGGGAGGACTTCTCTTCAAATTTGGAGGATCAAGGAAGACTCTACACCATTTTCAAGCACCCAGGTTCTTTCAAACTTAGTTTCGTGCATCTTATTCTTGTTGTAGATTAGATTTGATTAAATTATTTAGGAAATTAGAATCATTTGATGAGAAGGAGATTCATTTGTTTCAGATTTTGATAAGAATTAGTCTCAGTTTTTGATAAGAAGTAGATTAAATTGTTTGATAAAAAGTAGATTAAATTGTTTGATGAGAATGAGATTCATTGTTTCAGATTTTTGATAAAAATTAGTTTCAGATTTTGATAAGAAGTAGATTAAATTATTGATGAGAATGAGATTCATTTGTTTTAGATTCTTGATAAGAAATTAGTTTCAGTTTTGATAAGAAGTAGATTAAATGGTTTAGGAGAATAGAGTCATTTGATGAAAATTAGATTCATTGTTTTCAGATTATTTTTGATAAAAATTAGATCCATTCATTTCAAAATTTTGATAAGAATTAGATTCATCCAGATTAAATCATTGGAATATCTTATTAAGTTTTAGATTTGAATTGATTTAAAGTCTGAAATGTATTCTTTTCTCTGGTTATTGATTTAAAGTCTGAACTGTGTATTTGAAAGGATCTTGCTGTAATCAATCTCTCTAAAAATTCTCATTTTCTGGTTATCTAAATCCTCTGTAGGAATACGTTTAACATTTTCCCTTTGTGAGAGTTTTTTTCCCTGTGTGCACGAATAAATTATCTCTTTTTTTTCTGTGAATAGATCTCCCTGTGTGTGCAAGCAAATTTTCTCTTTTCTCTGTAAATAGATCTCCCTGTGTGTACAAACAATTTTCTCTTTTCTCTGTGAACAGATCTCCCTGTGTGTATAAATAAATCATCTCTCTTCTCTGTGAACAGACCTCCCTGTGTAAAGAACAAAAGAAATAAAAGAAAAAGGGAGAAGAAGAACCTCTCTGGTCACTGCTTCATTGTACTTAATCTGTGATTATTATTATTATTTCTATCAGACCTGTTATCTACCCTGCTCTGAGTGATTTTCAATAATTTAAAAATGCAATACTCCTGTATAAAAAAATAATAATAATAATATTATATATAAGAACATATATATTTATATACATATACATATATATATATATATAAATAACCAAAAAAAAAGAAATCATTTCGAACTTTAAATTTCCCTTGAACTCCGTAACGCACGGCGTTTTACGTAAAAAGGCGGCAGTGTGCATGGACGGTTACATTGTAACCGTCGCAGGGTACGGAGGGGCCCGTGGGTCCCCTCATCTTTGCGGACCTGCGCATGCAGGGCCGCAGGGGTGATGGGACCCGTGGTCCCCACCCCGCACCCTACTCACTACCCAAAGCAAAAATAAGTTATTTAATTAAAGGTTTTTCTTTTCCCCTTTCTAATTTGTAATTTGAAATTTTAAATTGGGGTCTTTTTTTTATATATAAATTAATTACTTAAATTTTTTTTTAGTTTGATAGAAATGGCATTTAGGAAATATTGAATTCTTTTTTTTGTATAAGCTTTCAGATATCGTATTTCGACTTAGAAAAAAAAAATTGGGCTAATATGTAGCAAGTTCATAATTAAATTATCCTTAGTAAGTTTAAAATTGTAGACTATATTCTTTTAAAGTTAAGTTACTCAACCCATTAAGAATCATTGGGATACTTGATTGCTCTTTAGAGATTAACTTACATTAATACAAATGCTTATATTTAATCATTATTTTGGATTCGTTAAATCTCCTTACATTATGCAAAGTGCCTCATAGATTAATTTCCTTCATTGATGGTTCATAACATGCGAATTATTTGTGGAATAATTACATCTTTCATGCATTTACTATTATGCAAGTTTCGTGATGGTCATTATTATGCAAATTACACTTCAAGTAGTTAATTCAATTATTACGCTTTCATTTTTGTTTTCATAGTTAGAAAACTAAACAAAGGAAGTTGGAAAACCAAAACTAGTAGCGTTCGGTATATATGGTGCCTCTGGGTCACGCTTACGGGTAATGCCATCGTGTTGAACTACTGCACTTAACGCCTAATAAAGCTGCATTAACGACGTCTGTGGCATCGTCCCTATAAATCGTCAGGGAGTAATAAGGGACATTTGGAAGTTAAAATCCAAGGGGCGGGTAATCCCCCTTGGATCGATAATTTAATAAGATAACTTTTAAATGATTTTCACATCCATTGAGATACACCATAGTAAACCCCTTTTTAAGGATGGTCAAGTTAAATACCCTCATGAAGTTTATTTTCCTTTTTATTTATTTCATCTTGAAGGGATATTGGTGATTTGCAATTGGGTGACGCTCTTGATAAGTATTAGGGTCTAGTTATTTTGTTTAGGCCACAAGCAATAGGCCATCTTGAGCCTTCGCTTAAGTGCTACCATCGTGGGTAGCAACCGCAGAGAAACTGTCTGGGACACTGACCCTAGAAAGGGTTGCGTACCCACAAATCCATTTACATCAAACCATAGATTAGAAAATAGAACTACATATTTTACCCCTTGATCCCGTGCCGAAGCGGGTATGTAGGCAGTCTTGGGATGGAGTTGTCCCTCGTACTCAGGCATTCGTGGGTGGGGTCTAGGCTTGGTTGAGTAAGAATCCTAATTGAAAGATAAGATAATCAATTTAATTCAATGCATACTTGGAAGAAATCCCGTATGGATTCGCTTGACTTCCCGAGGCTTTAAGCCAAATTTCGAGGCGGAATTCAAGCTTGTATTATTTTTAATTACTCCTAAGGACGGCAACCTCGGTGCATTCTTGATAGAAGAATGTAGTACTTAATGAGTGGCTCAGGACCCGAATGGCCCTGATGAGTCTAAGTCTCTGGCCAGAGCATCCCCTATCCCGTTCGGATGGATGCCTATCCTGTATGGGTAGATGCCTATCCCGTATTGGATAGATGGAATATTACGTCCCGTATGGACAATTGCCTAACCCGTATGGTTAGAAGCTCATCCCGAATGGATGAATGCCTAATCCTAATTGGATGGATGCCCAGAGTATGCAATTGAATAAAACATAATGAAAAAAAAAAAAAAAATAATACTCAATTTTTGTTGAATCAATTTTGGTGGGTTATTACAACACTTTACTTCTATCCTTCCAAAAATAAATATGCTCATTTTTAACATTAATTTGTATATATATATACAATTGTCTTGAATATATAAGAGATAATATTTTTTTATTTTTCCAACTTTTTCTCTTCCAATATGTTTTCAATCTTTGCTACCTGTCTGTGGAGTCAAAACAATCTCTCTTTTGCATTTGTCATTTGGGAATATTAATTTAATCTGCCATGTTCAGCTTTGAAGAACACCTAGTAAAGAGGGTGGTGAATGATGTGATTAAGACATTGGATAGAGTGTCATTAGAAGTAGCCAAGTACCCTATGGGAATGGAAAGCGTCACTAAGTGTCTCATCCAAAAATTTGAATTCTATTCAGAGGGAGGTTTGGTTAAGTCTGGGATACTTGATATTGGTGCTATTAGCAAGACCACACTTGCCAAGGCCATGTTCAACCAAGTTTATACTCATTTTGATGCTTCTTAATTTGTCTTTAATTTCCACACCACTGCTACAGACTCCACATGCTTGGAAAAGTTGCAAAAACAAATTTCTTAAAGATTTAACAAACTATGATTGAAAAGTGTATAGTGTTGAGAAGGGCGTATCTTTGATCAAAGATTGTTTGGGGGGGGAAAACGTTTGCTTTTAGTTTTAAATGACATGGATTCTAGGGAGAAATCAGAGGCTTTGGTTGGGGATTGGTTGGCCCCTGGTAGTAGAGTTGTTATTACTTCTAGAGACAAGCACGTTCTCCATGTTGCGGGGGTCTCGCCTGAATGCATCCACAAAATGAGTCGATTGCAGAAAAATGAAGGTCTTCAGCTATTTAGTTGGCACTTTTTTTTTCTCCATGCCCTAGATATTCAAGTTAATTAAGTGAAGTAATAAATTTTTTTAAAAAAATTATCATATGTTTCTATTGTGTTTCATCAAAGTTATTTTTAGACAAACTAGTAATTTAAATAATATCTTTAATATATAAAAAATGTATCGAACTATTTTCTAAAAAATAAAAAATGAAAATATAAAGCATGCTAAGAGTTTAATGTTTTATTAATTTATATCACTTTATAATTTAGAATCTATATGTCAATTTTAGGCACTTTAAATTTTAAAATTATAATTATGTTTGTCATTTTTTTTACAAGAGTGGGAGATATTATAAAAACTTGCCCCTTTTACGCTTTTACATCTACTCTATGTATGGCTTTTCCCCTACTTCTAATGAGGGTTCTTAACATTTAGAATGTTTTTTCTATATACTATTATATTCCTATTGTGTTGTCAAAGATTAGGCCCAACGAAGGGGAATCCCCACACTTCTTCTATATTTGAGGTATAGAATATGATAATAGTTGGACAAAGGAAAAAGAAAGGTCTTCACAAATCAATCACCCAATCTCACACTAGAGTGAAGGGTATGAGATTGAGTAGGGTTGGATACAATATTATTTAGGCTAGATCTATGGGTTTTCTTTTCTTTCATGCATCTTGGTCATAATTACATGCTAGTTTGTGCTACTAACTTGATTGTAGTTGTCTATTTCTCCTAATTGTTTTCTCTAGTGCACATTATTTCTAATCCCTCCAAAATAATTTTAGCTAATAAAAAACATTTGGATATTCAATTGTAAATTGTTAATTGTGTAAATTTGATGCTATCTATCACAAGATATTTAATTTAGTGACAACCCCATTTTAATAAGAATTTAAATAGTATTTAACTCAAATCTTGATGTTTTATTATAAAAAAAGTTACTCTAAATAAAATTTATTGGATGGCTAAATTTAGATAATGATTTATTTTTTATTGTCTAAATAATTTGGGAAAAATGATCCCAATCTCATAGAAAGCATTACAATTATCACTACACAAGGGAGTTGCAGTCTTTCTATACGACATATGACCTATAGAAAAATTTTATTTTATCACATGGTTTTATCCAGTAATTATTTTATGTTTAAAACAGTTTTGATTCCCATGATGAATCAAATTCTAAAATTGTCGATTTGTATATCCGCAACTCCCATGTTTTTAAGACCTTCACGCATCCTTTGCCTGGTAAACTTCCCCAAGTTGAATTCCTTGAATTTTGGAGGATTCTCTTCACTCACCAATTCATCCAGAGGTTTTATCATCGGATAGTGGGAAGGAATTAAGAAAAGTGGAATGGAGAGGTGTCTTTAGGTGTCATTCACCACAACTCTATGTTCCAGGCTCTTGTAATTATCATTCATCAACACCTCAATGGCATGTCATTCAAGGAATGAGTCTACAAGGTTTTAATGAGAAAACATGCTCAGAGTGGGTGAAAGAATTATTTAAGCCTACCTGCACGCAGTCAACAACATTGAGGATGAAAGAGTTGGACATGGGTGGAGCTGGAACCCACTGCCTGTTTTCCTTGCACTTGACCTCCAATCCGCTGACCTCATCTTGGTAAAGAAGAGTGAGTGCTCCAACATCCTTGTGTCTTCCTATACCCAGTGCTAGCTCTAGCTTAGGGCATTCCAGGTAACTATTTAGCCGTGCAATGCTCATATCATCTTTGAAAAACTCATTGAGGCGCTTGTCAGGTAAAGAAAGGCTCCATGATATTAATTCAAGCACCTTAAACAACACCTCCATCATAGCCTGTGCATATGCCAGGAAAGCTTCTTTGGACATTTTTTAACACAATATAAATACCAAAGCAAAAAAGAAAGAAGAAAGCAGAAGCAACGGTACTTACATACCTGAACTCAAGAAGGCTATCAGGCCAGCGATTTTTGACAATCTTGGTAGAGGGGTCATTTGGATCAATAGATATGGGCAACTCGAGCTCATCCCAGGGTGCAAAGTCGAACACCTCTTTCCAATCCTTCACATTTTTTGTATGCTCTGAATTAAACTAGCCCATGGGGTTTTGAGCATCTCGGGATATTCGTCTCTTTTCTTCGAGAGGAAACATGAAGAAAGAAGCTTGGGTGGATTGGACGCGGCAAATAAGATGTTCAGGAATGTCGTGGTTGATGAGGTAGAAGAATCCCCACTCTCTGCAGGCCTTCCCCACTTCCTCTGCGGAGCACTTTTCCAAGTCTATAATGGGAACTTTCAAATTATCATCAGGGGAAGTGGAGGAATGCTTGGGGTTGGGATGATGTTCTTCCTTCTGAATAAAACTCTCTTCAAACTCCATTGCTAATTTTTCCTCGATGTTTTATCCATGTTTATCTTAAAAACTAATTTTTCTTTGATTATCTTAAAAGTTGAATGGTTTATATAGATTTTTCATACTGCCCACTACAAACATAGTCAAAACACATGCCTGACTCAAACTTTTTTCCACCTTAGAATAATAAATCGCCTCTTTCAAAAACCAAGGGCGAACACACAATTTTTTATTCACCAACGTCAATTTTCATAGTGTCCATTTTTGAATGTATGTCGATGCTAACATTGTGGAATACATCCGTTGTGCTCTTTATAAACAATGAAACACACAAAGATTCTCTAAACTCACAATCATGTCATAGGTGTAAAGTTAAACTCTAGTTTATGTCAGTCTAAATTTAATTTTATTGATGTGGGAGTGGTGTAGGTGTGATTTTTTACTATCCTTCATGCAATAACAATGATGTCTCAAAATAGATTTTTTAAGAAACTCTATTGTAAATTTGTTCTTAATGGCATCCTTGCTTACTTAACCATGTAGTAGTTCTAGAGTAGATGGGGGTTGTACATAGGATAATAATGTTGTCTTAAAATAAGTTTTTTAAGAAACTCTATTGCAAATTTGATCTTAATGAGATCCTCGCTTACTTAATCATGTAGTATTTCTAGAGTAGAGGTGGGGGTTGTACATAGGATAGAGTGGGAACCCAACATGCCCACAAATAGGCATCAAGACCCTTAGCTAGACCAAAGTTTGAGCATGTCACAATCCCTTCCATTGTGAAGGAGAGCATTGAGGTGGAGACCTTAGATTTCATTAGGTTGTTGACTCAGACCCTTATACAACACATTAGGCCTCTAGCATATAGTGGCATGGATGACTCTTCCAAATGTTGAATACCACCTCACTTATGTTAATGTTATGAGTCTCTTTGTGTTTATGACCCTGAGGAGGATCAAGATGCACATTTCCAGTGTGCACTTATGGTAAATTCAATGATCATGACAAGTGAACTACTAAATGAAACATTTAAAATTGATAGTCAGGTAGGCTTCAACAAGTTCAAATATAATTTATTAAATTTATTTTTTGAAATTTAAGATTAACTAAGTTATTGGAAATTCACCCTGCATTTCGTATCCCTTCAACTCCTAATTATATATACTAATGTCAACTCCATAGGTAAATAATTACTCAATAACTAATAAAAATAGTACATGTGAATTTAATTTAACTATATATGAATGGAAATATTATAACTTTGATGAGATATTAAATAGGTTAATGTTGGGCCTTCACCATCAACACCTTCTAGTCAAGTTGGTCACCAAATTTTATAGAGTTGACCTTGTCTAATTTTAATCATAAATGGGCTGTAAAATAATTTTATTTATATGTTAGTAATTTAATAGAATTGTTTCATTTTTAGATGTTGACATCAAATGCTCCTCTTATTGGTAATTCTCTTTCAAGGTTGTATAGCATGAATGATTGTTTCTTTTCTTGATTTGTGATAAGTGCTTTACTTGTAGGTGATTCATGGGCTTATGGGGTTGAACAAATAACTCCAACAATTTTAAATTATTTTTTGGTTGAGCTGGGTTATTAAATTAGGCACCCCCTCTATTCTACACTTAGTGAAATATCTCCCTAGGTATTTTCTCTAGAAAGTCCATTTGATAAGCTTTGAAATGTGTGAATTTTTTAGGTATAGCAATAGCTCATTGATTTTTTTTTGGTACTTAATATATTATTTTTAATTCTTGATGGTAAACTATAATATATAGTTCTTTTTCCATGAACATATTTTAAAAAGGGAGCCAAAATAACTTTAGAAACCTAGGTCAGTTTACTAGCTAGAGAGCCTAAGAGAGTTAGGGATACACTAAATCACTAGAATAAAAAGCTTATTTTTGGTTCAAGAACATAAAATTCCCTACTTATATTTCCAACCTTAAGAAGTTGAAAACTAATTTGACACAATTAACCTTAATTTTTATAATTCAATAATTAATATGCTTAAATGAAATTTTAGGATTAAGAAGTACATAAGATTCTTAAATGGTAGACTTGTTTCATTGCATAAATTTGTTGAATTAGACAAAAAAAATTAATATTTAACTATAGATAGGAATTTGGAAATCATCAAAGCAATATAAACATTAGCCTAGCTCAATCACGAAAACTAAATTGCAATGATAACAATCCTAAAACATTCAACAGAGACATGAAAACAAGACATTCAAATCAAATGCAAACCATTACAAATGCGAATATCTCCTCCATAATTCTCCATTGTCCTTCTTTCTCCTTCAAATTGCTTTGTTTGTGGATCTCACCTACAAATGCCAAGGCATAGTATGAAAGCAAGATTGTTAAGATGGAATGGCAGCGTAAGGATACTAGAAGCGTGATTGATTGATCGGATCTGAAAATGTGTTTAATTGATTGATCAAATCCTTTGATTGAAGAAATTCATCCAATTTATAGACAAATTGGAGAGATGACAAGATTAGCATGAAGAGATTTGAAAGGAAATTTCAAATCAAGAATGACAAATATGACAAATTATGACAAAATTGACACTTTCTATGCAAGATTGATTGATTGACAAATTATGACAAATTGACAAGGTTGCTATGCAAAATTGATTGATTGACAAATTATGACAAATTATGACAAGATTGCTATGTCATTCCCATGAAATTAGGGGAAATATTAGAAAAATAGGAGAAAATAGAAAATTAGATGAATTGGAAATTAGGAAATTAGAAATTGATGAAAATTAGGTAAATTAATTAATAATTTTTCATTCATTAATTAATTTACAAAAAGAGAGAGGAATTAATTAGCCAATTAAATAAATATTTAATTATGATAAGAAGACTTAGGATAAATAAATAAATTATTTAACCTAAAGGGAAAATGAAAAACAAGATTAAATGAATAAATCATAAAACCTTAGAAGATGAATTAGAAATGCAAGGATGACAATTAGGTCTTGACGAAAGATAATTAATGTAGGGTTGATTTGATCATGATTTTGATTGACAAAGGACCAATGCTGACAAATGATTGAGATTGATAAAGAGATCAAATTGATAGGTGCCAATTGACGAGGAACAATGACTAATTGATCCAAATTAACACGATTGAAAAAGGACAACGATCGATGACAAATCGATCGCAAAATTGATGAGATTGACAAGAGGCCAAGGATCGATGACAAATCGATCATAAAATGACAAGATTGAAAAGGACAATGATCGATGACAAATAGATCACAAAATGACAAGATTGACAAGAGGACAAAACCCCAATTATATCATCAATTAGGATTAGTGATGTCCAAAATGAAATCGAATTGACGATGTCAAAATATGCTAAATGAGCACGCACATTGATGTGACAGGATAAGATCGACCAAAAATCATGACTAAAGATTATTATCAACAAGACCAAATTCGAAAGAGAGACAAATGAAGAATGTAGAAGAAGGACTCGATGCTTGCAAATGATAAAGACCAAGTGCGCAACATAGAAGAAATGTTAATGTAATGCAGAAACCCTAAAATAAGGCAATGCGCCAATGTTAAAGTATGACTCCGCAAGCGTTGACCATTTTTAGATGTCTACATTTTGCCCCTCTTTGAGACAATGTGATTTTAAGCATTGTTTCAAAGAACAATAATGAAAATGCCCTAGACAATGACAATGACATATGCATGCCCCCTCGAGGAATTGGCTGGAAACATCCAGAAAAGAGGTCAATTGATCGATAAGAATGATAGAAAATGATAGGATCAAATAGACTGCCAAGATTGATGGAAGAAATGTTAGTAAGCAGAAATTAGATAGAGGACAATTAGAGATGAAGGAAAACTTGCTTTCACAAATGCACATAAGTAGGTGAGAACCTTTATTTAATGTAGAAAAGTGGATGCAGAGCATCATGGCATTGAAGGCCAGAGCTGGAATGCAACCCCTTTTGCAAAAGACAGACACATTGCACACAAGGAATGAGTGAAGCATCCTAGGGTGCATACATCAAGGGTCGAAGTATGTGTGGCGTCCACAAAGCGAATGTACTTATCATAGACACTCGATGATATAGTTACCCTAGTTTGTGACAAACATTCCACAAACAACAAACACAACAAAAAACAAAAGGGACCATGAACCATCTTGGTCACTCTAAATCACTTAGTGACATCATCGAGCAACATAGGAACATGATTGAAGCCAAAGATAAACCAATAAAAAGATAAGATGCACAAATTCAACCAAGTCAAACAAACAGTCTGATCATCATTGTCAAAAGTGGAAAACAAGAATGATCATGCTGTCTAGTTTCAGGGAATGCGGTACCCTGTCTAAGACAGGACACAGTCTGGTTTCAAGTATACCACACCCTGTATAAGACCCATGATAATATTGACAAGGACCAATGGTAATGTTGATGCTATTTTGATTGATGTGACAACTGTGATCAGGTTGAATGTCTATTAATGCGTGATTCCAGTAAAGCGCAGTGTTGTGATTGAGAGTCGTTGGAGGTATGCTCAACGATCTGTTTATGAACAAAGGGGATATTGGTGTTTTGTTTTTCAAGTTTTTACAATTTTTTTTTTGTTCATTTTTTTAGGACTTTATTTGATTTTTTTAGGGATTTTTTCAGGACATTATATGATTTTTAGGGATTTTTTTAGGACATTATTTGATTTTTTAGGGATTTTTTTTTTTTCAGGACATTATTTGATTTTTAGGGATTTTTTTAGGACATTATTTAATTTTTAGGGATTTTTTTTAGGACATTATTTGATTTTTAGGGGTTTTTTCAGGACATTATTTGATTTTTTTTGGATTTTTTCAAGACATTATTTGATTTTTTTGGATTTTTATGATTTTGCCCCCAATGTCTAGCAAGGCAAGGAATATGACAGGTGAATAAATAGGCTTGCTAAAATGATGGTGGATAGAGGGAAGACAAAGGCCTTTTATCATGGAGACAATACAGATGCAATTTTCAAGGGCTATTGCGTGATGGGACAAGAGACTGGATATGACAATGTAAAGCAGTGACATGGCATGAGGGACATGTCAAGAGGTCTTTGAAACTATGTTTAACTTTTGCGTACTTATGTCAGATCAAGATCAAGGAATGAAAAAGAGTGTATGGATAGCGATAAGATATGGATAGGATAAGAAAGACCAAGAATGGATAAGGGACATGGACTGAAGGTCGGGATTGGCTAAGGGATAGTGGCAAAAAGTTGCAGTAAGCCAGGGAATATGGATGAAAGGTTATAATAGGCAAATGGATAAAGATCAAAAGCTGTGATGGACTAAAAGCTGCAAACAAGATCCATGATGCTCATGAAGATCGTCAGCCTTGTCAAGATCAAAGGTGGAAAGAGGAAATGGACATGAGGGATGATAGGACAAGGAAGGGTAATAGGACATGAAGGAGTATGACATGGTATGATAGGATAATGAAGGGCAATAGGATATGAAGGAGTATGACCTGGGTTCGATAGGATAATGGAACAATGAAGGACAAAAGGATATGATAGGATAAAACTTGCCCCCAAGTGTGGTGTGCAAGAAATTCATAAATTACGCATGATGCCTGTTTGCCAGGTTTTCATCACGGTACTTGCCCAAGGCGCCTGTTTGCCAGGTTTTCACTAGTGGACGAATTATTTTTGCTTTAATTTTTTTTTTTTTTTTTTTGTATTTTGACTTTTTCAATAGAAGATGGACACATGATAGGGGATGGAAGGACTCAAGTGTCTTTTTTTTTGGATAGTAGCCTTGAAAAAAAAAAATGGACCATGACCTTTAAAAGTATGCTCAAAGACGTTGGTAGGATAAGGACATGGAAAAAGAGATGAAATTAAGGCTAGGATTTATGCAAAGGATTGGACCAAAGGGATAGAAGGATGGAAAATATGCATTGGATAATGGATAGGGTATTGGAAGAATTGGGCTTTAGTGGACGGAAATGTTGGCAAGATTGACATTGGCACACACCTTGAGGGGTGATCGATTGATGGAGGAAAAATGTATTTTGGATATTGAGATTTTGACGAAGGAAAGGCTATGGATTTTGGGACATAAGGGCCCAAAATGGATGAAGAAGGTGATGAAGGAATAGACTTGGAAGGTTTGGATGGAGGAATAGCAATTGTAGATGCCAATTTTTATGTTTCTTTAGGCTTTTGTGCTTCAAGGAGCCGCTTAGGGATCCACATGGTTTTTGATTTTTCATGCTTTTGTGGTTCCTTGGAGTGCATTGCTTGCACAAGGGATTTAGGAACCCATATATATTTTGACTTTGCTTTATTTTTCTCAGTGGACCTTTGTGGCCTTTTGGATATATTTTTTAATTTATAGATCATATTGTTCTCTATTTTGACATGTTGATCCTTGAATACACGTGGATTTTTAGACTTATGAGTTTTATACTTGGCATCCAAATTGCTTGGAGGGGGAAAGGAATGCATGGATGGATATGAATGAAATGGAGTTCTTTTGGATGGATGGAATTTACTCAAGGATTTGTGCCTTTGCTGACCTTGCATAGAGGAGGAAGGGATATAAGGACCTAAGATGGATGGAAGATATGATGGGGAAGGTGTATGTTTTGATTTTGATGGAGGGATACCAACGTCTTGAGAGTGAGTTGTGTAGACATGACCCTTAATATCTTCTTTGATATGGAGGGGTTCTTTCTCATGAAGGTCTACCCCTTTGCCTTTATGAATATTTTGACTTGTAGGATACTCTTTTCTTTGGGAAGAAGATGCGAGTCTATTATGAGGTGGATATGCTATAAGAGAAATAATGAGATCTTGAAGTGGATCAGATTGCACCAAAGTGGAAGAACCCATTATGCATGTCGAGGGTTCATGAACATCTTGCACTGACATGCTAGAATCATGAGGGGGATTAGGATCATGAGGGGGGCTAGGAGTGTGTGGTGGACATGGTTCAATGATAGGCTCTTCAAGAGATGGAATGGGAGAAATAATGGGATCATCAAAAGAAATGAGATCTTGGAGTGTATATGGAGCATTAAGACAAGGAGATGGAGGAACAAAAAGATCTTGTGGAGGATTTAAAGGAATAATTTGACCTTGACAAGGAGGAAGATCATTGGAATCCTCTTTAAGGGTTCTTTGCTCTTGACTTTTAATGGGATCATCGGAAAGGATGGAAGGGATATCTAGAATGTCAATGGGATTTGAAAGGACATTTTTTTCATGAAATGGAATGGGATCGTTTGGGATTGGATGGACTGGGATATCTTGATCTTGCTCAGGGAATGGAGTGTCAATAGGACTTTGGACAGGATGGACAAGAATAGGGGAATCATCGTGAGTGTCTGGGAACATGGGGTCCTGGTCAACAATTGGATGGGATGATAAGGTTTCAGGATCTTGAACTTGATCTATTTTAAGACACGTTGCTTCATGCTCTAAATTATCCTCTTGACATGGGGTTGAAGTTTGGATATGCATGGGGGATTCTGACAAGGGATCAATGTTTTGGCATGAAGGAAATACACTTTGAATATTTGTGATGGATTCTGGCAAGGAATCAATGCTTGAACATGAGGAAGAGGGACTTCGAATGGGGTCCTCTAAAATAGGTAATGGCAATAAAGTGCATGGTTGCCTTGGGTCTTGTATTTCTGAAACATGACAAGGATGTGCATCATGAATTGGATTATCTTGGCAATCAATTATGGATAGCCCTTGGATAATATCATCCTTGGGTGTATTGTTTGATGAGGACAATATGGAAGGTTCTCGGGAAACTTCTAAAGGTGAAGGGATAGATACCACTGGAGAGTCAATTTGTTTGCGGGGGGATGAGGCATTGCTAGACATAAGTGTATTATCTTGATCTTCCTCAAAGAACTCACTTGGTAATTTTCTTAAGATCATTGCAATAAAGTCGCCTTTCTTTTGAGGTCTTGACATGGTTGTATCTGGAATTTGAACTTGTTTGGAAAGGAGTTGGTTCCGGTCTGATGTCATGTTTTGATTTCGAACTAGATGTTGATCAAATTGGTTTGACATGTTCAAAATTTGGCTTGGTGTGTGCTGCAACCTTTGTATTTAAATGTTTGGTTGTGGTTGTTGACATTGATATGTTGATTGAACTTGTTGATATTCCACCATTGGTTGAACTATTTGTTGACATTGTATAGTTGGTTGGACATATTGTTGAAATTGGACCATTGGTTGTGTTGGTTGTATATGTTGGACAATTGGTTGTGTCTGTTGGAAATGTTGGAGCTGTTGAACAATTGGTTGTGATGGTTGAAAATATGATTGATAGTAAACACCTTCTTGTTCTTGATGTGGAGGCACATAATGTTGTTGTCTCTTTTCTTGAAATTGTTTCATCATTTCTATTTAAGAGAGGAGAGCTGGTATGTCTGATCGTTCAATAAGAGATCTTACATCAATTGGCTCAAATTTTGGATTTCGACCTGGAAATTTTTGAAACATTTTGGACATTTGTGATCTATTCTTCTCAATGTTTTTCACTTTTTGTTCCAAAATCTCCTTTTCTTGAGCTAGTTTCTCCTCTAGGTTTTGTATTTGGACATTTACATCATCATGATAAGTTTGATCCAAGTTTTGAGACATGTAGAGATTGGATTGACATGATTGATTTCTCAATTGTGATGACATGGCTTCATAAGAAGGTTGAGACCTCATTTCAACAAACATGTCACTATGCAATGCAACTGATGGGATTGACAAATGCAACCTAAAAGGGTGACAATGCAACTAAATATTTTTGGACTTTTTGAATTTTTGGAGACAAACTTTTGAAATGCAAAGCTAAAGACTCATCCTTGGGAAGTTGAAATGAAGCCAAGACCTTAAAGGACAAAGGACAAAATGACAATAGGACAAATTGACAATGTCTCACCTATATGCTTGGATACTAAGCTAGGTTTGACAAAAATGATATTAATGAAAGGACAAAATTTAGACAAGGTCAAGACTCCCTAACAACAACTTAGGGTATCATCCAAAGTTTTGATTTTTCAAGTTTGACAAACCAAATTTTTGAGACTAAATGCAAGAAGGCTATGGTTATGACAATGACTTAGGATATGACATGAAAATGATCTAAGGATATGATATGACAAGATGAAGCCCAGACAAGATGACAATACAATGATAAGGATATGCGAAGACCAAGGACTTGGAATATGCAAAATGCAACCTAGGCAAGTCCTAATGGAAATCTATCTTGGATATGACAATGAAATGCAAACTTAGGAAAATGATTTTAAAACCTAAGTGCAAAATGAAGACGCTTGTAATGAAAAGGACTAAAATGAAAGGAGATGACAATATGCCCTAGGACCTAAGTTGGACTATGCAAAACCTAGCCTAAAGTGACATGAACATTGAGACAAAGTTTTTCAATGTGTTTGAAAGCCATGTTTTGAAAATGTTTTGAACTTTGTTGGCTGAATGTTCTCTTTTTAAAACCTTGTTTGGACAATGTTTGGACTTGTTTGAAAAATGATGTTTTGTGACAATTGTATAACTCAACTTTTGACAATCACAAAAGACAAGATGTTTGGACTGGGACCCAAGACAATCATGCTTATTCACAACAAAATCCTATGGCTGGCAAGGGCAATATTTGTTGAATCCTCTAACCATAAAATACAACACTTAGCTGGGTAGCTAGATGCTTGGTAGCACTGGCTCCCCCTTACAGTGCACTCACTTCTCGGGCATACCAAACTTCAAGTTCAAGGGGCATCACTTCCCAAGAACTTGCTATCTCTAACTAAGGAGTACATGAGAGGTGTCTTTGGCATGTGCGTATCACAATGCCTGAGCCAACAGATAGAAGGTTTTTGGCTTCTAAAAACAATAGATTCTAGTAAGGGCATCCGTTCGGGTGGGTATTGATCCAGTGAATAAATCATCGCAATACCATTCTAGCACCCATTGTCTACAACTTTTGTTGCATCCACAGTTATTCAGAGTGGTTCGGAAGAGCTTGGCTTCAACCCGTCACCACTTAGGGTCGTTCCCTCTCACCAATGCCTATGCGGAGTGCTAGGCAAATCGGGAGGTAGGCCCAATTCTAAGGGTTAAAACATGCAAACAAATTAAAAGAAAAAAAAGCATGCATGGTGTTCATTAACCTTTAATAAACTAAATGTGCAACTACTCTAAAAATCACAAGCAAGATGTTTTAATAAAAGTCTTTGACCGCGTCCTGCATAAGATTTGTTAGTAGTTTCATTTTTTTGTCTTCGTCACATTTAACGCCAAGGTGCTGCACATAGAATCAGTACCAAAGAAACCAGAATGCAAGAAAGAGAATTAAAAAAAAAAAAATTATTTTTTTATTTTTATTTTATTTTATTTATTTATTTATTTTTACATAGGCGCAAAACCCATCAAGATGCACCTGTGTACCTTACACAGGTGCAGAATGCCTCAACGCAAGCGCAAAACCCACCCACATAGGCGTAGAAGTGCCTAGAAAGTTCTGAGTTGCCCTATTTCTTGACTTTTTCACTTGCAAACAGCTCAAAAGGCACTCAAAACATGGTTAAATGGTTAGTTCACGTCGAGTTCACCAATTAATGTAGATAGGAATTTGGAAATCATCAAAGCAATATAAACATTATCCTAGCTCAATCACGAAAACTAAATTGCAATGATAACAATCCTAAAACATTCAATAGAGACACGAAAACAAGACATTCAAATCAAATGCAAACCATCACAAATGCGAATATCTCCACCATAATTCTCCATTGTCCTTCTTTCTCCTTCAAATTGCTTTGTTTGTGGATCTCACCTACAAATGCCAAGGCATAGTATGAAAGCAAGATTGTTAAGATGGAATGGCAGCGTAAGGATACTAGAAGCGTGATTGATTGATCGGATCCTAAAATGTGATTAATTGATTGATCAAATCCTTTGATTGAAGAAATTCATCCAATTTATAGACAAATTGGAGAGATGACAAGATTAGCATGAAGAGATTTGAAAGGAAATTTCAAATCAAGAATGACAAATATGACAAATTATGACAAAATTGACACTTTCTATGCAAGATTGATTGATTGACAAATTATGACAAATTGACAAGGTTGCTATGCAAAATTGATTGATTGACAAATTATGACAAATTATGACAAGATTGCTATGTCATTCCCATGAAATTAGGGGAAATATTAGAAAAATAGGAGAAAATAGAAAATTAGATGAATTGGAAATTAGGAAATTAGAAATTGATGAAAATTAGGTAAATTAATTAATAATTTTTCATTCATTAATTAATTTACAAAAAGAGAGAGGAATTAATTAGCCAATTAAATAAATATTTAATTGTGACAAGAAGACTTAGGATAAATAAATAAATTATTCAACCTAAAGGGAAAATGGCAAACAAGATTAAATGAATAAATCATAAAACCATAGAAAATGAATTAGAAATGCAAGGACGACAATTAGGTCTTGACAAAAGATAGTTAATGTAGGGTCGATTTGATCATGATTTTGATTGACAAAGGACCAATGCTGACAAATGATTGAGATTGATAAAGAGATCAAATTGATAGGTGCCAATTGACGAGGAACAATGACTAATTGATCCAAATTGACACGATTGAAAAAGGACAACGATCGATGACAAATCGATCGCAAAATTGATGAGATTGACAAGAGGACAAGGATCGATGACAAATCAATCACAAAATGACAAGATTGACAAGAGGACAAAACCCCAATTCTATCATCAATTAGGATTGATGATGTCCAAAATGAAATCAAATTGACAATGTCAAAATATGCTAAATGAGCACACACATTGATGCGATAGGATAAGATTGACCAAAAATCATGACTGAAGATTATTATCGACAAGACCAAATTTGAAAGTGAGACAAATGAAGAATGCAGAAGAAGGACTCGATGCTCACAAATGATAAAGACCAAGTGCGCAACATAGAAGAAATGTTAATGCAATGCAAAAACCCTAAAATAAGGCAATGTGCCAATGTTAAAGTATGACTCCGCAAGCATTGACCATTTTTAGATGTCTACATTAACATTTGGTATAAATAATGTGCTTTGCATTAGTTTATCAATTGGTATAACACAATCTTGATTATTTTATTATTTATTAATTCTATTGATGACTCAAAAAAATTTTCAATGTCATATTAAAATGGATTTGAGGACATAACTTAACTCCATTATTATTATTTATTATTGTAGGGAGATTTTGCATTCAATGTGTTTGTTTCTCTAGTTTTTAATCTTTTTCATACCTTGAAAAGATTATTATCGATCTAATAAAATTGGAAAAGATGATATATCTTCAATTATGTATTTATATTTATTTCTTTAAAAGCATGAATGCTGCATCCATTGGCTGTTGGGATAATTTAAGGTGGTAAAAAATAAAATTAATAGACTCAAAGCCCTTGCTAAAGTGGACACTAGAGCCTTGAGTTGGGATATGGATGATAAGGAATATGGTGCTTGGATAACAATGGGTAAATTTGCTGCTATGGTCGAAAAGTGGGAAGGGTTGGAGAAGACTGTGAAGGAGATTAATGAGAAAATTAACCACGGTAATGACATGGAGGATTTGGAAGAAGTGGTGGAGGCATTGCATGATAATCAAGACTCCATGAAAAGGAAAATGGAGAATATGTATATGCAGAACATGGAGATGACAAAGAAGAATTTTTTTGCTCTCCAAGCTATACAAGACAAGATTGCAAGGAGCCGAGAAACGAAGAGGTGTTTATGTCCAAGGTGAGGCTAACCCCCAAGTTTCCAACCATCTCCTCTAAGAAAGGTTGAAATAGAAAGCTCTCTTTTTTAGAAAAAGGTAAATAAATTTTCTAGGATAGGAAACTGGTGTTTTCCCCCACTAGGTAGGCCATTGGTTCATGCTTTTAGTGGGAGTGTATCATATTTTGTTTTTGTTATGTTGGTTCTGGTTGTTTTATTTTTGGGGTTTTCTTATTGGTGCTGAAAGCTTGTTGGGTTTTGTTCCTTTTTGGTAGTAGGATTTTTGGACTTGGTCCCTCACCCTTCATGAGTCCTTAGTTTTTGTCATTCACTAGGTTTGTGGTTATCTAAAGGTTCAGGCCTCTCTCAGTTTAAAATATTCAAATTAATATTTTATTATTTGATCTCTTTTATTCACATTATTGGATTCATTCTTCTCAAATGTTTGATTCCTTGGTCATTTCCTTGGTATGATATTGAATTATATATCAATTATGTATAATAAATGAATATTATTTGAATTATTGTATTATTTATCATAAAATCATAAGTAAAAATTAAATTTATGTAAAATGAGAACCAACAACATACCACTATAAGAACACATCAAACAAACCAAAAAATATGTATATGGTCATCAAAGAACCTACATTCATAATGTTAGAAATGGGAACACATGTCAATATAAAAACATCCAAAGAGGACCATCAATAGAAAGTTGATAGCCACAAAGTGAGAATGCATAGAAAAGGTAACTTCCTATTCAACATGGAAGTTGTGTAGAAAGTGAACATGATTTTGAATTATGTGTATTATTGATAAATAGTTCTTACATGATTATTTATCATTTTATAGTTTGTTATGACTGTAAATGAAAGATGCAAAAAGGTACAGGTGGATAGCTTCATGATATTGGTATAAAATAACATCCATTTTAAGTTTAAATACGTACTTGTAAAATTAGTGAGATGATGAGTATAATTTCACACACAAATCAATTAGCTCTATCATAACTTAGAATAAACTTGAGTGAGTTTAAAATTTTAAATTAACTTAGGGTAAAATGGGATTAGATGAAATATTATTGTTATCAATATGTTAAAGGTAGAATTAAAAAATTTGTATGGTTCAGATGGTACTTTGGTGTTTTGAATATTGTTTAAAGTAGGTTAACCATATAAGGTCTAGGTTAAATTTGTACTTTATTTTTCAAATAGTTTCTAGCCTAGAAGGGGCTTCAAAATATCTATCATAAATCCTCTTCAATAAAATATATTGTCCTTTTGTTTTCTTCACTCCCTTGTCAACCGATTTGAAAAATAGGCAAGATAGGGAGATCTTGCGTTAGAGGCCATAGATTTAAAATGTTTGTTATAGGTTACAAATGCTACTAATGATTAATGAAGTTTTACTTAGGGAAGCTGACAAGAATTTTCCCAATACACTATACCTCAAATAATTTGAACAATATTATTTTAAAAAATAATTTCAATAATGGATATGTAATACAAAGGCATGGAATCTATGGTTTCATAAATAAACATAATAAATGAGTAGAAAATGTATTTAACAATCATTTAAAATAGTCCAAAAAAATATTCTAAGATAAGGGAATGTGATGGGAGATAAATATGTACTCATAGATTTGATTATATATCCTAAGTGATATATGGATACTAAAATAAGTTAAAATGTGCTAATGAGACAAAAATCCTAACATATATAAACAAAATGAAGGTTATGAGTGTATACATATAGTGACAAATAGAGAATAAAAATATAGAACTATAGACAAGGGATGAGAGAATGAAACAATAACGTATATCTAGACAAGACACATGGGGACACCTTTATTTGTAATAGGGTTTAAGGAAAATACAATTAATTAGAATTAAAAAGGTGAAATGAAATATGTCAAATAATTAAAAAATGTGTATGGCTGAGATATGACAAAAAAATAAGGCTTATGCTCCATATTTTTGTCAAACTTGTCTACAGAAAGAAAACTTATATAATATACCTATTCATTAGAGATATATTCTTCATTACGAGTTAGGAAGTGATTTATAAGTATCTAATTGATGAATAAGAGGAGTTGTGTAACTCTATGGATTTAAGTTTCGGCTGATAAACTTATACAACTCATTCTATAAAATCATCTCTAAGGTATTGACAAGAAGACTGCTAAGGATTATTCCTCTAATCATTTCGCCCCAACAGAGTGTATTTGTTCCCAGTAGACAAATCCTTGACTCTATCATTGCTATCCATGAAAATATTCATTCACCAGTGGATTCGAAAAAGATGGGATTTATTATGAACTTGGATCTGTCTAAACCCTATGATCAAGTGGACTGGAGTTTCTTGGGTAAGGTGCTTGGAGATTTTGGTTTTGGAGTTAAGTTTATTCAGATGATTGATCAACTCATGTTGACCCCTTCTTTTTCTATTGTTTTCAATGGGGTGCCTTCCCCCTTATTCAAAACTTCTAGGGGTATCAGGTAGGGGGATCCCATATCCCCTATACTCTTCATCATTTTGGCTAAATGTCTGGGTAGATTTATTAGCAAATCTATTTCTTTGGGGCTTCTTTATGGTATATCACCCTCTTCTCATTTTAGAGCCTATAATCATCAACAATTTGTTGATGATACCATTTTAATGAGATCGTCTACTATCAAAGAAGTGTTCAATCTAAAGAGCCATCTCAACACTTATAGCTTGGCCTTGGGTCAAACCATCAATTGGAAGAAAAGCTTTGTTTTCTTCTTCAACACCCCTAAGGATAGATAAATGACGATGGCCTGGATCCTTAGATGCCAAATTTGTAAGCCTCATGATATCTACCTTGGCCTACCCTTGAGATTGAAACCCTAAGAGCATTTTTGGAATAGTTTTGTGGATAGATTCAGTAGAAAGTTGGATGGTTGGAAAGGTACCCTTCTTAGTCAAGCTGGAAAAGTCCAGCTTTTAAAATCTTCTCTCCAGAGTCTTCTGGTGTATGATTTAAAATCCTTGGAAAATTTGTTGATGCCATTGAGAAAATCTAGAAAGCTTTCCTATGGTCTGGGGTTGAGGAGAAGAAGAGCATGGCTCTCATAGCCTGGGATAATGTGTGTAAACCCAAAAAGAAGGAGGGTTTGGGCTTAAAGAATATGAGAACTTTGAACAAAAATCTTCTTGCCAAATAAATTTGTAGAACTTATTAGGGAAAAGGAGAATGGAATGATATATGGAAGGCTAAGTACTTACGGAAAAGTTCCCACCATTGAGGATTTCCTCGTCTCTGATCAGATACCAAGGGGTTCTATCATTTGGAATAGTGTAATTCAGGCTAAAGGTATTGCTAGTCTCAACAATGTTTGGACCACAGGTGATGGCCGGAAATTGGACTTTTGGGACAATGCTGGGATTGGTGGAGCCCCTCTTAATAAGAAGGCCTCTCAGATACTCATCCAGAATTGTAAGGAGAAGATTGGTGCCAAAGTGGATGATTATTGGAAAGATCAAAAGTGGGTGCACCTCAGTTCTATTGATCCCAAACTCAAGCAGGTAAATTTAATGATCAACCATGTTGTCTTAAATACCAGAAGGGAAGACCACATGGTGTGGACTGGGACTTCCTTAGGGACTTATTTGGTCTCTTCTTCTGTCCTTTTATTAGCTCAATCCCAAGACCGTACTCCTTGTTGGGCTAAGGCTTAGTATTTAGGTTTGATTCCTAAAATCAATATTTTTTTGTGGATCCTTTTGCAAAATAAGATTCTAGCTACTGATAATTTGAGAAATAGGGGCTTTTGTTTCCCAAATATATGCTATCTCTATCTTAATAATGAGGAATCTATGAACCAAATCTTTATACACTATCCTTTTACCACTCCTATTTGGGGGATGTTTTTTCAAATGTGGGGGTTGAATTGGGTTTTCCCAGAGAAGATGCAGGATTGTTTCAGAAGCTGGCATTATTCTACCAATAACATCACCATAAGAAATTTGTGGAAGTTTTCTTTTTCCCATATCCTCTGGGGGATATGGAAAGAGAGAAATAATAGAATATTCTAGAATGATATTAACACCTTTGAAGTGGTGTGGGTCAAGATAAAAAATAACTATGTTGAGAATGTGATGGCTAGGGGGGTGCATTGTTTTAGCTATAAGGAGGAAATTGATGTTCTCAAAAGATGGAATATCCCAGCCTTTTTGGGCTTCAACATCAACCAAGTCAATAGAAGATTGAGTTTTTGGTCATTTCCCTCCAATGTTTGGTTTAAGGCTAACTTTGCTAGTGTGACAAAAGGGAACTTGGGACATACTGGTTATGGTGGTGTTATTCAAAATGGGCTGGCTTTTGCACTAGGGCGGTTTCCTATCCCTTGGGAATTTAGACCAATCATCTGGTAGAAGCTATGGGTTCCCTTCAATCAATTAAATTAGCCTATAATTTAGGGGTCAATATGCTATGGTTGGAAGGTGACTCTAAAAACATTATTAACTGCCTTCTAGGTAAACATCAACTTTCGTGGACTATCAAAAACATCATAGATTTTGCCAGGGAGATGCTTCAGGGGTTTAAAAAATCCACATTTCCCATGTTTACAGAGAGGCCAAATAGGAGTGCTGACCGGGCTGCCAATGAGGCAGTACGGAGAAAGCAAATTATTACCTGTAATGGCGAAGGAAGGCTACTGTGTGCAGCACGTGATATCTTAAATTATGAAGATTTCATGGTAAGAAGGGTTAGATTTGATATCATTTCCCAAGGTGTAAGGAGAGGTCGTGGTAGTAACAACTTTTTTTGTAGGCAGTCGAGAAGGAGGTACAGTAATCATGACAGGTTCACTTCGCATGATTTATGGGTGTTTATCTCCCTCTTGAACAAAAGCATCAGACACTCCTACAGAATTATGGTGGTTTCTCATAGAAGTTTGTTGCGAAGAAAGGTATTAGTTGGAAATTACTGACAATTGATATCAATATCATTATGGGTGGAAAATGAAAGAGAATGGAGGCTACCACCATTGATAAATGAGGGAATCGTCCACAGGTCTAGGTGGTACTTCAAGCTGCCAAGATGACTGAAGGAGAAACATTCTGAAATTATGAGAATCTTCAAAAACGGCTGGAACAAAGGCACTTTAACCATAGGCAACAAGAAGGTCAAGGTGACTAAAACTATGATTGCAGAGGCAATGGGTCTTTTGCTGGACAACATCAAGTTCTATAGGGACAAAAATATTCCAGACGTTGTTGTGAAGAAATTTCTGAAGGATGAGGAGG
Organism: Cryptomeria japonica; assembly: GCF_030272615.1. Classification (NCBI taxonomy): domain Eukaryota; kingdom Viridiplantae; phylum Streptophyta; class Pinopsida; order Cupressales; family Cupressaceae; genus Cryptomeria; species Cryptomeria japonica. The sequence continues at coordinate 348,712,487 of NC_081414.1, forward strand.
AGAAAGATAGAGTGATGAAGGGTAGCCATACCTACTTCTCACCAAAGATAATTAAATTAATTTGGTGAAGGGTTTTGCTTGCTATAATGAAATGTATCACTCTCGATGGTAGATACACTAGGGTTTACAACTACCATTTTGTCTTACTTCATCACTTTAGGTATACAGATAAAATTTCTACTCCATATTATCTTTTTTGTGCCCTTAATGCTAGGATCAAGGATGCTATATCCAACCCCAATATCAACCTAGCAATGCATGAAGGTTTGATGGTGATTATGTATAATCACATCAAGGACACTACTGTCCAGTTGAATATAGATGAGGTCTCTAAGTCGGAAGAGGATTTTGATGACTTTGATAATGAGGAAGGCAAATGCTATGACATGGAAGCTAAGATAGAGGATGACCCCTAAATTGTTGGGTCAAGTAGGAAAAATAGAAAAATAGAGCATGAGAAATAGACTAAAGGGTCGGCCAAAAGGAAGCAAAGAGGGGAGGATGAGGATAGCTAGTATGAGGAGGATAGTGAGATTGACAACGACATGGATACTGAAAGCAAGGAGGTCCAAACCCTCGTGAGGCAGAAGCAAAAAAGGATGACTCCTAAAACTAAGGATGTAGGAACCAAGAATTGGTCACCTCTCATGACTGATTCTAAGGATAAGGGCCTGATGGGGGAGGATATGGCCATGAAAGAATATCAGAGCTTTGATGTCAGGGAGGTGGGAATGGAAGTGAATCTTGAGACCACAGGTGACAAGACCCAGGAAGAGCATCACCTTGATATTTGTCTATGTATCAATAATGAAATGGATAGCTTCAAACAGGTGCTCCTCTGGATGCAAAAGGAAATTACTAGCATTAAAACCAAGCAGGCCCAGGAAGCAAGGAAAATTGAGTCTTTACAAGCTTTAGGCTTAGGTAAATTCAATTCCCTCCCATATTGGCTCATTGAGCTTACCAAAGCTATTGGTAATGCAGAGGAGATTATACTTGCTAATCGAAATAGATTTCTTAGCCTGGAGAACAGAGCAGGGGCCACTGAAAAAAGACTTGATGGAGTTGAGAACACGCTAAAAAATATTGGTGAGCAAAGTAATAAAATTCTTAAGGCTGCCTCAGCTAGTATGAAGGCTCTTATCAGTAAGCTAGAGAATGACCATGGGGATAAGGTTGCGATGGACATTATTGAAGTAAAGGACGATAGTCTCGATGATAAGGAAATAGGGCTTGGGAGAAGAATGTGGGTGAGCACTAGAAAGATGCAAAGCCACAACAAGGAAATTGAGGATATCAAGTAGGCAACTGATAATATGGAACAACTGGAGCTAGAACCTGCTGAAATGCTTCAGAACTTAACCTAAATCTAGGCTTTTGTCAGTCCTTTTTGGTTTTTGACTAGCTATCTCTAGTTTGTTGGTGTTTTGTTAGTCAACTGTCTTTTTCTTTGTATGTTGTCCTTTATGTTTTGTTGCACTTTAATGTAAATCTTTTCTTCTTTTGGCTGTAATGGGTTTCAGGGGCCCATCAAAACCCATTTTCCCATATTCAAAAACTATATTAGGGCTATTCAAAATTTTAATAATATCATTCATGGATTCATGAAGCATGGTCAACTTCTAATGAGAATCTTGTTTGTAAGATCTCTAACCCATATAATTTGTTGATAAAAATTCATGCATCATATACACTATTTATATACAAATATTAGCATTAAATCCAAGCTACAAAGCTCTTATGCATAGTCTTGTTGGGCTACATGTTAACCATGATCATATTTTTATTCTCAATGATAATAGTGTAATATAACTCATGTTAACATCGATAAATACATCAGTTGAAATGGATTACGTAATATGTTATCAATAATATAGTGTAGAAATATCATACACTAATACATCGATAAATGAATTTGATTGTCAAGTACTTAACTAGCTTAACTTAATTGAAAAAAAGAGAATATGTATTCTCAACCCAAAATAAATACAAGAGTACTACCCAATATGCCAAGACTACTATTTATAGTGGTAGAAAAAAGCAACACTCTTGAAGGAATGTAAAGGTGTCCAAAACAAAAATAAATATAAATACTCCTAGATTCTATTTATTCACATGTTCTTTGAATTACACCTTGTTCAATTGGGATATTCCAATAAGAACCACACTACTAGAAGGTGGAAGGTTAGTATCTTCAAATGGATACCATGATGGCTACCAAATGACTACCAAGAGGCAACAATAGAACTACCTACAAAGTATGTATATATGTAAGAAAACTTTAGTAATTAAAATCTAAAATAACACTTATATAATTATTATAATCACATTGTAATAGAATGAGAACCCACCAATCCCAGGACTAACAATAACACATAGGTCCATAAATGAGTCATCTACCAAAGTAAAACAACACTGAAGGAAAAATGCAACACTCTTGAAGGAAAGTAAAGGTGTCCAAAACACAAATTAAATATAAATACTCCTATATTCCATTTATTCATTTGTTCTTTGAATTATACCTTGTTCAATAGCATTTGGTATGCCAATCCAATAAGAACCACACTACAAGAAGATGGAAGGTTACTATCTTCAAATGGATACCATGATAGCTACCAAATGACTAACAAGAGGCAGTAATAGAACTACCTCCAAAGTATGTGTGTAAGAGCACTTTAATCATTAGAATCTAAAATAGCACTTCTGTAATTATTATAATCATATTGTAATAGAATGAGAACCCTCCAATCCCAGGACTTAACCCTTTGAATCCAAGAAATAAGTCATCTACCAAATTAAAACACTTTGAATCCAAGAAAGTGAGAATCCAACAAATTAACTTTGATGTGGAGATCACTGATGAAGCCAACACTCCCCATCACTCTATGAGACTGGCATCCAGGTCCCCTAAAAAAGAGAAATCCTTTAAGGACCCCTCCTCATCCCATGATACAGAAAATAACCCCTCTGATAATGTGGCCCCGTTTCACTCTACCATGACCCCCCATTCTGATAGCTCTACCCATGTCTCTAAGAATCCTATAAACCCTGGGATCCCAGATGATGATCCTAAGTCTCAGGCCAATTCCCCTTCCCCTAACCTTAGGTTTGAGAAAATGGTGGTTATTGAGGAAGATCATAGTATCAAGGAGGAAGCGAATGGCAAGATGCTAGATTTGGAGAAGAAAATAGACAGGTTGAATGAACAAGTGTAGGAAAATACCAGTAGAGTGAATGTCACCGAAAAAAGATTGCAGGAGGTCACCAAATCCGCATTGAATGTCATGCACGGTTCTGCGACCACTCTATGCCTTTTGTAGGAAAATACGTAGAAATGTAAAAAGAAGGAGGAAGAGGACTACAAAGACCTCTTCAAATTTCTCACTAAGGAATGGGCTAGGAGACTCCTATCCAAGATGAGTCATTGAAAAAGGAAGTAGGGATTTTAGATACTTGGTGGTTTTTTGAGTTTTTGAATGGCCTTCGTGGCCTTATTGGTTATAGTTATGGTTATACTACTTGTGTAGTGTCATAAAATTGTGACATAGCAATTTACGATTGCATTAGGGTCCTCACGCATGCAAACTTGAATCCTCTAACCTGATTGGAGACTAGAGAGTGCTCGACTTGTCAAAAATGCTTCTTCCTTGGACTTTGTCATTCCTACAACCATTGGTCATTGGGGAAATCCCTCTTCTTCATTTGATCCTCCATAATTACCTATATCTTCCACAAGTATTCCTAATATGTTGGAGTTGAGAAAATACAACACAATAGGAGCCCAAATGATCTCTCCAACCTAAAAAACCTATTACAAGGAGAAGCAAGGAAGTGAATCATAGAAGAAAGAAATACATAGAAAATATGGTAAAAAAGAGAGCTCAATATTCACAAGATGTACTGTAATAATCCTCCTTCTATTACAAAGAAAAAGAAAGAACTCAACCTTTAATAGGTCAAGAAACCCTAAAAAGGAAAACCTAGGTTTTCACATAATAATTAATAAAAGAATTAATTATTATACACCTAAAGTTAGCTTAAGTGTAAAAGAGATAAAGGGAACTTAAATAATTAAACAAATATTGCTTAATTAATCAAGTAAATACCCATATACTCTAACATAATATTCCTCAACAAATCAGCATGACAAAAGGGGGCAATTCCATCAACAACTTTATTCCTCCTTTAAGTGTCTATTTTTCTACCCATTCATCACCAATGCCTACTTATCATAGTGTCCCACCACCTTATTCTCAGTCCATGCCTTCTTTCAACAATATCACACCACCTTGTCAATCAGCTATGTCTAACATCAGTTCTTTCACCGAAATAACAATCAACAATCTTGCCCAAGCTATGTCTTCCTTACAACAACAAATTGCTTCCATGAGTCAATCCAAGTTTAGTGTGCCCACCTTTGATGTTGCGAGCCCACTTTCTCTTGATATTGTTAAATTCATGCCACCTAAATAGGTTGAGATCCCTGAATTAGATATCTATAATGGAAAAGGTGATCCTCTTACACATGTCAAAACATTTCAAAACTTGTGTACTAATTTTGCTTATAATTATCGATTGCTCGCAAAATTATTTGCAAGAACTCTAAGAGATAAGGCCTTAGAATGGTATTGTTATTTGCCTTCTTATTCTGTCAGTTCCTTTCAACAACTGGCAAATGCTTTCATCCAACAATTTCAAAACAACATTGGTCCTATTATCACTTTGACTGATTTAATGCATTGTAAACAAGGTGTTAAAAAAAAAATGACTAATTTCATTGGTAGATATAAGCATTTGTGTTCTCAAATTTATTTTCATGTTTCTGATAATGACATTCAAAGAATTTTCATTTCTAATTTACAGAAAGATATTAGGGAAAAGCTTCTTTTGTCTGAGTATACTTCCTTTCCGCAGTTGTGTGCAACACTCCATAATTATCAACTGGCTATGAGTCAAATGGAGCAATCCACTCCTATGGCTTTGAGTGATAAGGGGGAAAGTGTTCAACAACCGTTTGGGAATTTCAAACCAACAAAAAGCTTCATCAAGTTCAATGATCCAATCAACAACAACCATGTCAAATCTAAAATATGTGTGCCTCCTATTTCTAAATTTTTCCAAAGAGAAAGACAATTTACACCTTTCAATGAATCTTTGGATAGTATTATGTCTCAGTTATTGCATAGAAATGTTATCAAACTTCCTCCTATAAAACAAGTTGATCCTTCTAAACTTGCATCTCCTTATTTTGATAACAATTGCTTTTGCTAATTTCATCGTCAACCTGGTCATGATACTAAGAAATGTTTTGCATTGAAACATAAGGTTCAAAACATGATTGATAATAATACTATATCTATGGTAGGTGTGAATGATAAAGGGAATAAATTAGTTGCTCCTCCTAATCAAAATCTTAATATTTTCACTAATCCCTTGCCATCTCATACCTCTAATGTTATTGAGATTGCACCTAGTTCTCTCTCTTCTGAAACACTCATCTGTATGGCTCCAAACTTGGTTAACATGCTAGAGACACTAGATTCACCTAAGGATCCATGTATTACATTTTACCCTAGTGAGAGCATTAGAGCACCCGAGGGCCCTTTATGCATAGCTGCAAAGGTTAAGGATATCCCTTGTGGTTGTTCCCTGATTGATCCCTCTTGCATGGTTAATGTCATAACTGAAGAATATATTTTTACTTTACAATTACATAAACCATTATATGATGCTTCTAATGTAGTTGTAAAGTTATTTGATGGATTCTCTTTTCCTACCATTGGTTCTATCAACATTCCGATTGAAGTCCATGCTAAATCCATGGATGTTGACTTTGTTATCATACCTTCCTTTGAGCAATTTCATGTGAAGTTGGGATGTCCTTGGCTGTCTTCCATGAAGGATATTTCTTCTCGAATCCACAAGTGTCTTAAATTTCCTCACAATGGAGAAATCATAACCTTGAACCATATCTTATTTCGTCCATCTGAAAGAAGCCCTAGTATTCCTATTGATCTCTTTTGGCCTAAACATTTTCAATCTCTTCCATCAAGGAGCGATGCTCTTTTTCAATCCTATCAAAAATACGAGAATGATATGATCTTATCCTTAAGTCAATCTAGATTTCCAAAACTTGACATTCCTATTCTTCTTCTCTCAGATAGAACTAATCTCTCTCCTAAGGAAAATTGTCCACCTACTCCTATGGATGTGACTTTACCTTCTCTTAAGGAGAAATAAAATATTCTTCCTAAGGTTTGACCTATACCTCTTCCTCATGATGGACTTGGTCTCCTTCCTACACCTAATATTCCTACTTTCTATGGCTCAGTTCCACCTCCTTCCTCTTATCAAGAGAAGAGGCCTTCTTCTCCTATTGTTAAACCAAAAAGACCTCAACCTAAACCTTCCACTATCAAGGACAGAAATGTACGTACTTCTTCAAGTATTCCTCCTCCTTCTCATCCTTCCACTAAGACTTGACATAATCATTATGCAAGAGAACATCGACAAAGATGCCATGTTCAAGCTCGTAAAGTTGTCCCTCAAAATACTCAATCTCCTTAGACTCCAATAGTTAACATGATTCACTTTTATCCTAAGAAATATGGTCAACAAGCATCTCCAAATCATAAGTTGCATAAAATATGTGATGGTTTTACTCCTATTCATGTTCTTTCTCCTCTTGCTTTAAAATTTGATGCAGAAATGAGTGAAAATGTTATTCATAATGATAATACAACTCCTAATGCTTCTGATGGTGAAAATGAATATATTGATGTAGATAAACATTTATCAGATGAGTTTTCACAAACCCTAATCCAAGATCCTAGAATCAAACAAAGTGACTTACACCATGACCATAGGCCTTGTTTGGATCTTGCGATAGCTCCATCTATTATGCTCGATATCGCTCCTTTGTCATGTTGCTCGCATTTCTGAAATAATGATCAACAAGATTGGGAGGCCAGTGTCATGCTAGATTAGCAATATTACCACCTTAGATCTTTCTCTCTCTCTTTCTTTCTCTTTTGTGACCATTCTTCTATATGTATCCCTGTTCTTCTATTGTTCCCTTAGTGTCTATTTGGGATCGATGCAAAGCATTGAGATCTTTTCTAGCTCTCTTTCATGTTGACTCAAAATAAATCCTATCTTCCCTTTCTTCTAAGGTAGTGTCCTTCTTTGGGGAATGAAGTTTATTATATGCACATACATATACGATATACATGAGCTATCATACACCATACTGACCCCGAGGAAAAAGACACTGCCTTGTGTTTTGTGTTCATTATCCTTGGGTTTATACCTCGATTGGGGGCTAAATCCTTGTGATAACGTGCTCCTTCTTTTCTATTTCTCTTGGGTGTATCCTACCTTAAAGCAATCCCTCCTAAAAAGGCATGTGCGATTTCTTTAACATGGGGGCATACACTATGCTCATTCTTTCCTTCTTGTGATAGTTAGAATTACTTACTGAACTTTTCTTTGCTTTGTAACCTTTTGTATCCTTGTTTTCATGATTCATAGTGAAGGGAACTTTTCTACTTGCAGTCATGGTTCTCCCTTTCTCGATCTTCCCTTTTATTTTGTCATTTAAAGTCTTAAGATCCTAAGTAAACTAGGGGCTTGGCGCATCTTTCCTCCTTGACATGGTGAATGTCTTTCAATCTTGTTTCCTTGTTCTTTATCGACAGTATGGGCATACACTTATACTCCCGCTAAAGTGGGAGATAAATGTAGTGTCATAAAATTGTGACCATCGCAATTTATGACTGCATTAGGGTCCTCATGCATATGAACTCAAATCCTCTAGACTGATCGAAGACCAGAGAATTCTCGGCTTGTGAAAAATGCTTCCTCCTTGGCCTCCACATCACTCTATCCAAACTCTATCATGGAGATAGGGGTAGGACAGGGGTAGGGCACCCCTTTCCTCCCTTGGATAGGGGTGTAGAGCCCTTTACCTCCCAAGATAGGGGAATGGCACCCCTGTCCCTACCCTATTTTGGGGCAGGACCTTTCTAGTGCAAGCATTGTGGGTTGTGTAGTGAGCGGAAAATCTCACCGATGTTGGCCCGTGACAAAATTTAAATCCTTCAAACATGTTTTTAAGAGGCACTCATCCTCTCATTTGCATAAGTGGGATTGGTCGAAGTTGGATATATTCAAGCGATCAAGCATTCAAGCATTCTTTTCTAGAGAATTTTCAAGTCTCCCTTCAAAGCTAGGTGTTGCATTTAAGTCAAGGATTAAACTATTGAAGAGGAGATTGATTCCAACATACAATTCCATACAAACATTTGTATCAACATTGCTACTACAACCTCCCTTGAGGTAATTATAGTTCAATCTTTCATTTACATCTACTTGCAAGTACTTTCTTTCATTACTTGGTTAATTCCAAAACTGGGGTTCAACGTAAAGGCAAACCCTCAATCCCAACACATTTCCCTCTCTTTTTTGTATTTAGGTTGTAGGTATGCAATTGTACTTTTAGATTCGGGCTTCATTTGTAGTGGCAGAAAAAACCTTTTCATTTCGCAAATTTTTCAAAGGACTGTGTACATTCGCACCACGGTTTAGAAAAATTTTCATCAAATTTATAAGGTGACTTTGTCTCAACATTTTACTGCAAAATCCAGGTGCACAACTTCATCTCATATTCATATCTCAAGTTATAATTGATTCTTTGTCTATTTTGCACTACATAATTCAATAAATTTCAATTCCTTTTCAAATCAAATAAAATGTAATAAGGGTGAAATTACCCCTCATTTCCTTAATGTAATTGGTGAAAAGTGGTTGAAGGATAATCAATAGTGAAACTTGCATCTCTCTTTGAAGGGACTTGTAGTCAATGGGATTGAAAACTCAATACTCAAAAACAATTTTCTATTAGTGGAGAGGAAATCCATGCAGACAATGGGATTGAAAACTCAAAAACAAAATAGAGTAAAGGAGGAGGACACCCAAATCGTTCAAGCAAGCCATAATCATCCGCAACAACTTTTGTTTGAGAATAAGTTCTTCTACAGTAGCATGAAAGTAGCTTAATTTTGGCTTTTCTTTTGTAGAGAAAAAGGAAAATTCCTAGAAATTCTTAGGCTACAATTTTCATAACAGATTACACTGAAAAGTTGGTTCTGGCAGTATTGTGATATCCCCTAATTTATAAAATATCATTGTAGTTTATGAAATATTTTTCTCTTTTTGTTCTCGATGATTACTAGAATTTTTTGTTGACATAAAAGGTTACACACTTACCATCGGGCCTTTGCACTCACATTTTATTTTCCCAATCTCATAGAAAGCATTATAATTACCACTACGCAAGGGAGTTGCAGTCTTCCTATACAACATATGACTTATAGAGATTTTACTTTACCATATGATTTTTTTAAATAATTATTTATCTTTAAAACATTTTGATTCCCATGATGAATCAGATTCTGAAATTGTCAATTTGTACATCCGCAACTCCCAAGTTTTTAAGACCTTCACTCATCTTTTTTTTGGTAAACTTCCCCCAGTTGAATTCCTTGATTTTGGGATCATTCTCTTCAGTCAACAATTCATCTAGAGATTTTATCATCGCATAGTGGGAAGGAATTAAGAAAAGTGGAATGGAGAGGTGTCTTCGGCTATCATTCAATATAAACACTCTTGATGGAAAGAAAAGGTGTCCAAAACAAAAATTAAATATAAATACTCTGAGATTCTATTTATTCATATGTTCTTTCAATTACACCTTTTTCAATAGCATTTTGTATCCCAATCCTATAAGAACCACACTACTAGAAGCTGGAAGGTTAGTATCTTCAAATGGATACCATGGTATCTACCAAATGACTACCAAGAGGTAGCAATAGAACTATTTCCAAAGTATGTATGTAAGAACACTTTAATCCTTAGAATCTAAAATAACACTCCTATAATTATTATAATCACATTATAATAGAATGAAAACCCACCAATCCCATGACTAACAATGACACATAGGTCTGTAAATGAGTAATCTACCATAGTAAAACATCATCACCCATAATACTATTGGGAGAAGAAACTATCGCTAGCATAGGGAGATTTTTTTAATATATTAGAGATAGAGTAGAAAAAGAACTAAATTTAGGTACAATATATGATGAAAATAATAGAAAAATAAATAGCCCAACTAGGGCATAAAAGAGATTTAGTTATAGGGCAATTGTAGGATCATGATGCACCAAGTAGTACAAAGAAGGAAAAAACAACTTATTTTAACTTAACCAAAATCGCACAACCTATGTTTGAATATTTTTGTGGGTCAAAAAGATGTTGAATTTGGATTGATAAGACTTATTTATGCTAAAGAGGTGAAAGGTAAAAGATAACGGTGAATAGGATTAAGAGGTTAAATTGAAATGGAGGGATAATATTAAGAGGTGGTTTGAATTTGGAGAAAATACAAAGTGAATGAAGAGACAATTGACACTTGTCACATGAGTTTAAGGTTCAATCACTTATGTCTATCTCCATCATGCAATTAGTTAGCTTCATAATTATCTCAATCTAGTATTATAATAGTAAAAATAATAATATAATAATATAATAATATAATAATATTTAAATATTAATTACAATGTCATAATATAATAATAATAATTTAATATTAATTATAATATTAAAAATATAACAATTTTAAAGTGAAATAATGAACAAATGTATATCTTTTAGCACGCTTTACTTATATTCTTCTAAAAATAAATCTGCTAGTTTTTAACATTAATTTTTATATATAATAATATATATACAATTGTCTTGAATATATAAGAGATAATATTTTGTTATTTTTCCAAATCTTCTCTTCCAATATGTGTTCAAACTTTGCTACCTATGTGTGGAGTCAAAACAGTCTCTCTTTTGTATTGGTCATTTGAGAATATTAATTTAATCTGCCATGTTCAACTTTGAAGAAAAACTAATAAAGAGGGTGGTGAATGATATGATTAAGACATTGGATAGAGTCTCATTAGAAGTAGCCAAGCACCCTATGAGAATGGAAAGCATTGCTAAGTATCTCATCCAGAAATTTGAATTCTATTCAAAAGGAGGTTTGGTTAGATTTGGGATACTCGGTATTGGTGGTATTGGCAAGACCACACTTGCCAAGGCCATGTTCAACCAAGTTTATGCTTATTTTGATGTTGCTTCCTGTGTCTTTAATGTCCGCACCACTACTATAGACTCCACATGCCTGACAAAGTTGCAAAAACAAATCCTTAAAGATTTAACCAACTATGATGGAAAAGTGTCGAGTGTTGAGAAGGGTATATCTTTGTTCTAAGATCGTTTGGGAAGAAAACGTGCCCTTTTGATTTTAAATGACATGGATGCTAGGGAGCAATTAGAGGATTTGGTTGGGGATTGGTTGGCCCCTAGTAGTAGAGTTGTTATTACTTCTAGAGACAACCACATTCTCCATGTTGCGGGGGTCTCACCTGAATGCATCCACGAAATGAGTTGATTGCAAACAAATGAAGGTCTTTAGCTATTTAGTGGCACTTGTTTTTTCTCCATGCACTAGATATTCAAGTTAATTAAGTGAAGTAATAAAATTTAAGAAAAAATTATCATATGTTTCTATTGTGTTTCATCAAAGTTATTTTTAGACAAACTAGTAATTTAAATAATATCTTTAATATATAAAAATTGTATCCACCTATTTTCTAAAAAATAAAAAATGAAAATGTAAAGCATGCTAAGAGTTTAATATTTTATTAATTTATATCACTTTATAATTTAGAACCTATATGTCAATTTTAGGCTCTTCAAATTAAAAAATTATAATTATGTTTGTTATTTCTTTTACAAGAGTGGGAGATATTATAAAAAACTCACCCCTTTTAGGCTTTTACAACTACTCTATGGATGACATTTTCCTTACTCCTTATGAGGGTTATCAACATTTAGAATGCTTACTAACTTGATTGTAGTTGTTTGCTTCTCCAATGCATATGATTTCTAGTCCCTTCGAAACCATTTTACCTAATAAAATATAAGTACATATTCAATTTTGAATTGTTAATGGTGTAAATACGATGATATCTATCATAAGATATTTAGTTTAATGACAACCCCATTGTAGTAGGAATTTACAGTGTTTAACTCAAGTCTTGATTTTTTATAAAAAATAAAAATTTGACTCTACTATTTTTTTATAGATGGTTAAATTTAGATAATGATTTATTTTTTATTATCTAATAAGTTGGGAGAAAAGGTCCCAAACTCATAGAAAGGATTACAATTACTACTACAAAAGGGATTTGCGGTCTTTCTATGCAACATATGACTTATAGAAAGATTTTATTTTACCATATGATTTTTTTTAGTAATTATTTATGGTTAAAACATTTTGATTACCATGATGAATCGGATTCTGAAATTGTCAATTTGTACATCCGCAACTCCCAAATTTTTAAGACCTTCACGCATCCTTTGCCTGGTAAACTTCCCCCAGTTGAATTCCCCGAATTTGGGAGGATTATCTTCACTCACCAATTCATCCAAAGGTTTTATCTTCGCATAGTGGGAAGGAATTTAGAAAAGTGGAATGGAGAGGCATCTTTGGCTATCATTCAATATAAACACTCTTCAAGGAAAGAAAATGTGTCAAAAAAAAAAATTAAATATAAATACTCCTAGATTCTATTTATTCATATGTTCTTTAAAATACACCTTGTTCAATAGCATTTGGTATCCCAATCCTATAAGAACTATGCTACTAGAAGCTAGAAGGTTAGTATCTTCAAATGGATACCATGATATCTACCAAATGACTACCAAGAGGTAGCAATAGAACTACCTCCAAAGTATGTATGTAAGAACACTTTAATCATTAGAATCTAAAATAACACTTTTATAATTATTATAATCACATTATAATCAAATGAGAACCCATCAGTCCCATGACTAACAATGACACATAGGTCCATAAATGAGTCATCTACCATATTAAAACATCATCACCCATAATCCTATTGGGAAAAGAAACTAATGCTAGAATAGGTAGATTTTTTTAATATATTAGAGATAGAGTACCAAAATAACCAAATTTAGGTACAATATATGATGAAAATAATAGAAAAATTCATAGCCCAACTAGGGCATAATAGAGATTTATTTATAGGGTGATTGTAGGATCATGATGCACCAAGTAGTGGAAAGAAGGAAAAAAAAACGTATTTTAACATAGCCAAAATCGCACAACCTATAATAGTTAACTTCATAATTATCTCAATCTAATATTATAATAGGAAAAAATAAAAATATAATAATATAATAATATTTTAATATTAATTACAATATCATAATATAATAATAACAAATTAATATGAATTATAATATAAAATATAATAGTTTTAACGAGAAATAATGGACACATATATATCTTTCAGCACACTTTACTTATATTCTTCTAAAAATAAATATGCCCATTTTTTACATTAATTTGTATATATAAATATATATATATATATATATATATATATATATATATATATATATATATATATATATATATATATATATATATATATATATATATATATATATATAAAATTGTCTTGAATATATAAGAGATAATATTTTGTTATTTTTCCAAATTTTCTCTTCCAGTATGTTTTCAATTTTTGCTACCTGTCTGTGGAGTCAAAACAGTCTCTCTTTTGCATTGGCCATTTGGGAATATTAACTTAATCTGCCATGTTTAGCTTTGAAGAACAACTAGTAAATAGGGTGGTAGATGATGTGATTAAGACATGGGACAGAGTGTCATTAGAAGTAACCAAGCTCTCTATGGGAATGGAAAGCATCGCTAAGTATCTCATCCAGAAATTTGAACTCTATTCAGAGGGAGGTTTGCTTAAATCTAGGATACTCGATATTAGTGCTATTGGCAAGACCACACTTGGCAAGGCCATGTTCAACCAAGTTTATACTCATTTTGATGTTGCTTCGTTTGTCTTTAATGTCCACAACACTGCTGAGGACTCCACATGCCTGGAAAAGTTCCAAAAACAAATTTCTTAAAGATTTAACCAACTATGATGGAAAAGTGCAGAGTGTTGAGAAGGGTGTATCTCTGATCAAATATCATTTGGGGGGGAAAATGTGTGCTTTTCATTTTAAATGACATGGATGCTAGGGAGCAATCAGAGGCTTTGGTTGGGGATTGGTTGGCTCCTGGTAGTAGAGTTGTTATTACTTCTAGAGACAAGCACATTCTCCATGTTGAGGGGGTCTAGCCTGAATGCATCCACAAAATGAGTGGATTGCATAAAAAATGAAGGTCTTCAGCTATTTAGTTGACATCTTTTTTGTCTCCTTGCCCTAGATATTCAAGTTAATTAAGTGAAGTAATAAAATTTTAAAAAAATTTATCATATGTTTCTATTGTGTTTCATCAAAGTTATTTTTAGACAAACTAGTAATTTAAATAATATCTTTAATATATAAAAATTGTATCCAACTATTTTCTAAAAAATAAAAAATGAAAATATAAAGCATGCTAAGAGTTTAATGTTTTATTAATTTATATCTTTATAATTTAGAATCTATATGTCAATTTTAGGCACTTCAAATTTAAAAGTTATAATTATGTTTGTCATTTTTTTTACAAGAGTGGGAGATATTATAAAAATTCGCCCCTTTTAGGCTTTTACATCTACTCTATGTATGGTTTTTTCCCTACTCCTAATGAGGGTTCTCAACATTTAGAATGGTTTTTCTATATAATATTATATTCATATTGTGTTGTCGAAGATTAGGCCCAACAAAGGGGAATCCCCACACTTCTTCTATATTTGAGGTATAGAATATGATAATAGTTGGACAAAGGCAAAAGAAAGGTCTTCACAAATCAATCACCCAATCTCACACTAGAGTGAAGGGTATGAGATTGAGTAGGGCTAGATACAATATTATTTAGGCTAGATCTATGGGTTTTCTTTTCTTTCATGCATCTTGGTCATAATTACATGCTAGTTTGTGCTACTAACTTGATTGTAGTTGTCTATTTCTCCTAATTGTTTTCTCTAGTGCACATTATTTGTAGTCCCTCCGAAACAATTTTACCTAATAAAAAATATTTGGATATTCAATTGTAAATTGTTAATTGTGTAAATTTGATGCTATCTATAACAAGATATTTAATTTAATGACAATCCCATTTTAATAAGAATTTAAATAGTGTTTAACTCAAATCTTGATGTTTTATTAAAAAAAAGTGACTCTAAATAAAATTTATTGGATGGCTAAATTTAGATAATGATTTATTTTTTATTGTCTAAATAATTTGGGAAAAACGATCCCTATCTCATAGAAAGCATTACAATTATCACTACACAAGGGAGTTGCAGTCTTTATATATAGCATATGACTTATAGAAATATTTTATTTTATCACATGGTTTTTGCCAGTAATTATTTTATGTTTAAAATAGTTTTGATTCCCATGATGAATTAGATTCTGAAATTGTCGATTCGTATATCCACAACTCCCATGTTTTTAAGACCTTCACACATCCTTTGCCTAGTAAACTTCCCCAAGTTGAATTCCTTGAATTTGGGAGGATTCTCTTCACTCACCAATTCATCCAGAGGTTTTATCATCACATAATGGGATGGAATTAAGAAAAGTGGAATGGAGAGCCGTCTTCGGGTGTCATTCACCATAGCTCTATGTTCCACGCTCTCATACTTATCATTCGTCAACACCTGCAATGGCATGCCATTCAAGGAATGAGTCTACAAGGTTTTAATGAAAAAAATGCTCAGAATGAGTGAAATAATTATGTAAGCCTACCTGCATGCAGTCGGCAACATTGAGGACAAAAGAGTTGGGCATGGGTGGAGCTGGAACCCACTGCCCGTTTTCCTTGCACTTCATCTCCAATCCACCAACCTCATCATGGTAAATTAGAGTGAGGGCTCCAACGTCCCTATGTCCTCGTATACCCAGTGCTAGCTCTGGCTTAAGGCATTCTGGGTAACTATTTAGCCATGAAATGCTCATATCATCTTTAAAAAACTCATTGAGGTGCTTGCTAGGTAAACCAAGGCTCCGTGATATTAATTCAAGCACCTTAAATGACACCTCCATCACAGTCTATGCATATGCCAGGAAAGCTCCTCTAGACATTTTTTAACACAATATAAATACCGAAGTAAAAAAGAAAGAAGAAAGTAGAAGTAGCAGTACTTACATACCTGAACTTAGGAAGGCTATCAGGCCAGTGGTTTTTGATGATCTTGGTATAGGGATCATTTGGATCAACAGATATGGGCGACTCGAGCTTGTCTCGGGGCGCAAATTCGAACACCTCTTTCCAATCCTTCACATTTTTTTGTATGCTCTGAATTAAATTAGCTCATGGGGTTTTGAGCATCTCGGGATATTTGTCTCTTTTCTTCAAGAGGGAACGTGAAGAAAGTGGCTTGGGTGGACTGGATGTGACGAATAAGATGTTCAGGAACATTATGGTTGATGAGGTAGAAGAATCCCCACTCTCTACAGGCCTTCCCCACTTCCTCTGCGGAGCACTTTTCCAGGTCTATAACGGGAACTTTCAAATTATCCCTGAGGGAAGCGGAGGAATGCCTAGGGTTGGGACGATGTTCTTACTTCTGAATAAAGCTCTCTTCGAACTCCATTGCTAATTTTTCCTAGATGTTTTATCTATGTTTATCTTAAAAACTGAATTTTCTTTGATTATCTTAAAAGATGAATGGTTTATATAGATTTTGCAAACTACCCATTGCGAACAGAGTCAAAACGCATGCCTGACTCAAAGTTTTTTCCATCTTAGAATAATAAATTGCCTCTTTCAAAAACCAAGGGCGAACACACAGTTTTTTATTCACCAACGTCAATTTTCATAGTGTCCATTTTTTAATATATGTCAATGCTGACATTGTGGAATACATCCGTTGTGCTCTTTATAAATGATAGAATGCACGTAGATTCTCTAAACTCGCAATCGCGTCGCAACTTTAAAGTTAAACTCTAGTTTATGTCAGTCTAAATTTAATTTTATTGATATGGGGAGTGGTGCAGGTGTGAACTTTAAAGTTTGATTTGGATTTTGGGTATGATAATGGTAATACTTCACATTCTAATATAATATATATCTTGTATTAATTAATGAAAAAATAGATTATATGTCATGGGTTGAAAATATAAGAGAGAAGTTAAATATAAGAGAGAAGTTAAGGTAGGTAATTTTTAATTATTATTACATTGCACGTATTTATTTTAGTTTTGTGTGAAATATAAATGAAAATGTATGTCATAGTAAATTAAATAGTCAATGCGAAAATTAAATATTTTTTAAACATTGAAAATATATGAATATGGATAACAATTATTGAGCTATATTTGTAATGAGTATTCTATTAGATAATTGTCAAACAATAAATATACAAATTAGTAGGATATGTCATTTAAAAAATATACTAAATATAACTTGTTTGAAAATTTATCTTTCAATGTAGTGTACATGAAGGAAGAAGGGTAAGGTAATTTGTTTAAGAAGAAGGTGGTATAGGTTCAAACTAAGCACAAGATTGTGATATTGCAAAAATATTCATCAAGGCCACCATGACAAAGGAATGACTTTGATATTGTAACTTCAAAACATAACTCACAAAAGGAATGTTAGTGACTTTGTGCTAGAAATGTGGGATCATTATGAAAATGGAAGAAAACACCTCAAACACACACATGAAACAGTACATTAGAGTTAGTAATCACAAAAACATGTTGGTGAACCAAAAACTCTCAAAATCGTTCCATGCTCCTCTATCCCTAAAGATCCTCAAGATTGAAGGTGGCCCTCACTTGGAAGAGCACTTGATCTCTTGGATGTCAACCTAGAGAACAAGATTTAAATGATGATTCTAGGATCAAAATGAATGCAACTAAGATCCTAGTGAATGGTGAGATGATGATAGGAATGAAAGGTAATTATGTAAGATGAAAAGCTAGTTATGATCAAGATGGTGGAGATGATATGAGGCTAATTTAATTACAAATTAAAGATTATGATGAGCTAATTAAGCTACATGAAGATGAAAAAGTATGTAATTGATATGCAATTTAGGCTAAATGATCTAAAACAGTGCAATTAAGCTAAATGCTATAATGCTAATGCTAGAAGACTTAGATGCTTGAAGATGACAAATGAGCTCCTTGATAACCTACAAAATGACTATAATTTGGATGCACAAGATTGGGATCCTTGAATTGAAGAAATGAGTTCTATTTATAGGCCAAATAGAGAAAAGGATGGTTGAGATTGATTAATCTCAACAAGGGCTAGGATTGAAAGTTATCAATCCATGGGAGAGATTCAATCCAATCCCAATTTGACAAATGTCACCTTGAGAGGGCTTAAGAGGATGCTAAACACGTATTAGATACTAAGAAAGCAATTAGGGATAACCTCAAGGAGTGACATCATTGGATAATGTCATTAACTAGGGAAGCATGCTATTAACCAAGAGGTAAACTCTTGTGCAATATGGGAAAATGGTTAAAGGGACAACCATCATGGCTAAGGGGTGTGGGCTCGTAAGAGGCATTAAATGCCTTTTGAAGACTTTGGAGGATAACTTTCCCAAAGAGGAAAGCCACTAGTGGTTTATGTAAGAGTCTTACATGTTTGGAAGACTCAACAAGTTAATTTGTTGAAATAGATAAAGTCTTAAATGCATTTTGAAGACTTTCTTCCAAATTTGGAGAAGTGACTCCCCCAAATTTAGGGAAAGGACATGATTAGGATGGGATTATGAGGTTTCTAGAAGGATGATTATGGAGGCAAGTGGGAGATGTAGGAGAATGCAAGTGGGTGAGGGATAATAGGATTTTTAGTTAAATTAAAATGATTCAATTTAGCCAAAAGGGATGCAACTTGCATTTGTAGGATTTTGCAAGTGGGGGGATTTACAAATAAATTTTGATTTATTTAAATGCAAAAGGGGATTTTAATTAAATGTAGAATTAATTAAAATGGGAAAGGGGATAAATGGATATTTTTACTTAAATGTGAATTTAATCAAAAGGGGAAAAGGGGATTTTAATGAAATAAATAAGATTTATTTAATCAAATGGCCAAGGGTAATTAATCAAACCTTATTTTAATTAATAGGTTAGGCTAGAAGAAGGAGATTTAATCGAACCTTTAATTTGATTAAAAAGCCAATTAGAAGAATAGGGATATTAATTAAATCTTAATTTAATTAATTGGAAGAATTAAGGATAATTAAATGAATAAAATTCACTTAATTCATTGTGCAACATTTAGGTGTCTATAGTGACATATATGTCCTCTCTAGTTGGTTGCATATAAAGGATACATTATCATTTTGGCATATGCTTTGCATTTTATGATCTAATTAATCATTGACTTGATCTAGCTAGTCATGTAGGACATATGTTGTGTTTTCCAACTTTTACAATCACTAATAACCTTCAAATTAGCTGGGATGACATGTTGAGTAGTAATTGAATCTAGCCTTTATCATGGAAGTATCCATTCTAGTAGGAATTATATAGTTGGTAGTGAAGTGTTAAAATATCATAGAAATTTCTTTGTAGACATTGGTTGAGGTGCTATATTCCAATTTCTTCAAGTAGTTACTACATTAATAACTAGTAAGAACATGATTGACATTATTTGTTGTTTAAATGGTCTATGTGTTACTTTCCACAAATGATTCTCGTATTGCAATACCAAAAAAATTACATGTTTACTCATTGAGGTTAGCTAGTGATTGGTTAGATGGTTTGGCTTAGTTGACACTTTTATGTCGACAAAGTATTTTATGATAAACCTAAATTAGAAAATTGAAATTTGACTTGTGTGTAATGTTCACCAACTTACATATCAATAAACCTATAGGATATTCTTGCAAGAGGTTCCCTATTTATTGGTGCCACCACCAAGGGATAAGGAATATCTTTTGGGATAGGTAGTTGGTGATTTTTTTCCATCCTCCATACAATAAGAATGTCTCGTAATAATTTTTTTAAGAAACTCTATAGCAAATTCAGTCTCAATGAGATCCTCGCTTACTTCAACATGTAGGAGTTCTAGGGTAGATGCGGAGGTTGTACATAGGATAGAGTGGGGACCCATTATGCTCAAAAATAGGCACCAAGACCCTTAGCTACAACAAATTTTAAGCATGTCACGATCCCTTCCCTTGGGAAGGAGTGTTGAGGTGGAGACCTTAGAGTCCATTTAGTTTTTGACTCAGACCCTTATACAACACACTAGGCCTCTAGCATAGGCTGGCATGGATGAGTATTTCAAGTGTTGAGCACCACCTCACTCTTGTTAATGTTTTGTCTATTTGTGTTTATGGCCCTTAGGAGGATAAAGATGCACATTTCTAGTGTGCACTTATGGTAAATTCAATGGTTATGGCAAGTGAACTACTAAATGAAACTTCAGGTAGGTTTCAACAAGTTCAAATTTAATTTATTAAATTTGTTTTTTGAAATGTAAGATTAACTAAATTATTGGAATTAATATTAAAAATTTAGGGTCAAATTATTCACCCTACATTTGGCATCCATTCAACTCCTGATTATATACAAAATGTCAACTTTATAGGTATGTAACTAGTCAATAAATAATAAAAATAGTACATGTGAATTTAATTTAAATTTATATGAATGACAATATTATAAATTTCATGAGATATTAAATAGGTTGATGTTGGGCCTTTGAAATCAACACCTTCTAGTCAACATAATCACCAAAATTTTATAGAGTTAACCTTGTCTATTTTTAATCATAAATGGGTTGTAAAATAATTTTATTTATAATTTGGTAATTGAATAACATTTTTTCATTTTTAGATGTTGACATCAAATAGTCCTCATATTGATAATTCTCTCTCAAGATTGTATAGCATCAATCATGACTTCTTATCTTGATTTGTTATAGGTATTTTACTTGTAGGTGGTTCAAGGGGTTGTGGGGTTCAACAAATAACTCCAACAATTTTAAATATTTGTTTGGTTGAGTTGGGTTATGAAACTAGGCACTATACCCTCTATTCAATAAGCTTTGCAATGTGTAAATGTTTAGGTATATTAATATCTCATTGATTTTATTTTTTGTAGCTAATATATTATTTCTAACTCTTGTCATGGTTGAGTTTTCATATAATAAACTATACTAGATATATGTTTTTCCATGAACATATTTTAAAGAGGGAGCCAAAATAACTTTAGAAACCTAGCTTATTTTACTAGCTAGAGAGCCTAAGAGTTAGGTATATACTAAATCACTAGAATACAAATCTTTTTTCGGTTCAAGAACATAAAATTCCCTACTTATAGTTCCAACCTGAAGAAGTTGAAAACCCAATCGACACAATTAACCTGCATTTTAATAATTCAATAATTAATATGTTTGAATAAAATTCCTAGATTAAGAAGTACATAAGATGCTTAAATGGTAGACTTGTTTCATTGAGTAAATTTGTTGAATTAGGCAAAAAAGATTCATGTTTAACATTTGGTGTACATATTGTGTTTTGCATAAGTTTATCAATTGGTATAACACCATCTTGATTATTTTATTATTTATTAATTCTATTGATGAATGAGGAATCTTTTCAATGTCATATTGCAATGGAAAAGAGGACATAACTTAACTTCATTATTTATTTATTTTTTATTGTAAGGATATTTTACATTCATTGTGTTTGTTTCTCCATTTTAATCTTTGTCATACCTTGAAAGGATTCTTATTGATCAAATAAATTAGAAAATATGATATATCTTCAATTATCTATTTACATTTCTTAGTTTACAAACACGAACCTACCATCTGTTGGCTTTTAGGACAATTTGAGGTGGTAAGAAAGAAAAGTTCCAATAGATTCAAAGCCCTTATTAAAGAGGACACAAAATCTTAATTCAAGGCTTAGATGTACTATCTCATGGTTGAAAATAGATTCTTTAAGGATTTTTTTTGTACTTATAATATTTTCATTATTTTAATAGGTAATAAAACACATTAAAAAAGGCTCCTAAATCCTTGAAGAGATTCTTAATATTATTCAATATTATTTTTACTAGTACGAACAAGGTTTTACAACTAATTATGCATCTCGATTTGAGTAAGCTAATTCTCTTAACCAATGAATTTAGATGAGATCCCTTGTAGGGTTTCCCCTATTCATGGAGTGTTGCATAATCAAATTCTCACGAAGGAATAACTTCACGAGAATGCTTTATATATGGGAAATAATAAAGATCATAAATGTGCATTGTGATTTATTTCCTTGTGACTTATAAAAGAACTTTTGGGATATGATTGTGATTGATCTCTATTAAGTTTATCTCGAATAATATAATTCAAAATATTTAAGCAACATCGATAATAAAGTAAATACTAAGTTTATACCTATGTCTAGATATTGCAAGGATATATATACTTAGTCGCCAAACATTCTACATGAATCATCATACAAGATTATTTCCTTCCTTTGTATGCTAAGTCAATCTAAACAGATTCATTAATGTAGATATGTTATTGATATCACCATTTCTATGTGGGCATGAATAGATTGGGCTAGATGTTGCCAATAAAATGTCATCTTTATTCAAATAAATTTCACCAAAGATTATTGCATAGAATAGCCTTTCATTTTTATCATAGTTCAATTTTTAAGATTTAGCCCCAATTTTTTGAGATATATTGAAAACATTTTTATTGATGTTTATTCTTGCATCAACATTATTATCCACCAATGTTAGTTTTTCTCCATCAATATATTTGAATAATAAAAAATGAAATATTTCTTGTCTTATATGTACTTACTCAAAAAGACTTTGGCTATCTTCTTGCTTATGTTATTAACATAAAAGATTAAATGTATTACTCTTTCTATTTCAACTCAACAACATGTAAATAATCATATTACTAATAAAAAATTTGTCACTCTTATGGACGATGAAGAAGATATCACTAAGAAGGCACTTGAATATCTAGATACATTTAGCCTTATCTATAATTTTAGTATTCAAATGTAGAAGACTTAAGTATTTAATTATAGAATATTATTCTAGTTGGAAGTGGAGTACTCATGAAGAGGTCTTCATGTTCCTTTGACTCTCCTTTTTTTTTTGAGTAAAATGCTAGATTTGTCTCACACCTTAGGATAAAAAATAGTTTTAATAGAAATAGTTTTGAGAAAAAACTATTTCACCTAAAACTTCTTGGTACCTACATGGCATAATGATTTTCAATCAAAACTATTTCACTTGAAATTATTGAATTCATATAATTTATATCGAAACTTAAACCAAATTTAATCCATTTAGAGATATTTTAACAAAAATATATTCTGTCTAAGCTATTTTTCTTAAACTCTTTTTCTTGAAATAGTATACATGACAAACAATGTGGTATCCTAATTCCTATTTTGGAAAAAAATTAACAAAAGAATGAACTTCAACTCTAGATTTATTCATAGAATGATATTTTTACGATAATTGAAAAATATCATTTGGTTGGCATTGGACCCTAGAATCTAACAATGTAAATTTTTAATATTTAATTTTTTAGTTTTATAATTTATTACAAGTAATTCATTATTGTAAAACATGAAACTAATTAGAAAATGAAGTGTATTCTATTTTAACTTTATTAAATATGACACTATAAAGAAGAGAATCTTACAAAAAATGGTATAGTTTTTTTAATGATTAATTTAGACAAAAGTTTGTAGCCCACCAAAACTATGACATTTTGAACAAATTTAATTTTAGACATTTTTTTTAAAAATAAAACATTATTTTCTTCTCCATGCACTAGATATTCAAGTCAATTAAGTGAAGTAATAAAAATAAAGAAAAATAAATTTACCATATATTTTTATTGCGTTCCATCAAAGTTATTTTTAGACAAACTACCAATTTAAATAATATCTTTAATTTATGAAAATTGTATCCAACTATTTTTTTTTTAAATAAAAAATAAAAATGAAAAGCATATCAAGAGTTTAATGTTTTACTGATTTATGTCACTTCATAATTCAAAACCTATATGTCAATTTTAGGCACTTCAAATTAAAAAATTATAATTACATTGGTCACTTTTTTTACAAGAGTGGGAGATAGTATAAAAATCTCACCCCTTTTAGGCTTTTACATCTACTCTATGGATGGCTTTTTCCCTATGCCTAATGAAGGTTCTCAACATTTGGAATTGATTTTCTATATAATATTATATTCTAATTGTGTTGTCAAAGATTGGGCCCAACAAAGAGGAATCCCCACACTTCTTCTATATTCGAGGTATTAGAATATGATAATAGTTGGACAAAGGCAAAAGAAAGGTCTTCACAAATCAATCACCCAATCTCACACTACAGTGAAGGGTGTGAGATTGAGTAGGGTTGGATACAATATTATTTAGGCTAGATCTATGGGTTTTCTTTTCTTTCATGCATCTTGGTCATAATTACATGCTAGTTTGTGCTTACTAACTTTATTGTAGTTATTTTCTCTAGTGCATATTATTTCTAGTCCCTCCAAAACAATTTTACCTAGTAAAAAATATTTGGATATTTATTTATAAATTGTTAATTGTATGAATTTGATGCTATCTATCACAAGATATTTCATTTAATGTCAACCTCATTTTAATAAGAATTTAAATAGTGTTTAACGCAAACATTGATATTTTATTAAAAAAAAAAGTGAAGATAGCTAAATTTTGATACTAATTTTTTTTTTATTGTCTAAATAAGTTTGGAAAAATGATCCCAATCTCATAGAAAGCATTACAATTATCACTACACAAGGGAGTTGCAGTCTTTCTATACGGCATATGACTTATAGAAAGATATTATTTTATCATATGATTTTTTTTGTAATTATTTATGTTTAAAACATTTTTGATTCCCATGATGAATCAGATTCTGAAATTGTCGATTTGTATATCGGCTTTTCCCGAGTTTTTAAGACCTTCACGCATCCTTTGCCTGGTAAACTTCCCCCAGTTGAATTCCCTGAATTTGGGAGGACTCTCTTCACTCACCAATTCATCCAGAGGTTTTATCATCGCGTTGTGGGAAGGAATCAAGAAAAGTGGAATGGAGAGGCGTCTTCGGCTGTCATTCACCACTGCTCTATGCTCTACGCTCTCGTAAATATCATTCGTCAACACCTGCCATACCATTCCAGGAATGAATCTACTAGGTTTTAATGAAATAACATGGATGTACAAGTGAAATTATTAGTTGGCCTACCTGCACACAGTCGGCAACATTGAGGACGAAAGAGTTGGGCATGGGTGGAGCTGGGACCCACTGCCCGTTTTCCTTGCACCTCACCTCCAATCCACCCACCTCATCTTGGTAAAGAAGGGTGAGGGCTCCAACGTCCTTGTGTCTTCCTATGCCCAGTGCTAGCTCTGGCTTAGGGCATTCCGGGTAGCTATTTAGCCGTGCAATGCTCATATCATCTTTAAAAAACTCATTGAGGCGGTCGTCAGGCAAACCAAGGCTCCGTGATATTAATTCAAGCACCTTAAACAAGACCTCCATCGCAGCCTGTGCATACGCCAGGCCAGCTTCTCTGCACATTTTTTAACACAATATAAATACCGAAACAAAAAAAGAAAGAAGAAAGCAGAAGCAGCGGTAGTTACGTACCTGAACTCAGGAAGGCTATCAGGCCAGCGGTTTTTGACGATCTTGGTAGCGGGGTCATTTGGATCAACAGATATGGGCAACTCCAGCTCGTCCCGCGGCGCAAAGTCGAACACCTCTTTCCAATCCTTCACATTTTTTGTATGTTCTGCATTAAAGTAGCCCATGGGGTTTTGAGCATCTCTGGATATCAGTCTCTTTTCCTCCAGAGGCAAGGCGAAGAAATCGGCTTGGGTGGACTGGAGGCGGCGGATAACATGATCAGGAACGCCGTGATTGATGAGATAGAAGAATCCCCACTCTCTGCACGCCTTCCCCACCTCCTCTGCGGAGCAGTTTTCCAAGTCTATAACGGGGACTTTCAAATTATCGTCAGGGGAAGCTGAGAAACGTTTGGCATTGGGACGATGCTCTTCACTCTGAATGAAACTCTCCTCGAACTTCATTGTTAATTTTTCCTCTTTGCTTTTTCTGTGTTTATCTTAAGAACTCTATGATTTATATAGATTGTATCCGTGTTTATCTTTAGAACTCAATGGTTTATATAGATGTTGCAACTGCAAACAGAGTCAAAGGCGTGAGATATTGCTAAGAGGCTCTAATTGTATACCAGTCAAAACGCATGCTTGACTCAATTTTTTCCCAACTTAAAATAATAAAATTGGCTGTCTTATTTCTGCCTTATGCGGATCCACTGGATTTCCTGGTGGCGCGCAAGTCAGAAACCTCATTCCACTCCTGTGACATTCAACATAGACAATTCGAGTCATGCATTGAACAGTCCGTTTTTTAATATACTGTGCGTTGAATCATTATAAAAGACAAACGCACAAAGATTCTATGAACATGTGAGAATACAATTAATTTGTGTCATGGGTATAACAAGGATATATTCCACTTAGTAATGTAAAATATATGTTTTACATTAACTTGTATCTATAGGAGGTGCAAGGATAGCCCATAAGAAATTAAAGGTATAATTTTAATGTATTCTAACATTAAATTAGATGAATTATTATTTCAATTATAAAAGAATAACATAAATATATATTAACTGAATTATTATATATGACAATTTCAATCACACAAAATAATTATAAGAATAAAAGACTATGAATCAAAAAAATAATTATAAAAATTAATAGTAAAATGATTGTAATATAAAATATTGTAAACTAATACTATATACAATTTTACCAATAATTATTTCATCTATAATAATAAACATAAACAAAAATATAATGAAAAAGAGCATGAATAAACAAAATCCCTACGAAACTGCTAAACATAATATTTAAATTTATTATTACCTATTATTAAAGTAATGTGTTGTAGCAATAAAATTTTATTTTAAATTAACTTAATATTTAAATTAAGTGATGAACAAATTTATAATAATTAATATAATAAAATTGTAAGTACTAATTTAAATAGACCATCCTTTAAGTTGCTTAGTTTTTGGTTTTTTATTTGTTGGTTGGTTCCTACCTCATGTGCCTTAGATGTTGCTTGTTCTTTTAAACCGTTATGTAATGGTTAGTTTTTAGAATTATTGTACCATTTTAAAATATTATTATATTGTAATATTATTAAATTGTAATATTATTATATAATTATAATATATTTTTTTTGATCAGTAAAAGGCCACAGCCAAAATTTTTATTTATTTAAATTTTGTTACACCTCCGTTTGGTGTGGGCACCAGTAGGAAAGAATGGAGGAAAGAAAACCTCCAGTCTCGCCCAAATCCACTATTGGATAAAAAAAATAGATTTATTTTACATTTTATACCTTTACAAGCCCCTGTTACATTCAGGGTTTTTACAGCTTCTTCGACATTACATGCCTTTTCAATCCCCAGTTACATCCAGGGATGTATTACAATTTATTTAGCAAATCATCCTAGCTTACAATCAATGCTTAGATTTAGTCTAAGCTTCCTTTCTTTATTTTGTATTCTGAGCTTTTACAATAGAAGATTGAATTCCACTATGAACTTATGCCCTCGCATAATTCTTTCTTGCTCTGGCTCTATTGACCCTGCCACTTGTTTTAATCTGCACAAGAATACTCAAACACAACTACAAAACTCCATTTATGTTAGCATCTAAATCATTTATATACAGGAAATTCTGATTTACCATATTCCCTGAGAGGGCATTGCAGCCTGTTACTCTCTTAAATTATTTTACCTATTCCAAAGATATTATAATGTAAGAGATAATCCAGGCTATAGTATTCTCCCAGATAATAAAGTCTAAAATAAGAGTCTTGTTATCGAGAGATAAGGATATTTCCTATGGATCATCAAAAAAGGAAAGCTTTCATGTATCTATTCAGCATATTTACCAGTTTACCATATCCATTGATTAAAATATGTATCAACGATTTTAAACATAAGTAAACATAAAGACCACGCTATATATAAGCCATTACCCTATTCTACTTAGTATATTAATTACAATTTCAAAACCTTCCTTTACTGAAATAGTTAAGATCATCTCAGACGGGGGTTTGAAACAGTATTAGAAAGTATATAATTTCAAAAAACTACTTCATACTTCTTAAAGAAAGTTTCCTATTTAACCCATATTAACTGGTACGATTGGTTTAGGGAAGACAGTGATTCCTTCAAGTGCCAAATACTCCTCAAACCAGTCTTCCTTTTGTGGGGCTTTCACCTGCATTAAATAACATAGAAAATCCAAGCTCCTACTAATCTCCTCACTGCGATTTCCAAAATTGCCCTCTTCGCCCCATTTCAGAATTGGAAATCGCGGAACTCTGCTTGAATTCCTTACTAGGATGTCATAGTGACAAGGGTATGGGATAGTAAGATTTTCATCTATATTTACCAAAGCCCTTTCGAGTTCTACCAGTATGGATGAGATGAATACATTTCTGCAAAGTCTCTCTAAATTACCCTTATCCCTTTCAAAGTGAATTGCAACTGCCAGAAACATAGCTGCAATGTCACTATTCGCTCGCGTTCTATCTTCATTGACAATATATTCCTTCCCCAACACTTTTTGAACTGCATAAACAACTACTTCATGTGGAAAGAGAAGAATTTCTTTCAGCCGTTACTTGGTGATTTCTCCACAGAATGCCATATGCCTTTTGACACTTTTAAGCCTAATTATGGTATCCATGTGATACAATATTCTGAACAAAACATGCCGCTTTCTAAAATGCTAAAGTTTAGTAGTCTTTTTTAGGCCTTTGTGAAACCTGACCTTTTGTGATACCACTGAGTAATAATTATTTGTCAAGCCTCTTCTTGGGAAACTCCAATTAAGGGATAACTTATTGCTGATGTTTCCCATTTAACTTATTAAATGGTGAGTGTATTTTGATTTCTAAATTTGCTGTATTGCAACTATCACTATATCCTCCCTTTTGATTTCACCAATGCTATCTTTAGAGAGTTTGTACTTAGAAATGACTCTTTGCACCAATTTCCTTAAAAACAATCATTAAACAATCAACCATTTATTTATGACTGAGTCGCATGCGCTGCTATACTTAAATGCCCGTTTAAAATGCTTATCTACAGGACAATCCTCCTAGAGGTGAAATCTTTCCTAATAATATCAGATATTACATATGACAGATTAATCAATATCTTGTCCGGCCTTAGGCTTATAATATCTTTCTTTATCTTCATCGTTTGATGCATAAAACCATCGGGTAATGGAAAGGAACCATGTTTCAAATAACTCCACATTTTTGTCCACTACTATAAATGATGAGGGGAGTAGTCCCAAACTATGAATCTCAGTTAATCTTAGATTGCCATTATGCATTCTTGAGATATAATATCTGTTCTCCATGTGAAGAATTGTAGAATTTTGGAATAAACATTAGTGAAAATTGAAAATCGAAAGGGGTTAACACACTAGGTAAAAGAAAATACCATATATACATATATATATATATGTATATATGTATATATTTACATGTATATATACATATATATGTATATATGTCTATATATGTATATATGTATATATATGTATATATATGTATATATATGTATATATTTATATATACATATATACATATATATATATATATATGTATATATATATGTATATATGTATATATACATATACATATATACATATATACATATATATATACATATATATATATATATATATGTATATATGTATATATAAATATATACATATATATACATATATATACATATATACATATATATATATATATATATACATATATATATATATATATACATATATATATATATATATGTATATATGTATATATATATATATGTATATATGTATATATATATATGTATATATATGTATATATGTATATATATATATACATATATATGTAATAAAAGGAAACGGTTCACTGAAGAATATGTGAGAATGTTAAATCTGAACATATTATAGGCTTCTATATATATATAAACATATAACATGTATATATATATATATATATATATATATATATATATATATAAAACAACAGAGCAAGACCAAATAGAACATATGTAAATATATATTCTTATATCTGTACATATATATGTTGATTATACACACATATGAATATATATTAACATATAATAGTGGAACTATAGCTAAAACATATGCAAATATATATACTTATATATGCTGTGAGCATACATATATACGAATATATATTAACATATAAAGTGGTACTATCCTAAGAAGCTTTAAAATTCTCCTATGAATGAGAAAATAAAGCTGCGATAATCCATACTACAATCCAGACCTAGGAGAGAGGGAATCGGGTTCCTAGAGAGTGCAGAAGAAAAGTGACGAAGTGAGAGCTATTTGTAATTCATTGTGAATGACACCTATCTACAGGGCTTACCCATCCCAAGCTTAATCTTCAATAACACTATATAACACTTGTATTTGAAAGGCCATCTGGCCCAAGATTGGCTAGTCTATCAACTACTGTGTTTCCCTCCCTATATATATGATTAATATAAGTTAGTTCAAAATATTTGATCAAGTCCAAAACTCTCATCAGCTCTGCCTCTATTTTCCAATTTGAGGATGACCTGGTTCTCACTGCGTTTACAATCAGGGCTGAATCCCCTTCAATTTCTAGTTTTTTTAATCTTAACTCCTTTGCTAATAACAGTCCTTCTCTAAGAGCTTGGATTTTTTCCATATTATTAGTGGTGACTCCTATAGGTTTGTGCATACTAGCCAATATCTTACCATCATCTTGGTGTATAACACATCCAATGCTTGCCATTCTCGGATTTCCATGTGAGGCTCCATCAAAATTTAGTTTATGCCAACCTTTACGTGGCAGTTCCCATTTTGTGTTTCCCCTTAATTTCAAAGTTTGCACCCCTCCCTATCCAATATGTTGAGGAATGATAAGTCCTGACCATTTTGATCTGAGTTTTTCATCCCATCTTGAGAGCTTAATATTCCTAGTTTGTAGATTCCTTAATTTATTATTAGCCTTCTCTACTATCATTGCCTCAATTTTGCTAATTAGAGATTCTACCGTCATGTGTTTATCTTTAAAAATTCTTCTATTTCTTTCCTTCCATATTTCCCAAATTAGTATGGCTGGAGCAATTTTCCATATTAGTGAATATGCCCCATTTGAGTGAGGAGGCTGCCAACTTTGTAACCATTCGGATATGTCATTTGACCTTGGTGTCTGCCATCCTAGACTCATACCCAGCCAATCCCAACATTTTTGACTTACCTTGCAATTCAATAATATATGGTCTGCATTTTCTTCCTCTTCTTCACATAGGGGACATCTAGTTGGACCCAAGAATCCTAGTTTGGAGAACCAGTCTGAGGTGAGAATTCTTTTTTGTGATGCTGCCCAGGTAAACATACCTGCTTTGGGAAGGCCTAGACTATTCCAGCATAAGTCCATTGGGATTATCGAGTTGGATGTATTTTGTCTCGCTTTTAGAAGGGCATAGCCTTCTTTCACTCTATAAGTTCCAGAGGAACTTCTAGCCCAAACTAGTCTATCACTCCCATTATGAAGTGCCAAGTGTCTATTGATAAGATTGTTCCATAAGGTATCCCAATCCCCAATTGGTAAGTTCAGATCTTCTAAAGATTTCCATTCCCAGCCTAAGGCTGGGTCATGCTGTGGAAGGTTTATGTAGTCTTTTACATAAATGACTCTACGCTCCTTATAGGTTTTAATGGCATCTTCACTAATTCCTAAAGTCTCAAGAGTTGGATAGCCCCCCCATGAGTCTTCTCAAAAGAGTGCATCCGTACCATTTGCTAGATTCCAAGTAAGGGAATTTTTTATTAGTCCTCTACATTCCAACATAAAATTCCAGACCTTGGATCCTTTTGGAGGGCTTTCAGTTATAAAGATGCAATCTGGGTTATCATTTATAAGATACTTTGCTTTGAGAATTTTCACCCATTTTAGACTAGGTTCTGAGAAAAGCTTCCAAACTAGTTTAGCCCCTAGAGCCATATTTTGATTTTCCAAATCTTTGATCCCTACCCCCCCATTGTTAGTTGGCTGACTTATCTTATCCCAGGCAACCATGGCAAACTGCTTTTTCCCTGGCAATCCATTCTAGAAGAAGCTTCTCATTTTTTGGATTATGTCTAACCTTGCTCCTTTGGGAGGTTGTTGACATGACATTTGATATATAGGTATGGCTGATAAGATAGCCTTCAGTAGCGTTGTTCTTCCTGTCAAGGACATAAATCTATTTTTCCATGAGCTCAATCTTTGATCCATCTTTTCTAAAATGTTCTTCCATGCGAAGTTTTTGCTTTTTCCTTTGTCTATTGGGATCCCTAAGTATTTGCATGGAAGCTTCCCTTTTGAAAATCCCAAAATTTGGCTTATTTCTGCTTCAATGTTACACGGAGTGTTAAAAAAGAATATTTCTAACTTACCTATATTAATCTCCTGTCCTGATGCTAAAGCATACCTTGTGAGGATTCATTTGAAAGTTATTGCTTCTCTCCTTTCCGCACTTCCTAGGAGCATTGTATCATCCGCAAATTGTTGATGGGTAATTGCTTCCACCCCACCTGATATCTTAATTCCTTTGAGTGTCTGGTCAATTCTTGCCCTCGTTATGGATCTACCAAGAGCCTCAGCCACAATTATAAATAGGAAGGGGGAAATAGGGTCCCCCTGTCTGATTCCTCTAGATATCTTGAAAAAACCAACAGGGGAGCCATTTATAAGGATTGACATATGAGGAGTAGATATGCATTCATATACCAAGTTAATCCATTGTCAAGAGAAGCCAAAAGATTCAAGGCATTTGCATAGAAATCTCTAGTCTACCCTGTCATAAGCCTTCTTGATATCCAATTTTACCATCATTGCCGATTTACGATTCTGTTGTAGCAAATGAATGGCTTCTTGAGCAATAATAATCCCATCAAAAATGGATCTGCTTGGGACAAAGCCTGTTTGCTCTTCAGAAATAATGTCTGGGAGAATTAGTTTAAGTCTATTAGCTAATGTTTTGGTTAAAATTTTATAAATAGTATTACATAAGGATATAGGTCTAAACTCCTCAAATCTACTAGAGTTTTCCTTTTTAGGGATCAAGGCTATAAATGTGTTATTAATTTCTTTTAATATGCTGCCTAAATTTCTAACAGCCTCTAATGCTTCCACCACCTCTCGTCCAATAATATGCTAGCACTTTTGGAAAAAACATGCTGGGAAACCATTCGGTCCAGGGGCTTTGTCTGAATTAAGTTTCCAAAGGGCTCTTTTGATTTCTATTTCCGAAAATTTTTCATTCACCATTTTATTCTGGCTAGCTATAATTATCTTGGGAATATTCCTGAGAAAGAGGGATTGAATCCTAGTTTGTGAAGATACTGAACTGAATATTTTTTCAAAGTAGTTTTGTCCTTCTTGTGCTATGTCTATTAGATTTTCCAGCATGGTTCCACTATCATTAATAATTTTAGAAATACAGTTGGTGCTTCTTCTCGCTTTTCTACAATTATGAAAGAATTTTGTATTCTTATCCCCATCTTGGAGCCAGTTTTCCCTTGATTTTTGTTTCCAAAATATCTCTTCCTTTGTTAACACATCCTCATATTTCTTCAAGAGCTCTTTTTCTTTCATATAACTATTCTTATCCATTCCTATTCTAAATACCTGCTCATTAAGGTCGGCAATCTCTTTTTCTGGTTCAGATTTTGAATCAAAGATATTTCCAAATTCTTCCCTATTCCATTTCAACAACATTCTTTTTACATATTTTAATTTCCTTACGAGACAGAACATTTTAGATCCTTGAAACTCACCTTGTTCCCACCATTTTGAAATTAAATCATAGAATTTGGGATCTTGCATCCACATCTTCTCAAATTTAAAGGGACGTCTGATTGGCATTGCATCTTCTTCTATGCTCAGCCTGACTAGAAAATGATCAAATCCTGAGGAAGGAAGTATTGAAGCTGTAAGGTTAAAGGGAAAATTGGCTAAGTGGCCCTTAAACATAAACCTATCTAGTCTTTCTGCAATTTGAGTAAATCCTAATCTTCTATTATTCCAGGTGTAAACACCATTATTTGTTGCTATTTCAGTCAAATTATGTTGATTTACCCAATTGCAAAAGGCTTTAAGAGATTGAGGTTCCCTGTGAATCCCCCCCTTTTTTTTTGAAAGATTCAAGATTGAATTAAAATCTCCACCTATAATGAGATTGTTATTGGTGATTAGTTCTATTTGGGAAGTGATTTCACTCCACACTCTACATTTATCAATATCCAAGGTTGGGCCATATATATTTATAATAAAGAATGAGAGATTACTGTGGAGACTATTAACTTTACCCATAATCCAATTTCTATTCCCTGCCATAGGCTGTAGTGTAATTTTGCTAGGATTCCATATTATTCCCAAGCCTCTCGAAGCTCCTTAAGCTTCAATATGTTCAAGTTTTAAGTTCCCTATCCTTTTTCGAAAGTTCTGCACTTCCTCAAAACCCATTTTAGTTTCCTATAGGAATATGATGTCCTGTTTCCATGAAAAAATACAGCATCTAATTAGACGCTATTTGTTAGGGGCCTTCATGCCCCTAACATTCCAGGTTGTGATCTTCATTGGTTGGTGGGAAGGCTCTTCCCCTTCCCAGCTTCAAAGAATTTGGTTAGCTTGCCCTGATCTTTGGCTTTACCATCCTGTATTCTTAATTCGTTCAACGATTTCCTACCTCGATTCTTGGGCTCTTTGACACAATCCGGAGCCTCTTTCCTTGGATAGATATTTTTAACACCAAGGTGGGTTAGGTGTTTAAGATTAGGATTAATGGTTGTGTCCTCCAAGTTTGCCAGAGTTGGTGGGAAGGTCTAATTAAGGTTATCAGGTTCAAGGTTTTCTTTATTAATACCATCCATGTCTTCCTCATCCATAGTGGATAGGAGTTCCTGAATGAGGAAGCATCGCTCCTCAATTTCTACCAGAGAGAGATTTTCTTCTATGTTGTTATCTATGATCCTCATTGTTGTCTCCATGTTTGATACCCCAATATCTAGTTCATCCTCTTTTGATCTGGTTTTGTCTACCTTCGCCTTTCCACTAGGAGATGGAGCCCCATTACTAACCTCTTGTTCTGACAAGATTTTTGATAGTTCCTCTTGTGCTTCATTTTTTAATGACTTTTCCTCATTAATTATATTTTTGAGATTGTTAATATCTCTAATAGGGCTCTTCTCAGTTGGAGGATGACTGCGTCCTCTTGAACTAGGGCTTAGGACCATCTGGGGAGAAACAGGAACATTATTATTAGTAGTTAATGCACCGTTTTCATCTTGATTCTCCCTTATAGGTATTTCCCTTTCTTGGCTCAATGATTCCTTCACCCAAATGTCAAATTCATCAATTACCCCTTCATAAAATACAGGGTTAATGATCCATTCTCCTTTCTCTGTTAGTATTATTGTGGATGCTAAAGAGGTAATGTTACTGTCTATTCTAATTAATAATTTGATGTGGTTTGATAAATCCTCCTGTTCCAATCCTACGCATCCCAGAAAGCAACCAAAATGTTTCCCTATTACTTCTAAAATTTTAGGGTTTAGGAATTCAACCGGGATAGGGCCTAGATCTATCCATTTTAGCCATTCTGTTGGCTTAAATACCCTAGGGTTAAAATTTGGAGACCATTCGCAACTAATGAAACCAAAACCACGAAATAATTTTAACTTCCCGAAGAGAATTTCGTTTCTAATATATTGATTTTCACATAAAATTGATAGATATACATTATCAAGCATGGTAATACTTACCTGTTCAGGAAATTGCTCATACCACCATTCGATTAT
Source organism: Cryptomeria japonica (assembly GCF_030272615.1). NCBI lineage: Eukaryota > Viridiplantae > Streptophyta > Pinopsida > Cupressales > Cupressaceae > Cryptomeria > Cryptomeria japonica. The sequence continues at coordinate 348,748,521 of NC_081414.1, forward strand.
TTCCCTGACATCCCCTCCGCATCCTAGCCATTTGACAAAGATCCCTTGTCGTTGATAAAGTTTCCATGCCGGCTTTAACAATTCCGTAGGGATTCTACACATGTTTTGGCCCTCCACCACACGAGTTTTTGGAGGGTCCTCCTTATGCTTGTGAAAAACCCTAATTCTTCCTAGGGGAATGAGATTTGCACCAGAGGTAGGGGGATTGTTCTGTCTTTTGGTGTGGTGATATTCTGCTTTCCTTATTAGTTGATCTTTTTGCTTTTTGAGATTTTTTTTCGCCCTTTTTGAATGGTAAACTTGCCATTTTCCTTCCAAAGTAATCGTCTCTATTTTATCAGAGGAGGATTTCGGTAGTTCTGTGGTTTTGAAGACCAATTCCCATCTTGCATTAAGTCTTCCTCTTAACTCAACTGGTGCCACGCCACAATCCAAAATCTTCCTTTTTTACACGGTGGGCTGAAGACTGTCATGCTCAGAGGGCGCTCGGCAAAAACCTGCCTGCCTCCGCCAGGCCCAAGATTTATTCGCTAATGCATTTGCATTTTTGCTAGTAGTCCGAAGTATAGAATATTATATAATTATAATATTATTATATTATAAATGAAATTATTTAATATTATTTTGAATTTTTTTACCGATTCAAATTATTTTATTATTGATATATTAGTATTTTTATATATTTTATATTAATAATACAATATTAATTATATATTATTATATTAAATATTTACATTAATTTTAACTTCAAATTTCTTGTTTCTATATTAAAGAATTTTATTAATCTTAGTTTTTTTTGGGTAGTGAAAAAAACAACCAACACGAAAAATTGATGGCAAAAAATGACATGGCATGAGTATTGATAGCAAAAATATGGGTCATGTGGTATTTAGTGTGTTAATAAACTTACAAAGGGAAATGGAAAAAAAGGCAAGAGGAAACAAAAAAATGCAGCCCGCAAAAGCGACACATGAAAACTTAAAGAATAACAGACGGAATTTACCTGCATTTAGCATGAAATAATTTTTTATTTTATTCTGGCAAATTTTAAATGTTTGTCGTTCACCTCAAGATAGTTAGATGGTGGGTAAAGCATGTTTTTAGGCATGAGACAACTTTTACAGGAAAAAGTAGTGTGGCAAGTCCACTTATAACAAAACCCTATCATGATAAACATTAGGAGAATAGTTTAGTTAAATATTCTAAAAACCAGGATAACCCTATGATTCATGAAGGGCTTATCTTGTTGATTATGGAATATGCCCAAGCTCATAAATTGAAACCCTCCCCCAAGGATAAAACCCACATTTCCTCTTCTAACCCTAATGTACAATTGGTTTCTGATATGGAGATGGATGAGGATGTTAGTGGTATGGCCATGGATTGGCATGATATCAAGGATATGGAGGACCCTAAGTATAGACCAAAGAAAGAAGGAGAGCTTATGGTGAGCTCGAGAACAAACAGTAGCAGGAAAATCAATCCTCCAAGGTGCGCTGCTAATAAGTTCAAATCTAGTAGCAGGCAAATGCAAGACCTGGAACCACCCACCAAGAACAAATCAAAGCTTACCAAATCTAGTGGGTCCAAAGTGCTAGACCATGAGATTAGGTTGGACACCCCTATCAAGGTGGATGATGAGAAACAAGGGTTTTGCGATTAAGGAAAATAAAGGTGAGATAAAGGAGGAGAGGGTGATAGGAAATCTTCTATTGGAGGCTACCAAAAGTCAAGAGAACTATTGGAAGTGGGTGGAGAAGGAAATTGGATCCCTAAAAGATGGGATTAAAGGAATTGTTGACACTTTCATGGAATTCCCCAGGCCCAATAAATTTGAGAAGATCACGAGTATGATCCAAAAAATTTCTCAGGATGTGTAAACTATGAAGGTTGACCAAGAGTGCAAAATTGAGAAGCTGGAAGAGGATGTGAGTGATATCAAGGAAAACCTAAACAATATGGCGGAAATCAGTAGGGAGGCGATGAACAATAAAATGATGGTTTGGAAAAGATTAATTGCATGATAACTGATTATAGAACTAGGATCATCATTAGTGACCCTCCCATGGGAGAAGAGAAGAAAAAGATTGCTTTGGAGGGTGGATAGAGTGCTACTGGTGGGAAGATTAGTTTGGGTCTGTGTACTAAAACCAGGAGCCAGAGCCAGGACTAGGGAACCTCCAGATTCATAATGGAGGCTTTGGAGAAAATTAATAGGAGTATTATTAAGAAAAGTAGTGAATTGATGCACTCTCTTAGATGAGTGCATGGTCCTATTTTTTTGGTTCAACTTTTTTTTGTTTGATTTTTAGTTGTTGGTCTATGTGGGGTTTGTCCCTTGTTCTTCTTAGTTTTTTAGTCTAGTTGGCTGCTGACCTTGGTCTGTAATACTTTGGGTTTCAGGTCCATGTAAAACCTGTTTATCTTTATAAAAAACAATGAGATCCCATTATTGCTTTTAAAGGAACTCTATTACCTGTTTTTCCTTAATGAAACCCTGATTACTTCAACATGTGAGAGTTCTAGGATAGAGGTGGGGGCTTTGCACAAAATAGAGTGGTGACTCAATGTGCTCAAAACTAGGCACTAAGACCATGGGATAGACTAGAGTTTGAGTGTGTCACTATCCCTTCCACTATGAATGACTACATTTTAAGATTGTGTGTTGTTTCTTCTTGTGAAAAATGGGTATAACATTGATATGCATGTGAAATATTCCATTTTCATTCAATGATATGTGTTAACCACTATAGCTATAATAAAATACTTTTACATCAAGGATATCATATCTACCCCTTCATTAAAATTAAAACTTACACCACTCTCAATAAGTAACATTATCATCGGGGGTATCATACCTTTCCCCATATTAAAAAAAATTCTACTCATACTTGTGATTTATATTAAGTGCATCTTGTGTCCCTTGCCCACTATGTGATCATCCTACCACCTTTAGGACATGAGAATTTCTTAATATAATTTATACCTTCATATTTATTTCTAATCTATAAGGAAGTTAAGGTATCAAAATAAATTCCTACACTAATATTGAGAGGAGGGTAATACAAATGCTTTTTACATCTCTACAATAGTTATAGAAAATTAACAAAAATAAACATAAATAGAATGTGTACCATAAAACAGTGACTTACATGGGCAAAGCCATTTTAAAAGAAAATACTCCACACTCCAAAAGCTAACCAATTTATTATTCAACAATCAACAATAGCTTATGTAATTTAGTTGTAGAGAAAGATTCTCATAAGATTATCACCAACCAGAGATCCAAATGCAACTCTTGATTTTATTAGAATCTAATTGTACATCACAATACATAATTATTAAATATAATGCCCTCATAAAAGAGGGTTTCCTTATAGGGCATGAAAAGAAAACTTAATTTCCACCATTAGATATATGGACTAATGATAAATAGTCAAGATTATAATGATAAATTATACATAAAATTATGGTTTTGGCCCACAAGGGGGTACTCCCCCACTTATAATCCCCAACACTCATTTGTCAATAGTAACCTTTTGTTATTTTAATGTTGAGAAAACATATCCTAACCATTAAGATAAATATAGAATAAACACAAGAAATTGAAGAGTAAGGTAGAGAACATAGTAAAAATAGATAAATATACAAAGGTAACTTCTATATGACCATTTTTGCAATGATGATTACCTACTAGATGTAGATAAGAGTTGTGGTCATATTTATCTCATAGTTTGATCATGTTTATATCAACATGGAATATCCCATTTTTATACAATTATGTATTAGAACCACTATTATACTAAAATATCCTTATCTCAAGGATGTTATATCTGTCAAAATCCAAGAACACTGAGAGGGGGGGTGAATCAATGTTCTACCGGAATGGAGAAATTTAGCCTTATTAATAAAAATAACTCAACAACCAATAAACATAAAAGCATATAACAATAAGAAATAGTGCAACCACAAAGATGAACACCATAACACCATAGATTTATATGTGGAAAACCTCAAGGAGGAAAAACCATAGTGGGATTGGAGACCCACAATATCTATCCACTGATCAGATGAATAAATATTACAATAAGGGGCCTGCACATGCAGGAAGGCACACTGCCTAGACCGCACTGCTCATCACAATGGAGTGTCACAATCACCATTAGCATCCTGAATCCCTTCTAGAAGCTACACCAACACCACTTATGCATTTCATCAAGGATCTTCAATAAATCTCTATCAGTGAAACCCTTAGCTGACCTATAAAGAAGACTTACTAGAATGTAAGATAGCATCTAATCATCAAGTCAATACTAATTGATTGAAACATACTTCAGAAGCATATGAACTATCCATACACACTTATTCCATCATCCAAATCATACCAGTGACAATCACTTGATAATCTTCTCAATCCAATCCTTCTACCGAAAGTCGGTAAACAACCATAACAGCTAGTGTTGACATCAATGAAAAAACATCAATGCCATACATAATCAATTTCATCATATTGCCAACAATCTCTCCCTTTGGCATTGTGTTACCTTGTCATTCATCCCTCATAACAAGAGTAAGTCGCCTTGAAAATTTTTATTTGAGTCTTTATCTTGTTAAAAAAATTCCTTGGTTCAATCCTTCATCCGCTTGTAAATCATCTCTTAATTCACAGCGTTAAGTTTGAATGGTCTGTTTGAACCTCATGAACCCCTTGAACCATCTTGAAAAGAGTTCATAGTGTTCATTTAGGTATTGCAGGTTCTAATTTGTGTCTAAGATGTTTTCAAGCTAACGTTCACTCAAGTGTTTTGCAGCAATTTTATTGCACGTTCGTGGATGATGTTTCATATCCTCTTTCTCTAGACTGTGAACCATTTGAACATAGCTCAAACAGTTCAGTGATGTTCAACATGTTCGATGAAGTTCAGAAGGCCAGTGACAATTAACAAAGTTAATCTTTTCAAAGGAAATTTCATAGTCATATCCTGCATCTCATTCTTTGTTGTACTATTTTCTTGTCTTAGCTTGTTTACCGAATCATTAAGAGTTTCCTTTTCATCATTCTCATTTTGCATCTTTTCACAAAGTTCTCTTCTCTTATTTATTGCAATGGTAAGATTTTCTTGAAGCGCTTGACTAATGTCATGAGTAGCCTTCAGATCATCTTCAAGTTTGATATTCTTCAACTTTTCTACATCATAGTCTAAAAGAGCTATTTCCAATTATTTTTTCAAGTTTTCCATCTCTACCAGTGTCAAGATCTTCCTCAAGCTATTAGACTTCTAAAAATAGAGGACCAAGCTTTGATACCAATTGTTAGGATTCCCAAAGATACTAAGAGGGGGGGGGGGGGGCTGAATCAGTATCTAACTGGTTAATGAATTTATTTGATTTAAAATATGTAAAGCATATCAATACTATGTAATGGTAATTCAAAAGTAATGCAGTAAACAAGAAAAACAATAACCACATGAAGAGAACACCATAACACAGTAGTTTAACGAGGAAACCCAGTGTGGGAAAAACCTTGGAGGGATTTGTGACCCACAATATTCACTTACTGGCCAATAAGGGAATATTACTACTACAATAGGGGCCTGCACATGCAGGAAGGCCAAGTGCCTAGAGATCACTGCTCAATTACAAAAGGAAGTCACACTAACTTACAAAAATGGATTGTAATAATCCAATGTCTTGTAATGCTTCAAAATAGCATATGCTATGCCAGATCCAGTACCGGTTTTAGCTCTACTTCATACGTAAACCCTTAACCTATAATTTGCATGTTAGGTCTGCATAATTTCACCTATCACATTATTACCAAATGTTCTATAATGATCTCATACATATACGAGTCATCTTACAACTCGCCATGTCGGCTTACAATGATTTTACAATTAATTACAAAATATATTACAAATAAAATACCTGTCGACCTGGGTGTCGGTATCCTTTCTTTCACTGTTGGTGTTCTATGTGCTGGTGTAGAGTTTGTCATTGCCAGTGCTAGTATCATATGATTGCAAGGTTGCCATCAATGACAAAACCTTCAATCACCTACAATTTCTCATTGAAGTGTGCATTTGCCAACATTTTGGTGAGTAGACATTGTAGTAGCATTAAGGGTAGGGATGGACTTGCTTGGTCTCTAAATCCTAAGGGAGTCTTTATGGTAGCTAGTGGTTACAGGGAACTGTTGAACCAAAGATTGGAGGGAAGAGAGGTGCACTGGTGGAAATAGGTTTGGAACAATTCTTCTTGGCCGAAGTGCAACTACTTTGCATGGACTTTGGCCTAGAATAGATGCCTTACCTGGGATAATATTCACAAGCGGGCTTTCTCGAGCCTTTGATTTGTGCTTTATGTGGTAATGGGGAGGAAGACTCCTCACATCTATTCTTCAGATGCCCCTTTTCTATGCTTATATGGCACTACTAGTGGGGGTGTGGAAGTGTCCTTATGTTCATGTAGATTCTATGGTGGAGTTTTGGAGTAGTTTGGGTAGACCTCCTACCTTGTCCCCCTTCCTCTAGATGGTATGGTATATTGGGCCCATCTTCATTCTCTGGAAGATCTGTCTTGAGAGGAATAAAAGGATCTTCTATGAGGCTAGACTATTAGTGCAATAAGTGTGGAACAGAATCATGGTTATGATTCGGGAGACAGTGGAAGCTAAATGTGAGGTAAATTTTCCTTTGGACAGAGTTGATGTGGATATCGTGAGTAGGTTTGGCTGGCAGGAGTTGTCTCCTACCTCTGCTTGTGTTAGAAGAGGTAGGTGTGTTATGAAGAAGGTCCAAAGGTTGGGAAGGTGGAAGCCCCCCCAGGAGGAGATCATCAAGATTAACATTGATGGCTCCTCTAGGGGTAATCCAGGCCCGACAGGGGTTGGAGGTGTTGGTAGGAATTGTTTGGGGGAGGTGGCGTTCTTCTTTTTGGTGCATAAAGGGAGGTAATCTAATAATATTATGGAGGGACTTGCTATTCTCTATGCCCTAGAGCGGACTTGGGATTTGGGTAGAAGGAAGGTTATCTGTGAATCGGATTCACAAATTATTGTGAATTTGCTAACTGAGAAGAATGTAAGTGAGATTCATTGGTAGCTGGCAGGGATAGTTCATCAGATTCTTCAAATTAGTTCTTTAATAGAGTAGGTGTCCTTCAACTACATTCCTCATGAATGGAATAGAGCAACTGATTGCTTGGCTAAATGGGCTTTGGAACATGACAGTGACTGGAAAATTGAAGGATGGGAGCATCTCTGCCCAGATTACTGTGAGGTCTTGTAGAAGATTTTTGCTGAGGATATGGATAGTAATAATGTTGGCCGAGCTTGGTCAGATCCTGAGGTTCTCTTTTTGGAGCCTCGGTGCTTGGGCCCTCATTGTAATTTTTGTGTCTTAGTTTCAATAAATTTTTTTACCCCTTTTATTCAAAAAAAATAAAAAAATAAATTATATATTATATAATATGTAATATATAATATATTATTATATTACATTATATATTATATAATTTATTTTTTAATTTAAAATTACTTATAAAAATTAGATATTTGATTTTATTGGATATCTGATTTTATCCGATATTTGATTTTATCTGATATCCAATTTGCTTGGGTGTTTACCATGCCAAGGTGTACTGACACCTAGGCCAAGCAAAATGTCAACATGGATTTTTTGCATTTTTAGGCAAGTGGAAAAGGCCATTTTTTTCACATTGCCACTTTTTGGCCCCCCATGATCTTGCACTAACCCTTGTGCAAAAAATAAGTAAATTGGATTTCAACTTAATTTTCAAATTAAATCTGATTATTCTTAGATTTGTCTTCAATCCCATAATTCAAATTTTCAATTCCCCCCACCTTTTCATAAAATTCAAATTTCAAAATTAAGTGGTTAGGTCATCAAACCCTAATTTTTAAATTAATTAGATTTTGTGTGAATTTCAAATCAATTTCAATTACATTCAGATTTCTAAGGTATCCCTATCCATTAGGTTTGACCCTTTTCCAAATTGTACTTCAATTCCTCTTTTTCTTCAAAACCCTAATAAGGTCCTATTTTCACGTTTGTGCCTTTATTTCGCCCATTTAGAGATTCTAAAATTCACCATTTTTGGGTAGTTAGTTCTAAAATCATCATAATTTCCATCCCTGAAAATTTGAAAAAAAGTTGATTGGACCATGTGCATTCCCGCCATGGTCCTCGACTTTTTTCCCAAAATTTTGAGAGACTATTATTACTGTATTTAGTAGCTTAAATCCAAAATATTGGCTAATTTTATCAATTTTTGAATCCTCTAGAATCATAAATAACTTTAAAGTTTAACATTGCAACATTCAAGAAATTTTTTAAATTTAAGAGGTTAATTATAGTCTACCTTGATTTTAAATACTCTGATTCAAAAATTAAGTGGTTTTTCTTTGGCCCTAATTTTAAAATTCCAATTTCCTTTCATTTTTTGGAAATTGTGTCATTCCCTTCTTCCAACAAAGTTCAAATTGTGTAATCATTATTTTCTTAAATTTTACATTACTCAATTTTTACAAGCTTTGTCCTACAATTCAAAATTCAGATTTTCCCTCTAGTGCATGAGTTTTACCACTATTAGTCATGCCTATTCTATTCCGGCTAGATGAAGCATTAGATTTACGGCTTCCCAATGTTTAATTACCAAGGAGATGGAGCCTAATTTGGGTGACTTCTTTAATGAGGATCATGCTAATTCTTCCCATCCTAATCATGTGCTTATTCACCCCATTGATGGATCCCATGATGAAGAACAAGCTTTAACTAGGGTTTCTTTAGATCAACTTTCCACATTGGACAACCAATTTGATAGATTTCAACAATGGATGTCCCAAGATTAACCTAATAGTGAAGCTCTTCTATTAATTGAAGGTCTTAAACACATGCTCCAAAGTTATAAAAATGAAATTGATATATTGCATGGCATTGCACCTATTGTTGATTCTAATGTCATGCCCATCAAGAGTTATGCCGAAACCCTAGGTTACTCACAACCTTCAACACAAGTCAATTCCTCTATTCTGTTGACCAATCCTATGACTAGTATTCCTACATTCACATCTAACATCATGGCTACTTGGACTCAAAATGTCATTCCTACAACTGTAGGTCATGGGGGTGATCCCTCTCTTCATTTAATCCTCCATCATTACCTATATCTTCCATGAGTATTCCTAATATTCCTTAAAAAATTAGTGACCCAAGGGGGCAATTCCTTCAACAACTTTATTCCTCCTTTAAATGTCCATTTTTCTACCCATTCATCACGATTGCTTGCAAAATTGTTTACAAGAACTCTAAGAGATAAGGCCTTACAATGGTATTGTTCTCTGCCTACTTATTCTATCAGTTCCTTTCAACAACTGGCAAATGCTTTCATCCAACAATTTCAAAACAACATTGATCCTAAAATCACTTTGACTAATTTAATGCATTGTAAACAAGGTGTTAAAGAAAAAATGATTGATTTCATTGGTAGATATAAGCATTTGTGTGCTCAAATTTCTTTTCATGTGCCTGATAATCATACTCAAATAATTTTCATTTCTAATTTACAAAAATATATCAGGGAAAAGCTTCTTTTGTCTGAATTTATTTCCTTTCCGCAGTTGTGCACGAAACTCCGCAATTATCAACTGGCTACGAGTCGAAAGGAGAAATCCACTCCTATGGCTCCAAGTGACAAGGGGGAGAGTGTTCAACAATCATTTGTGAAGTTCAAACCAACAAAAAGCTGCATCAAGTTCAATGACCTAATCAACAACAACCATGTGAATTCTACAATAGGTGTGCCTCCTATTTCTAAATTTTTCCAAAGAGAGACAATTTGCGCCTTTGAATGAATCTTTGCATAGTATTATGTCTCAATTATTGCATAGAAACATTATCAAACTTCCTCCTATAAAACAAGTCGATCCTTCTAAACTTGCATCTCCTCATTTTGATAACAATTCCTTTTGCTAGTTTCATCATCAACTTGGTCATGATACTAAGAAATATTTTGCATTGAAACATAAGGTTCAAGGCTTGATTGATAATAATAGTATATTTGTGGTAGGTGTGAATGATAAAGGGAATAAATTAGTTTCTCCTCCTAATCAAAATCTTAAGATTTTAACTGATCCCTTGCCACCTCATACCTCTAATGTTATTGAGATTGCACCTAGTTATCTCTCTTCTAAAACACTCATCTGTATGGCTCCAAACTTAGTTAACATGGTAGAAACACAAGATTCACCTAAGGATCCTTGTATTACATTTGACCATAGTGAGACCATTAAAGCACCCGATGGCACTTTATACATAGATATAAAGGTTAAGGATATCTCTTGTCATGGTGCCTTGATTGATCCCTCTTGCATGGTTAAAGTCATAACTGAAGAGTATATTTTCACTTTATGATTGCATAAACCATTATATGATGCTTCTAATGTAGTTGTGAAGTTATTTGATGGCTTCTCTTGTCCTACCATTGGTTTTGTCACCCTTCATATTGAAGTCCATGCTAAATCCATGGATGTTGACTTTGTTATCATAGCTTCATCTGAGCAATTCCGTGTGAAGTTGGGCTATCCCTGGCTGTCTTCCATGAAGGCTATTGCTTCTCTAATCCACAAGTGTTTTAAATTTCCTCATAATGGATAAATCATAACCGTGAACCACAACTTATTTCATCCATTCGATGGAAGCCCTAGTTTTCCTATTGATCTCTTTTGGCCTAAACAATTTCAATCTCTTCCATCAAAGAGCGATTCTCTTTTTCAATGCTATCAAAAATGGAAGAATGATATGATCTTATCCTTAAGTCAATCTAGATTGCCAAAACTTGAAATTCCTACTCTTCCTCTCTCAGATAGAACTAATCTCCCTCCTAAGAAAATTTGTCCACCTACTCCTATGGATGTGACTTTACCTTCTCTTAAGGAGAACACAATATTCTTCCTAAGGTTAGACCTATACCTCTTCCTCATGACGTATTTGGTCTCCTTCCTACACCTAATATTCCTCCTTTTTATGACACAATTCCACCTCCTTCCTCTTATTGAGAGAAGAGGCATGCTTCTCCTATTGTTCAACCAAAAATACCTCAACCTAAACCTTCCACTATCAAGGAGAGGAACGTACCTGTTTATGGTGAAAAGTAGAAACAAGAATTTTGAAAGACTAAATGAATTCAATGAGAAAACCCTAGCCTAACAATCAATAAAGATCCATCATAACATATGAAGATTACCTAAGACCATGCAAATCAAATGAAATCACAAAGATTATACCATCACATGTCTAATAGGGTTTAGATCTCCATTGATCTTGCTTGATATATTTGCTCTCAGATTTTATGTGTGCACAAGAGCTCAACAAAGAATGGAAATGTGGTTGCAAGTAGGATCCCATATGAAAATTTGAAAGCGTAGAGTAGTCGGGTAGTACTAGTAGTTGAATAGAATTATTGATTAGGGTTGATAATGAAGGAAGCATTGCCTTATATAGAAGACATTGTAGGAAATAGAGGGATAAGATTGAAAGGTGTAAAAGATAAATGGTCGGCTAAGATTAAAGGGTAGGTAAAAGAAATAATAAAATAATGATAGGGTAGGTAGTGTAGGAATTAAGAGATGAATGACATGTGTCATAGGTAGAAAAGGTTAATGAATTAATTAAATAAATAAAAATTTATTTAATTAATAGAGGAAGTGGGATCAATTAAATAAATAAGATATTTATTTAATTTAGGAAAAGGGATAATTTAAATAAATAAATGTATTTATTTGAATGAGAAATAAGGATAGAAGAGGATAAATGAGTTAATTAAATAAATAAAGATTCATTTAATTAATAGAAGAATTAGGATAAAGTAATTAAATAAATAAAGATATTTATTTAATTAGACATGACAATTTTAGGTGTCTACACTTTGCCCCTCTTTGAGACAATGCAGCTTGTCGCATTGTTTCAAAGAAGATAAGATGAATTGATGCAAAGTTGCCCAAAGATGGGAATGATATACCCCCTCAAGAGATTGGATGAATTTGTTTGAAAAGATCATAGACAATCTCTCGATAAGAAAGAAAGGCTAGAATGGACTGACCGAATAGGATAGAGTGACAGAATCACGGGATAAAGAAGACTGACTCGGGAGAGTAGGGCTAGGGTAGTCTATAAGATAGACCATGAGGGAAAATATCCTAATTGTCATCCACACATCCAAGAGATGAGAGTGCAGAGAGAGCAGAGAGCAGCAGCAATCAGCAGCGATGGCACTGGTTCACAAATTCGATCGAGTTTGCTGATTTCATAGGCTAGCAGATACAGGAGAGCCGGTGAGTGCTGCAAAACCTCCTTGTACCTTGTTGCATTAATTTTTTTCATAAATGCATGTCAAGTAGGGTAATAAATGCACTCTAGGTAGGTCTAGAAAAAAAATGTCAAGCGGGGGGAAAAATGCTAAGGCACGTTTGTGTTGGTACCAGGCACATTTGGGAAGTATGCAAGTGCATTTGTGTCATGAATGCGCATTTATGTCTTCAAGGTCGAATCAATAGTTCTATGATAAACATACGATGTCGATTGGATAAGCTACAAAGAGGATACACTCAAGCAGGTCCTCTAGGGAAGACCAAAATAGCAAATAGGGCTAGGATTGACAATTCTATGATAGAACATACATTGCCAATCAGGAAACTACTCAAGAGGATACACTCAAGAAGAGACCCTAGGATAGGATAGAACAAGGCACTTTGTGATAAACAAGGGGTACCATAGAAATTGACAATTATATGATAGAACATATGTTGCCAATTGGACCAGGCTGAAATTGACAATTATGTGATAGAAAATACATTATCAATTGGATAATCTACTCAAGAGGATACACTTAAGTAGGTGCCCTAAAGGATAGGATCAAAGCAGCACTTTGTAATGAATAGGGAAAGCTACTAGGATAGAAAATAGTACTTTGTGATGAACAGGGAGTTCTAAAAAGAGCAACACTTTGTGATGAACAGGGAATGCCACTAGGATAGAAAGCAGTTGAGGTCATGGCTCTGTGATATATTCTGTATGTGCCTGAGTTTCAGGTGAACATGAGATTGATGACTGCTTTGGCCGAGAGATGGCACTTAGAGACTTGCAGCTTAGTCACCTTACAGGATGTTTAGAGGATATTGAGGATATCAATTGATGGGGAGTTAGTTCCCTATGACTGAGACGGAGATAGGAATCTAGCGGTGGGGTCATGGGTCCTCCACCACCACTAGATAGAGGGGGTAGGAGAGATGATCCTGGGACTCAGACTCCATCGAGGCTAGCTGGCTCTAAGGGAGGGAGTTCATCATAGCCTTAGAGGGATTCCTATGTATCAATTTTGTACCATTTTGTATGATGATGTAGACACCTTCGAGTAATTGTAGCCATATGTATTTGGACATCATTGTATCATGACACTTATGATTTTGATATATATATGAGATGTTTCATCTTTGTGGTAGCTATATGCATGTGTACCTATATGATGCTTATGTTTCTATGTGGTGTTATGCATGATGCGTATGAATGCAAATATGTATATGAGGAAAATGCAATATTTTTGTTCTTTTATGTTTTATATGTTTATGCAAAATGCAAATGGATATGATAATGCAAATAACTATGAAAATGTAAAATGTGCTAACATGTGTTGTGTGTAGGATGTGATGTAATTGTGATAGCTATATGTATGTATGAAATGCTAATATGTGATAATGTAGGTGCAACTACATGAAATGCAAATATTTTTGGTGTGTCATTATACTCAGTCGTGTGATAGAAGGCTACACGGACTCAAGAAGGATGATGGAAGTCAATCAAGAAAGGGGGATGGAAGATAAAAGATATGAAAGTGAAAGAGCTTCTTGTGCATTATCATCATTGAGCTTTATTATGGCAAGTAGGTTATGACAATAGAGGCATATGTTCGACCTAGAAAATAATTGTACCCATTTGCATGGAGATTACACAATTGAAAACAAGGAATGCCCCAGTTCATACTAGACTCACAATGTCCTCATATCCTTGGACAAGTCATAGCATTACTAAGAGACAATCCATAGACAACAAAAGAAAAATAGGTGACGATACCCCATCCTCACCTTTCTAGTCAAAGACATCTTGGAGATAGAATCTCTAGTCAGAGACATCCTTGAAAAGCTAAAAGATATGTCACCAAAAGATGAAATCAAAAGAAAACCAAGACTCAACACCAACATCCATTGTAGTCCTCAAGTTTAGTGTCTCTTGTCACTAGTATAAGTCTATTTGATTCTGGTCACAATGTTTACTTTCACAAAAAGGATAGATAGCACTGAACCATAATGTTGTCCGAGTCTTTTGAAAGATTTGATTTGTTGAAGCCCATTATTGTTGTTGTGTCTCATCTAAAATTGATTGAATCCATGAAACTGATACTTTATTGCGGAGAATATGAAAATTTATTGCGGACTAGTGATGCAAATGCTGCTTTATTGTGGATTGTGTATGGATAGACTAAAGAAGACTAGAAGAAACTGTACTCCTCAAAACTTGTGATGCTCTTAGTTCCACACCCATCACTAGACGTAGGATTTGCCTTAGCCATAGATAGGAGTTGATTTATTATGGATGGAAAGGGGTGAAAAGGGAGGTTTATTATGAATGGCTAACCAATCTTAGGTAGATCAATAACAAGCCATGATGGGAATGGGTAAGCTTTTTATGAATGAAGAGGTTGTGAGTGTGTGCAAAGTGAAAGATGAAATGGAATCCTGAATGAGGGAGGAGCAATGTCTCTACACATAGCGCCAGTGACCTGATTTTCACCATGGTACTTGTCTAGGGCGCCACCGAAGTGGTTTTCACCGTTGGACGAAATTTTTTTCTTTACTTTTTTTATTTTTCAATTTTTTTTGTCACAAGGTGCCTATTTGCCAGGTTTTCACCAAGTAATGATTTTTTTATTTTATGATTTTTTTTTGTATTTTTGATTTTTTTTTTTTTTTTTTGTATTTTTTGAATTAGGATACTCTAAAGAGCTATGTGTAAAACTTGTGAAGGTGCACGTTGTTGATAGGATCTTCCAAAGGTTCACCCTCTAGGGTTGAAAGTTGATATGCATTGGATCCATAGGTTGTTATGATGATGTAAGGACCAAGCCAATTTGATTCAAATTTGTCCTTCTTCTCTTTGTCTTGCTATTTTTTAGGATTTTCTCTAAAAACAAAGTCACCCACCTCAAATGTGTGAGGCTTTACTTTAATATTATAACTACATTGTTCTTTGACTGAATAATATGTTGCTCAAGTGACTATTTTCCTTGATGAAGGGACTGAGATAAAATTACTAGTGTGTGGGCTACATAGGCCCATATGCGTGTCACCTTAAGAAGTTTGGGCACCCATGATATCAAAGTCCTTCGAGGAAGCTCCATTAAAGGTCCATGATGTATCACCAGAAGGGAAAGGATGTGTGGAACACGTGGATGAGTTATGAAGGCTTATGATTGTGAAAAGAATTGAAAGTAGGATGGCATGATAGAGACATAGGATCAACAATTATGATTTTTGACTTAAAATTGTAGAACTTTTGCCCCCAGTTATTTTGATATTAGGGGAGATCAACTCTTGTTCTTCTTTCTTCATAGGATTTTTATCCTTGACCTTGATTTTTGTAGAGTCTAATAGCTTTTGATTTTGATTTGGACTGAAGGACTTTTCTTTATTTTTAACTTTTAGATTTTTCTTTTCAAAGCTTGATTTTTTTATCCTCAATGAGTAAGGGCTCTTGTAATTCTTGTTGATCCAAGTCTAGGAGAGGAGTGGAAATGGAATGAGTAGATGAAATGGTAAGGCTATATGAGTTTTCAAGAGGGCTGGCAATATGCTCAATAGATTCTTCACTGGAACCACTCTTAGGACTATTGATATCAAGATATCACCACTAGAGGAGATTTGCATTCAGACTTAGTAGCCACAACACTAGGTGGTTCACACCCAATTCCTTGATATTGTAAATTGTTTGTAGGTTTTTCATGTTGGCTAAATATCTTAGGAGATAGTGGGAGTTGATCAACATGAAATATATACTCACCACATCCTAGGTCTTTAATCTTGAACTTTTCTTTGATCTCTTCTTGTTTTGATGTAGAAGCTTTCAATGATTCTGGATCTACATATACTGATGATGGAACAACTTCTCGATTGACTAGGATTGTTATTTTTGATCTAGGTCTCAGATTGTTGTAATATATGAATGGATTTGGATCAGCTTTGATGGTCACTTCAACTCCATTGTATGGAAACTTGATACATTGATGATATGTAGATGGGACTATGCTCATCTCATGAATCCATGGGCATCCTAGCAATATGTTGTATGTGAGATCCAATTCTAGGACTTGACAAACCACATCCTTTGTAACTGGCCCAACTTTGAGAGGCAAGGTTACTGTGCCTTTAGATGAACACTCTTCATCATCATATGCCTTGATGGTAATTTTATTTGTAGCATTTATAGCCTTTTTTAGAATATCCCAATTTTTTAATAGTGTTCAATGTACAAATGTTCAGACCTGCTCCTCCATCTACTAGGACTCATTTTATTCGATGTTTGTGTAGGAAGGCTTCAATATGTAAAGATGTATTATGTGGTTAGCTCACGAAGGCATCGTCAACTTCGGTAAATGTAAGGGAGTGTGGAATGGAAAGGTATCCCATCATGGCTTGAAACTGATCCATGTTTAGATCAGTGGGGACAAAAGTGTCTCTTGTAGTTTTGTCAATAATGGCTTTATGTGCGGGGGATATGCGTAAAAGTTCAAGGATTGAGATAAGCGCGGGTGTCTTCCCTAATTGTTCTACAAGGTCATACTTAGGTTTGGTTGATGAGGAAGTGGTGTTTTTAGCTGGAGCACCTTGAAAAGTGAATTTACCTTGATGAGTTGTAACATTACATTCAGAGGTAGGTTCAAAAGAAGATCCAATGCCTTTTAGGACAACCTTGGGTCTTGGGGTAGAATTTTCAAGTGTTTTGTCCTTGATGATAATGGTAGAGACATAATTGTCCATCGAAATGTGATTGATAGCTGAATCATAGTTATAAGATGCTTTGGTATAGTTTGTCTGCTCATCTGTGACTTTAGATTTTCCCTTGTTATGTTTTGGGAATGATTCTTTAAACTTCTCATGTTCTTGATTAGATGAGTGTCCCTCAATCTCAATGTCACCTCTATCAATGAGATCTTGTATGATGTTCTTCAGTCGATGACAATTTCCTATTTTATGACCTTTTCTCTTATGAAATTCACAATACTCATCATCATTCCACCAATTTGGTTTAACCTTTAGTTCATATGGAGGCAGATCTGGGATTGTTATTATTTTATTTACCACTAGCTTCTTGAAAACTGATTCTAGTGGTTCTCCCATTGGAGTGTACTTCCTTCGTGATTTGGAAGTTGTTTGAGTATTCACTTGATTGTTTGTAGAGCTTGATCCAGAAAATATGATTTTGGGTTGTATCATATTGGCATCAACAACACCATCATTGATTATGTTCTTGTTTTTATTCCAAAATATTGGCTTGCCTTTTCCTTTAAAGTCCTCTTTGTTTTCTTTAAATATTTTGATAATGCCTTGCTCAATTTGGACCTTTTCCAGTTGCTAAGCCTTTTTCAATGACGTCCTTGAAGGTGGATAAACAAGTTTTTCTTAGGTCATAACCAATGTCTTTGTTAACATTTTGGGTGAACATCTCTACCATTTGTTTTTGTGGAATTTCACAAGAGCATCTGGTGGCTATATTTCTCCATCTTTGTAAAAATGATGAAAAAGACTGTCCATCCTTTTGCTTGGTGTTGCAAAAAGTAGTGAGTGATATGTCTGTCTCTATGTTGTATGAGAAATGTTGGATAAAAGCCTCTGCTAAATCCCCCCATGACTTAATTCCAGGTGGGAGTTGGGAGAACCATTCCATAGCTTGATCACCTAAGCTTTGTAGGAATAATCTCATCAAATATGTCTCTTCTTCTCCCACTTCAATGAAAGTTATGAAAAACTATCTGATATGTGCTTTAGGATCCCCTTTTTCTTTGTACTTATCAAACTTAGGTATCACAAAATGTGTAGGAAAATGAGGCATTGGAATGCTCTTGTCAAATGGATAGGGACATATGTCTCTCATTGTGTAAGTTGGCTTCGGTGTATTTATGTCCTCCATTTTCTTTTGTGAATCCTTAATTTGCATTTCCAAATTGTTCTTAGGTGGAGACCGACTTCTTGGACCATACCCCATGCCTAAAGCACTGGGTGGAGGAGGAGCATGTTGCATATATGGATGGTATTGTTAATATATATGTTCATATGGAGGAGGTCTATAGTGATGTTGCGTATATGGATCACTTGGTATAGAGTCATGATGAGGAATGGAATGTATGTTTTGTCCATATATACCATACTCTACAGGCATGTCATGAGTTTGTTCTAGTGTGTTGCCCCCAAATTTGAGATGGGGTTTCCTTGTGTCCAAATTTTAAACATGTCTTTGGATATCCAATTGCTTTGGTGGTTGGTCCTTAACATTGGTATGTGCTTGAGTATATTTTTCTGCATAAGACTTCCATAATGGTCTATGAAGGTGAATATCATATGCTTGACCATGTGTGTATGGGACCTTTGGTTTTTGAAAAAAATATGATGGTGATTTGGGCACAAGATGTGGTCCTCTATTGCCTCCACTATTAGGCCATCACTTGTAAGAATTATTGTCTATCTCTCCTCATTATTTCCTCAACCAATTGATTGAAACGGGGATCCATAATGGAGTCTTCCACTTCTGCTAAATGTACAGAAAAGTTGTCCATATTGTCATTGTGTGTATCATTGTTGTTTGTAGTGTCCATGTTCTCAACATTTGGAATGTTTCTGTAGACATCCATGTCAGGTAATGTGGTATGATCAGAATTGAAAAACACATCATTATCATACTCATAGGCACTCATGTTTGCGGACTCTTGAGCCTCTTTAGTTTCTCTCCTAGATTTTTGGGAACGAGTTTCAACCATAAAATAGGTCTTGACCAAGATGTGAGAGACTAGATGAAAGTGGAAAGAGTATGGAAGACCAAGAGTTAGATGGAATGTAAATGAATTTGAGGTGTACTTTCAATGTCCAAAGTGTAAGACCAAGTATGTATGTAGTAGAGTAGGTGTGGTTTCCAAAGAGATGATAGTTTCTCTTGATGAGGTAAGTTGACCTTGACTCTAAGTAAGACCAAATGAGACCCAAAGGTGATAGACCTTGATGAGGGACCACTTAGCAAAATGTTGTTGTATGTATTGTGTTGACAAAGTAAGATGAGGAAAAGCAAGTGACCTTTTGACTCAAGTTTAGACAAATGTGAATGTAATGCAAGGTGTAAAGCAATGATGAACTTTGTGAGACCCAAAGATAGGTTGACTTCTTGATGAAAACCTGAAGAGATAGCTTAGGAAGCTCAATAATTTTGAAATTGATTGCTCTTGTTTGTTGGACTGTAAATTTTTCCAATTTGTGAAGTTGTTTGTTGTGACCAAATCTTAATTTTTGACTATTTTTTCATGACAAGAGGACACAATGTTGATGAGGACTTAATGTTTGCAAGTGTTTAGACTTAAAATGAATCAAAGAAAAGTGTGTTGTTTGATGTAAAAATATTTTGGATACACTTGAAGACACAAAAGACATAATGTTTTGATGTTTGATCTTGAATGTTTGAGTGTTCAAAATAAGACAAGCACAATTCCTATGGTTGGCCAGGACAATAGTTGTTGATCCCACATGGGGTTTCCCCCAAGGCTATGCTATTTAGAGAGGATACTTAGATGCTTGACCCCACTGGCTCCACCTTTGGCACTCACTTCTTTGGGGCAGCCAGGCACCAGTCCCCACGAAAACTCCCCATGGTAAACTTTGTATCTCTACTAAGAACCATATGTGTGTGGGTCGCTCCAAAGGTCCGGCCTCCTGACCCAACAAATAGAAGGATTTTGGCTTTCTAAAACAAAAAGGTGCTAGTAAAGGCATCCACTCATGTGGTCATACATGTGACACTTTTAGCTCTATAAATACAGAAGGCTCCCAACCGGTAGGGGTTACACCCTACAAATGATCAAATAAATTTGATCAAACGGGTTTATGGGGAGGCGTAGTGTCGATATGAACTAATCAACACACGTTATCCATAGTTTTCACCATGGATACAATTGTTTATAGTGGTTCGGAAGAGGATGGCTTTTCCTTGCTACCACTTGGGTCATTCTCTCCTCACTAGTAGTCTTAATGACCACACGGGGAGATGGGCCCTCTAAAGATTAAACAAAAAGAGCCTATTGCTCAAGACACAAAAGACACTGGTTCAATTTTAGTGCACCAATTGAAGTGTTTGATAATCTATGAAAACAAAGCACATAATGAAGATCAAAAACCCTTGCCAAGGTCCTGCAACAAAGATTTTTTAGTAGTTTGGATTGTTTCAAATGATCACCCCTTCTTGCAAGCACACAAGTTAGGTAAATTTTAGATCCAAAAGACGTTGTGAAATAGGGGCCTTCAATAATGTGTGTTTTTGACCAATTCAAAGATTCGATTCATCATAAAAAAATACCACTTGTAAAATTTCAAGAAATTTTCAGAAATTTAAAAAAATAAAAATAAAATTGCTAATTTGCTCCAAAAATTAATTTTTTATGAAAAATACTAAAAAATTCATATAAAATGCAAAATTTATCCACAAAATCAGAAATTTTTAATGGAGACTCCTGATGGCCTTCCAAACTTGCATAAAAAAATGTTGACAAAATTTCCAAGTAGTTTGTGAGATATGAGCAAAATAATGCAAAACCCTAATTTTCAAAGATCTAGGTTTGTAGGAATGATTTTGCATCAAAATTTAAATCAAAATGAACAGATCCTATGTATAATTATGAGATATTTCCAAAAATATAAGAAAATCTGAAACATTCACTCATTTTCTCTCCAAATTAATTTTTTATGAAAATTCATAAACAATTCATAGAAATTTCAAATATGCTCCAAAAAATATGAATTTTTTCTTGAGCATCCCTAATAATGTTTTGGACTTGAAAACAAAATTTTATGCCAAAATTCAAAGCAGTGTGTGAGATCTGATCAAAATAATAAAAAACCCTAATTTTTAAAGATCTGATTTTTTATGAAATATTTTGCATCAAAATTAAAATCACAAAGAAAAGATCCTGTGTATAATTATGAGATATTTCCAATACTATAAGAAAATCCAAAAAATTCACTCATTTGCTCTCAATATTAATTTTTTATGAAAAATCATAAAAAATTCATAGAAAATGAAACTTTGCTCCACAAATTCTGAATTTTGTATTGAGAGCTCTTGATAATGTCTTCAACCTGAAAAAACAATTTGATGCAAAAATTCCAAGTTCTTTGTGAGATCGGATCAAATCTCTCCAAAATCTTGATTTTGTGTCGAAAACCCTAGCTGCACAAGGTTATTCTCCAAATTGTTTTACAAAATAGCAATATAGGGTTAGGAAAACCTGAAAAAAAAACATAGATCTAACAAAAATACATGTCCCACCAGGTGTGCAAAAATGTTTATGGTGAAAAATGGAAACAACAATATTGAAAGACTAAATGAATTCAACCACAAAACCCTAGCCTAACAATCAATAAAGATCCACCATAACATATGAAGATTACCTAAGACCATGCAAATTAGATGAAATCACAAAGATTATACCATCACATCTCCAATAGGGTTTGGATCTCCATTCTTCCTATCTCCATTGATCTTGCTTGATATACTTGCTCTCAGATTTTATGTGTGCACAAGAGCTCAACAAAGAACAGAAATGTGGTTGCAAGTAGGATCGCATATGAAAGTTATAAAGCATAGAGTAGTCGGGTAGTGCTTGTAGTTGAATAGAATGATTGATTAGGGTTGATAATGAAGGAAGCATCTCCTTATATAGAAGACACTATAGGAAATGGAGGGATAAGATTGAAAGGTGTAAAAGATAAATGGTCGGCTAAGAGTAAAGGGTAGGTAAAAGAAATAATAAAAAAATGATAGGGTAGGTATTGTAGGAATTAAAAGATGAATGACATGTGTAATAGGTAGAAAAGGTTAATGAATTAATTAAATAAATACAGATTTATTTAATTAATAGAGGAAGTGGGATCAATTAAATAAATAAGATATTTATTTAATTTAGGAAAAGGGATAATTTAAATAAATAAATGTATTTATTTGAATGAGAAATAAGGATAGAAGAGAATAAATGAATTAATTAAATAAATAAAGATTCATTTAATTAATAGAAGAATTAGGCTAAAGTAATTAAATAAATAAAGATATTTATTTAATTAGACATGATAATTTTAGGTGTCTATAGTACCTACTTCTTCAAGTATTCCTCCTCCTTCTTAGAATTCCACTAAGACTTGACGGAATCGTTGTGTGAGAGAACACTGACAAAGATGTTGTGTTTGAGCTCATGAAGTTATCCCTTAAAATACTCAATTTCCTCATACTCCAATAGTTGACATGATTCCCTTTTCTCCTAAGGAAGATGTTCAAAAAATATCTCCAAGTCATAAGTTGCATAAAACATGTGATGGTTTTACTCCTATTCATTTTCTTGGTCCTCTTTCTTTAAACTTTGATGCAAAAATGAGTGAAAATGTTATTCATAATGGTAATACAACTCCTAGTGCTTCTGATAGTGAGCATGGATATATAGATGTGGATAAACATTTATCGGATGAGTTTTCACAAACCCTAATCCTAGCTCCTATAATAGAACAAAGTGACTTACAACATGAGCATAGTCCTTGTTTGGATCTTGTGATAGCTCCATCTATTTTGCTTGATATCGCTCCTCTATCATGTTGCTTGCCTTCACAAAATAATTATCAACAAGATCGGGAGGTGGGTGTCATGCTAGAGTAGCAATATTAGCATTGCAAGTCTTTCTCTCTCTTTCTTTCTCTTTGGTGACCATTCTTCTATATATATCCCCATTCTTCTATTGTTCCATTAATGTCTACTTGGGATTGATGCAAAGAATTGAGATCTTTTCTAGATCTCATTAATGTTGACTCAAAAGACATCCTCTCTTCCCTTTCTTTTAAGGTAGTTTCCTTCTTTGTGGAATGAAGATTATTATATGCACATACATATACGATATACATGAGTTATTATACACCATACTGACCCCGAGGAAAGAAACACTACCTCATGTTTTGTGTTCATTATCCTTGGGTTTATACCTTGATTGGGGGCTAAAACCTTGCAATAATGTTCTCCCTCTTTTCTCTTTCTCTTTTGTGTATCCTACCTTAAAGCAACCGCTCCCAAAAAGGAATGTGCGATCACTTTAACATGGGGGCATACACTCTGCTCAATCTTCTCTTCTTGTGATACTTAGAATTACTTAGTGAGCTTTGATTTTCTTTGTAACCTTTTGTATCCTTGTTTTCATGATTCATAGTGAAGGGAACTTTGATACTTTTAGTCATGATTCTCCCCTTCTCGATCTTCCCTTTTATTTTGTCAATCAAAGTCGTATGATCCTAAGTCCACTAGGGGCACAGGGAATCTTGCCTCCTTGACATGGTGAAAGTCTTTCAATCTTATTTCCTTTTACTTTACCAACAATATGGGAATACGCTTATACTCCCGCTAAAGTAGGAGCTAAATGTAGTTTCATAAAATTGTGACCCTAGCAGTTTTTTACTGCATTAGGGTCCTCACACATGCGAACTCAAATCCTCTAGCCTGATTGGAGATGAGAGAGTGCTTGGCTTGTGAAAAATGCTTCTTCCTTGGCCTCCACATCACTCTGTCCTCACTCTTCCCTAGAGACAGGGGTAGGACAGGGTCATCTATCCTCCCAGGATAGGGGCATGGCGCCCCTGTCCTTGCCCTATTTTGGGACAAGACCTTTCTAGTGCAAGCATTTTGGGTTGTGCAATGAATGAGAAATCTCACAGATATCGACCCATGATTAAATTCAAATCCTTCAAACGTGTATTTAAGAGGCATTCGTCCTCTCATTTTCGTAAGTGGGATAGGTCGAAGTTGGATATGTTCAAGCGATCAAGCATTCTTTTCGAGCATTGAGCATTTTCAAGTCTCCCTTCAAGGCTAGGTGTTGCATTCAAGTCAAGGATTAAAACATTGAAGAGGAGATTTATTCTAACATACACTTCCATACAAACATTTCTATCAACATTGGTACTACAACCTCCCTTGAGGTGATTTACAATTCAGTCCTTCATTTACATCTACTTGCAAGTACTTTCTTTCATTATTTAGTTAATTCCAAAACTAGGGTTTTACCTAAAGGCAAACCCCCAATCCCAACACATTTCCCTCTCTTTTCTATGTGTAGGTTGTAGATGCATAGCTATACTTTTGGATTCGAGCTTTGTTTGCAGAGGTGGAAACACCCTTGTCGTTTCAAGTATTTTTCAGAGGACTGTGTACATTCCTGCCACGGTCCAAACAAATTTTCATCAAAATTGCAAGGTGATTTTGTCTTGACATTTTACTACCAAATCCAGGTGCACAACATCATCCCATGTTCAGATCTCAAGTTATAATTGATTCTTTGTCACGTTTGCACTACATAATTCAATCAATTTCAATTACTTTCCAAATCAAACAAAAGGAAATAAGGGAATCATCATAACATCCTTAATTCATTTATAATTAAATCTATCATCTTTGTGTGGAGATTGGATCTAGTGAATTACCCCTCATTTCCCTAATGTAATGGTGAAAAGTGGTTGAAGGATAATCAATAGTGAAACTCTCATCTCTCTTTGAAGGAAAGGGTTAATTTTCCTCTTGATCTATCACTCATAATTTTCCCACCATCAAAACTTGTTGGATAATCTTGGATTTGTTTATCTTTAGCCCTACATGGCATATTTTATGGTTTATTATGACTCTTTTAAACTCTGTTAATATGGGTAGAAATTTTAAAGTTTTTGATAGAGGAAATTTTTAGGAGGCTATGATTCTATTGTTTCTCTACTAATAGTTGCTTGTCTACTGTTTATGTGATTGTATCTTGGCCAACCCCCTTATTTTGGCTTCTTTTAATATCAAAAACATCATCATCCATAATCCTATTGGGAAAAGAAACTAATGCTAGAATACAGAGATTTTTTAATATATTAGAGATAGAGTACCAAAATAACCAAATTTAGGTATAATATATGAAGAAAATACTAGAAAAGTACATAGCCCAATTAGGGAGAAAAAGAGATTTAGTTATAGGGTGATTGTATCATCATGATGCATCAAGTAGTGGAAAGAAGGAAAAAAAAACTTATTTTAACTTAACCAAAATCACACAACCTATGTTTGAATATTTTTATTGGTCAAAAAGATGTTGAATTTGGATTGATAAGACTTTTTTATGCTAAAGAGGTGAAAGGTAAAAGATAAGGGTGAATAGGATTAAGAGGTTAAATTGAAATGAAGGGATAATATTAAGAGGTGGGTTGAATTTGGAGAAAATACAAATTAAATGAAGAGACAATTGACACTTGTCGCATGAGTTTAAGGTTCAATCACTCAGGTCTATCTCCATCATGCAATTAGTTAACTTCATAATTATCTCAATCTAATATTATAATAGAAAAAATAAAAATATAATAATATAATTATATTTTAATATTAATTACAATATCATAGTATAATAATAATAATTTAATATTAATTATACTATAAAAATATAATAATTTTAAAGTGAAATAATGAACAAATATATATCTTTCAACACACTTTACTTATATTCTTATAAAAATAAATATGTTGGTTTTTAACATTAATTTGTATATATAATAATATATATACAATTGTCTTGAACATATAAGAGGTAATATTTGTAGAACACAAGATGCCACTAAGAGTTGGGGGGGGGGGGGGGTGGTAGGGGTAAATCAATGGTTATCAAACTTTGACCTTTTAATCCTAAAAGTGTGTACTAGTTAGCAATTCAAACACAAAGTAAATATACCAGTGAGATAAGGGAGGACATCAAGATGTAAGCACACACAAATACACATCACATAACACTAGATATATGAGGAAAAACCAACATGGGAAAAACCTTGGTGAGAAATGCTGCTAGAGTCTATTTCTCCAATCTGGTCTCACAATAAACATTATATTACAAAGTTTAGGGCAGCAACCCAAGGAGCACCAATCCCTACTAATTTAGGGAACCAATCCAAGGAGAACCAAACCCTACACTGAGCACCAAATCAGTGATTACAATGACTATAAATAATATATTAATAATAACACAATTACAAATGAGTTTTGTAACCTCTGCATATAATCTCTTCACTGGTTCATCTTTGCTTTGTTCTATGTCAGATCTCTACTCACTTAGACTCTTTACAACTTGTCACCACCGGTACTTTGCTCACCCTCTCTTTCTCATCCTCCTTCTGATCTTATTTTACCCTCTGCTACAACCTTACCAGTTCAAACTCTACCTCTTCTTTGTCGGTTTACTACTCATTGACCTACTACCTCTTGTCACTACCAATACTTTGCTTTCTAGTCAAACCCTGCTCTATTTTTGCCTTGCTGAATCACCATCAGTACTCATTCCTTTCTTCTTTACTCTCCATTGAGCTGTCTTACGGGGTCTGACATAGTCAGTTCACTCAACTATTATGTGCACTAACAGTTTACTGGTTTCCTTAACCTTGTCGATTAAACCTCTGTTAAATCCCTCTTACCAGTTGCCTTTTCTATGGTCAGTTTCTTCACTCTTTTTAGACTGATCAACTCTCTATTCACACAACCTCACTCGGCTCTAGCAACTAACTCCCAATATCTTAAGTAGCATCAATAAACAAGGTCTTTGGTCGGCATATTTATACTTGAGCTTTCCCGCCAAGATGGACATTCAAACTTGGCGTACTAGGGTTTCCTTCATCGACCATGAGGTGTACCAAATCCAATCAGATCTTGTTCTAGATATTGACCACCTACAACAAATCACTTAACTCCGGCAATATCATTTCTTCCAATACATATTTGCTATATTTAGCAAACTTGACCTATTTGTCAGTCTGCACTTGTCAATCACAATGAATGCTCTAACAACTTCTTAATCCAAATCAAATCTATATCTACACAAACTAAATCAGTCATTAGAACACAACAGTCAACCTTTCGATCTAACTCGAGTTGCACACCTTTGCAACTGATCCACATATTTCTCAGTCGATATTAATTTTTAACCAATCACCAACTACCTTATTGACAACTTTGATAATGCACTATTCACTTGCCACTTGGAGACCACGTGGCATCTCAATCGGCATCCAACTCATCTAATTAGTCCATTGTGTCAGTTTTGGTCTAGTCAACTACCAACCACTCAATCGGTATCCATCTTATGGTTCAACTTCCCTACTAGTTATTCATTAACCAGTCAACCTTCATACAATGTAGTCTCCTATTTTGCCTATGGGATCACATTTGCCCAGTCACCAAACATGCCAATCCATCACATGTACCTAGAGTGGGTCTCCATGCATATCTTCATCAGGTGAGAGCCTTTCACCTTTGCCTCTTGTTCACTTATCGATTGACACATCACATCAATAATCTCTAATGTAGATCTTCTAGAGTATCGACATATGTGTTTACCAATTGACATTACTCCTAATTGCACACTGGTGACACCCATAGAATCACAATATCAACAAAGTTCAGCTATGTCGAGCTATGGTAACATCAATCTCAATCGGTAGCACATTCTTGCCTTCTAGTGTAACTCCATGTCTGCAAATGCAAGACGTTTCCTTCTCCTTCATTGGTCATACCTCATCTCAACAAGTTTGCCAAAGTGGCAACCTCATCACAACTGATTCTTCCTCTTTTGTCACATTAGCTCATCATACTTTGCCTTGCTAAACCAGTGCATATCTCTAATTTCATGCACCTGAGGCATCCTCATGTTCCATTATGGTCATCTGGTATAAGCCTTCAATCACCTACCTTCAACTTCTCTGACTATGAAATCTTAGAGGGTTAGTATTCCATGCATGTTAAGAGATAAGATTAGTATGACCACTTACCAAGGGGACTAGATTGACCAATGCACTAAACCTAACTTTATTGACATTGAGAAGATATATCTTCAATCGATCACATAACTTGGTACATATCCCCTTTGTCTACCTTACTAGCTTGCAACAACCCAAACTTTGTTGGTCATATCATCTTCATGTCTTATGATAACATCTTCATCCTATGGGAGTCCTGATGATTGACATCCAACTTCTTACCAATTGCCTGCAAATTCTTTATGGATCATCCTTCCTTTCTTACCGGTCTCCAATACTTGTTGATCGGTCAACACTCCATACTTACCCGTGACATGCTATACCAGGTGACATCAATGACAACACAACCCGATTGACATCAATGACAACACAATACCAATAATATTTTGTTATTTTCCCAACTTTTCTCTTCCAATATTTTTTCAATATTTGCTACCTTTGTCTATGGGCTCAAAACAGTCTCTCTTTTGCATTGGTCATTTGAGAATATTAATTTAATCTACCATGTTTAGGTTTGAAGAAAAACTAATAAAGAGGGTGGTGAACGATATGATTAAGACATTGGATAGAGTGTCATTAGAAGTAGCCAAGCACACTATGAGAATGGAAAGCATCACTAAGTATCTCATCTAGAAATTTGAATTCTATTCAAAGGGAGGTTTGGTTAAATCTGGGATACTCAGTATTGGTGGTATTGGCAAGACCACACTTGCCAAGGCCATGTTCAACCAAGTTTATGCTCATTTTGATGCTACTTCCTTTATCTTTAATGTCTGCACCATTGCTATAGACTTTGCGTGCCTGACAAAGTTGCAAAAACAAATCCTTAAAGATTTAACCAACTATGATAGAAAAGTGTAGAGTGTTGAGAAGGCCATATCTTTGTTCAAATGTTGTTTGGGGAGAAAACGTGCGCTTTTGATTTTAAATGACATGGATGCTAGGGAGAAATCAGAGGCCTTGGTTGGGGATTAGTTGGCCCCTAGTAGTAGAGTTGTTATTAATTCTATAGACAAGCACATTCTCCATGTTGTGGGATCTCACCTAAATGCATCCACAAAATGAGTGGATTGCAAACAAATGAAGGTCTTTAGCTATTTAGTTGGGACTTTTGTTTTTCTCCATGCACTAGATATTCAAGTTAATTAAGTAAAGTAATAAAATTTTACAAAAAATTATCATATGTTTCTATTGTGTTTCATCAAAGTTATTTTTAGACAAACTAGTAATTTAAATAATATCTTTAATATATAAAAATTGTATCCACCTATTTTCTATAAAATAAAAAAAGAAAATGTAAAGCATGCTAAGAGTTTAATGTTTTATTAATTTATATCACTTTATAATTTATAACCTATATGTCAATTTTAGGCTCTTCAAATTAAAAAATTATAATTATCTTTGTCAATTTGATTGCTTTCAACAATGGATGTCCCAAGAATACCCTAATAGTGAAGCTTTTCCATTAATTGAATGTCTTAAATGAATGCTTCAAAGTGATAAGAATGAAATTGATATATTGCATGGCATTGCGCATATTGTTGATTCTAATTTCATGCCCATCAAGACTTGTTTTGAAACCCTAGGTTACTCACAACCTTCAACACAAGTCAAATCCTCTATTCCTTTGATCAATCCTATGACTAGTATTCCTACATTCACATCTAACACCATGGCTACTTCAACTCAAAATGTCAATCCTACAACCATTGGTCATTGGGGCAATCCCTCTTCTTCATTTGATCCTCCATCATTACCTATATCTTCTACAAGCATTCCTAATATTCCTCAACAAATCAGTGTGACACAAGGAGGCAATTCCTTTAACAACTTTATTCCTCCTTTAAGTGTCTATTTTTCTACCCATTCATCACCAATGCCTACTTATCATAGTGTCCCACCACCTTATTCTTAGCCCATGCCTTCTTTCAACAATATCACACCACCTTTTCAATAACCTATGTCTAACATCAATTCATTCACCGAAATGACAATCAACAATCTTGCCCAAACTATGTCTTTCTTACAACAACAAATTGCTTCCATGAGTCAATCCAAGTTTAGTGTGCCCACCTCTGATGTTGCAAGCCCACTTTCTCATGATATTGTTAAATTCATGTCACCTAAACATGTTGAGATCCCTCAATTAGATATCCCTCAATCTCTTCCATCAAGGAGAGATGCTCTTTTTCAATCCTATCAAAAATGCAAGAATGATATGATCTTATCCTTAAGTCAATCTAGATCACCAAAACTTGACATTCCTATTCTTCCTCTCTCAGATAGAACTAATCTCCCTCCTAAGGAAAATTGTCCATCTACTCCTATGGATGTGACTTTACCTTAAGGAGAAACACAATATTCTTCCTAAGGTTTGACCTATACCTCTTCCTTATGATGGATTTGGTCTCCTTCGTACACCTAATATTCCTCCTTTCTATGGCTCAGTTCGACCTCCTTCCTCTTATCAAGAGAAGAGGCCTTCTTCTCCTATTGTTCAACCAAAAATAACTCAACCTAAACCTTCCACTATCAAGGAGACAAATATACCTACTTCTTCAAGTATTCCTCCTCCTTCTTAACCTTCCACTAAGACTTGACAGAATCGTTGTGCAAAAGAACGTTGACTAAGATGCCATGTTCGAGCTCATAAAGCTATCCCTCAAAATACTCAATCTCCTCAGACTCCAACGGTTGACATGATTCTCTTTTCTCCTAAGAAAGATGTTCAACAAACATCTCCAAATCATAAGTTGCATAAAACATGTGATGGTTTTACTCCTATTCGTGTTCTTTCTCCTCTTGCTTTAAAATTTGATGCATAAATGAGTGAAAATGTTATTCATAATGGTAATACAACTCCTAATGCTTCTGATGGTGAGAATGAATATATTGATGTGGATAAACATTTATCGAATGAGTTTTCACAAACCCTAATCCTAGCTCCTAGAATCGAACAAATTGACTTACAACATGAGCATAGTCCTTGTTTGGATCTTGTGATAGCTCCATCAGTTGTGCTCGCTATCACTCCTTTGTCATGTTTATCTCCTTCTTGAAATAATGATCAACAAGATCAGGAGGTGGGTGTCATGCTAGATTAGCAATATTAGCACCTTAGATATTTCTCTCTCTCTTTCTTTCTCTTTTGTGACCATTCTTCTATATATATCCATGTTCTTCTATTGTTCCCTTAGTGTCTATTTGGGGTCGATGCAAAGCATTGAGATCTTTTCTAGATATCTTTCATGTTGACTCAAAATAAATTTTCTCTTTCCTTTCTTTTAAGGTAGTGTCCTTCTTTGGGGAATGAATATTATTATATGTACATACATAGACGATATACATGAACTATCATACACCATAGTGACCCTGAGGAAAGAGATGCTACCTTGCATTTTATGTTCATTATCCTTGGGTTTATACCTCAATTGGGGTCTAAATCCTTGTGATAACATGCTTCCTCTTTTCTCTTTCTCTTGGGTGTATCCTACCTTAAAGCAATCACTCCCAAAAAGTTGCATGCAATTGCTTTAATGTGGGGGCATACACTATGCTCATTCTCCCCTTCTTGTGATACTTATACTTATTGAACTTTGGTTTTGTTTGTAAACTTTTGTATCCTTGTTTTCATGATTCATAGTGAAGGGAACTTTTCTACTTGTATTCATGGTTCTCCCTTTCTTGATTTTCTCTTTTTTTTTGTCAATTAAAGTCTTAAGATTCTAAGTACACTAGGGGCTTGGTGCATCTTTCCTCCTTGACATGGTGAAAGTCTTTCAATCTTGCTTCTTTGTTCTTTATTGATAGTATGGGAATATGCTTATACTCTCACTAAAGTGGTAGCTAAATGTAGTTTCATAAAATTGTGACCATAGCTATTTACAACTGAATTAGGGTCCTCACCCATGTGAACTCAATTCCTCTAGCTTGATCAAAGACCAGAGAGTTCTCAGCTTGTGAAAAATGCTTCTTCTTGGGCCTTTGCATCACTCTATCCAAACTCTGCCACGGAGATAGGGGTAGGATAGGGGCATGGTGCCCCTATCCTCCCTTGGATAGGGGTGTGGGACCCTTGTCCTCCCAGGACAGAGGCATTGTGCCCTTGTCCCTTCCCTATTTTGGGGCAGGACCTTTCTAGTGCAAGCATTATGGGCTATGTAGTCAGCGGAAAATCTCACCGATGTTGGCCCGTGATGAAATTCAAATCCTTCAAACATGTATTTAAGAGGTACTTATCCTCTCTTTTGCATAAGTGAGATAGGTCAAAGTTGGATATATTCAAATGATCAAGCATTCACATATTCTTTTCTAGCATTGAGAATTTACATGTCTCCCTTTAAAGCTAGGTGTTGCATTCAAGTCAAGGATTAAACCATTGAAGATGAGATTGATTCCAACATACAATTCCATACAAACATTTCTATCAACATTCCTACTACAACCTCCCTTGAGGTGATTTACAGTTCAGTCTTTCATTTACATCTACTTGCAAGTACGTAAAGGAAAACCCCCAATCCTAACACATTTCCCTCTCTTTTCTATATGTAGGTTGTAGGTGCACAACAGTACTTTCAGATCCGGGCTTCGTTTGCAAAGGCATAAAAACCCTTTTCATTTCGCAGATTTTTTTAAGGACTGTGTACATTCCCATTATGGTTTAGAAAAATTTTCATCAAATTTGCAAGGTGACTTCAGCTCAACATTTTACTACAAAATCCAAGTGCACAACTTCATCCCATATTCATATCTCAAGTTATAATTGATTCTTTGTCACTTTTGCACTACATAATTCAATCAATTTCAATTCCTTTTTCAAATCAAACCAAAGGAAATAAGTGGATTATCATAACATCCTTAACTCATTCGGAATCCAATCTATCATCTTTGTGTGGAGATTGGATCTAGTGAATTACCCCTCATTTTCCTAATGTAATGGTGAAAAGTACTTAAAGGATAATCAATAGTGAAACTTGCATCTCTCTTTGAAGGGACTTGCAGTCAATAGGATTCAAAACTCAATACTCAAAAATAATTTTTAATTAGTGGAGAGGACATCCATGCAGATAATGGGATTGAAAACTCAAAAAGAAAAATGCAAGCCATAATCATTCCCAACAACTTTTGTTTGAGCATAAGTTCTTCTACAGTAGCATGAAAGTAGCCTAATTTTGGCTTTTCATTTGTAAAGAAAAAGGAAAATGCCTAGAAATTCTTAGGCTACAATTTTCATAACAGATTAGACTAAAAAGTTGGTTCTAGTAGTACTGTGACATCCCCTAATTTATAAAATATCATTGTAGTTTATCAAATATATTGCTCTTTTCATTCTCGATGATTACTAGAATTTATACCATCAGGCCTTTGCACTCACAGTTTATTTTCCCAATCTCATAGAAAGCATTACAATTACCACTACCCAAGGGAGTTGCAGTCTTCCTATGCAACATATGACTTATAGAAAGATTTTATTTTACCATATGATTTTTTTCAGTAATTCTTTATGGTTAAAGCATTTTGATTCCTTTGCTTGGTAAACTTGCCCCACTTGAATTCCCTGATTTGGGAGGACTCTCTTCACTCACCAATTCATCCAAAGGTTTGATAATTGCATAGTGGGAAGGAATTAAGAAAAGTGGAATGGAGAGGCATCTTTGGGTGTCATTCAATATAAACACTCTTGAAGGAAAGAAAAGGTATATATATATTAATACTCCTAGATTCTATTTATTCATATGTTCTTTGAACTACACCTTATTCAATAGCATTTAATATCCCAATCCTATAAGAACTACACTACTATAAGCTAGAAGGTTAGTATCTTCAAATGGATACCATGATATCTACCAAATGACTACCAAGAGGTAGCAATAGAACTACCTCAAAAGTATGTATGTAAGAACACTTTAATCATTAGAATCTAAAATAACATTTCTATAATTATTATAATCACATTATAATAGAATGAGATCCCATCAATCCCAGGACTAACAATGACACATAGGTCCATAAATGAGTCATCTACCATAGTAAAACATCATCACCCATAATCCTATTGGAAAAAGAAACTAATGCTAGAATAGGTAGATTTTTTTAATATATTAGAGATAGAGTACCAGAATAACCAAATTTAAGTACAATATATGATGAAAATAATAGAAAAATACATAGCCCAACTAGGGCTTAAAAGGGATTTAGTTATAGGGCGATTGTAGGATCATGATGCACCAAGTAGTGGAAAGAAGGAAAAAAAAACCTTATTTTAACTTATCCAAAATCACACAACCTATGTTTGAATATTTTTATGGGTCAAAATGATGTTGAATTTGGATTGATAAAACTTTTTCATGCTAAAGAGGTGAAAGGTAAAAGATAATGGTCAATAGGATTAAGAGGTTAAATTGAAATGCAAGGATAATATTAAGAGGTGGGTTGAATTTGGAGAAAATACAAAGTGAATGAAGAGACAATTGACACTTGTCACATGAGTTTGTAGCGTCATAAATTGTACGCACTTGCTAGGGTGGTACAATTTCACACCTAGTTTAGCACCCACCTTGGTGCATTTTGCATTTTGCATTGCATTTTCCCTTTAGCACTTAATTAGGTCTAAGGTTCTATTTTTATCATCTCCCATATCATAAAGTTGGGCCCTTTTCATAAAAGTGTGCCCCTTTCATTTTATTCTTCCAATGCATCATTTAATCAAAAACCCTAATTAGGTCCTATTTTGAACTTGGGGGCTTGATTTAAGGGGTCAAAACATCTCGAAATCACTTGTAACTTCAGGATTCTCTCTAAAATCATCATATCCGACGGCCCTGAAAATTTGGTGAAAAGCTGTCAGGACCATGGCACCCGGAGTGCACATGGTCTCGGACATTTTTCTCAAAATTTTAGGAGTGCGATCCAATCATAAAATAAAGCTTAACCCCAAGAAATTGGCGGGAGATTCAATCTCTAGGTCGGCCAAAAGTTGAAATTAAGACCTAGGGTTTCATATATAAGAGCTCTCTTTCTTCATTTGAAAGGGGGGGAATTTTGGTTTAAAAAGGACCTTCTATGCAGTGAAAGAGAAGATCTTTGAAGACTTCAATAACATTCAACATCCATCCATCAAGCATTCATCAATTTCATTCATCCATTTAGGGCTTTGAAGGCATTGAAGAGCAATAAGGGATCACCGACTGAAGATTGGCTTGTACCCCTCCTTTGGGGTTGGGTATGGTTTCATGTTGTTTTCATGACTTTGCATAAGCCTCATTATATCATTTGTATTCATGCTTTAGATCACTTTGCATCTTGATTTGGAGCATTTACATTATCATTTACAAGCAATTAGGGTTTACTTTCTAGGTTGCTCTAGTTTGCTTACTTGCATTTTAGGATCTTGCACACACACAAGGTCTGCACACACACTACTTTTACAATACAACTTGGCTATTCATGGAGGTGGAAATCACCAAAGTGGGGGTTTGACTAAGGCAAAACCCTATATAGCTGCCCACCATACCTTTTCAGATATAAGTGCAGATTTTCGAATTCGAAGGACGCCGCAAATTGCAGATCCGATGGAATCAGACCGAGACAGAACTTCACACCAAATTCCAACCTAGAAAGCTAGGATAGGGGTGTGGGGTGCCCTGGTCCTACCAGGACAGGGGCGCTGGGTGCCCTGGTCCTTGGGACAGGGGCGCTGGGCGCCCTGGTCCTTGTCCATTTCAGTGAATTTTGGCAGTTTTAGAGGTAGCAGCTTCAGTGTTTTAGGCTTCTGGCTTTAATAGTAGATCTTGCAGAATCAAATCCATTCAAGGTACACATTTACATTTCTCCTCTTATCCTTACAATTGTTCATCATTAAATCTCAATTCTACAATCTTGTGCTCAAAGTTACTAGTTCATACTTACACTTTAGGGTTAATAGTTGAACTTGCATCATTCTATCTATCATTTGCAACAAAGGAATAGAAATTCTAATAGGTAGCTTGTGGCTCTCTCTTCCACAAAAAGAAGTAGCCAATTGTGTGATACCTCTAGGCTCTTTTGTATTCCACAGGTGTGTGATTGAAAGTGAGATCAGGGCATGTTTGCTTAGTGTCACTTTTTCGCCTACACATTTTTGGTGAACCCGACGTGAATTCCAATCTTCTCGAATTCTGATTTATGTTTTCAAATTTGAGTTTTTATGCTATTTCAAATTCAAATTTGTATTTACAAGTTTTAATTTCTTGCAAGATTCAAAAAATTTAGAGGAAATTTTTGCTAAAACCCTAATTTTTCAATTCAAAGTTGAACTTGTGGATAGCTTAATTGGGATCAATAATTTCAAATCTGATTTAGGAACTCATTTGAATCATAAATTTCATTTTCTAAATCTACATTCTAAGTGCTTGCATTGAACATTTCCTTCTATTTTGCATGTGTTATCATTTGAAAGAGGAAAATTGTTGTCATGATGCATTCATTTCATAGATGTGATAATGGGTTAGCTTCCCTTGTTTCAATTTTTCCTTCTCCTAAAGAACCTCCCCCCATCTATAACAACATTTTAGTGCCTAAAAGAGTTGCTACCAATCCCTTTGAGACTCTCCCATGCTCTAAGGATGAAGTCTTTAAGAGTGATCTTGACAATTCTCCTAAAATGTGCCCTTCCTATTTAGCTATCCTAGAGGAAGAGAATGATATCATAAACACCTTTCTTAATGTTACTTCACCTTCCCTACATGATGCCTCTCTAAGTGAAAGGGTATTGATGGACATTGACTTATTTTCTCCTAAAGTTTCTCCTTCCAATGGGGGCATGTTAGTGCAACAAGAGGTTATGAACACTTCTTTCAAAGATCTCCTTCCCAAGCATGAATCTTTGGAGAAATATGTTCATGTTCCTCCTAAAATACACTCCCTTCATGAGGATCCTTTTGTGCAAGAAGATGAAATTATCCCTACATTTCCTAGTGATGGCATTTCCTTTTCCAACAAAATTCCCACTAGAAATGATGAATTAATGATGAATGCTTACCCTTCTCCTAAAGTTTGTCTTACCCATAAGCATCCCTTAGAGAAAGAAGATGAAATAATAAGCAATTTCCTTAATTCTCTCTCCCCTAAAGATCATATTGAACATATTTTGAGGAAAGAGGATGAGTTTAACACATCTATTGATGCTCTCCCTCCTAAGGATGAGGAATTAATAAACAATGTTATCTCCTCTCCCGAAATTGACAATACTTCAAACATTCCTTTCAACCACTTCACTATTTGGGATGAACCATTAGAAGAAGGTGTATATTATTCTCTACCCCATGAGAGAACCCTAGCCAAAGGAGATGAAATCAAGATTGAAAACTCCCTTGATAGTTTCTCACCTTCCTTGAATCTCAATTATTCTCCCTCTAAAAATAAAGCATCTCCCTCTCCTCAACTTGGTTCTACTCATAAGGATACCCTAGTTCAAAGAAAGATGGTTAACATCTCTTTCAAAGATCTCCCTCTCAAAAGTGAGACTTTAGAGAGTAATGTTGATCCTTCTCCTAGAGAGTTTATTCCCCATGTAGATCCTTTGATGATAGAGGATGATATGACCTTTCCTAGTATTACTCTTCCTACTAGAACATCAATTCCTACCCCTTGTCTCTCTCCTAAAATTGATTTAATCCATGATAAGATTTTAGTGCAAGAGAAGACTATCAATAATTCTTCCAACACTTTTGTTCATTCCTCTAAACCATCCTCAATCAATTTGATACATGTGAATGAAACACCTAACAAACCTCTCTTCACTATCCAAGGTGCTTGTCCTTCTCAAAATTCTCAACCTTTAAATAAGCCTATCTTAGTGGTTCAAGGTGGTTATGCTAATGATTCTTTTTGCACTTCTAAGAAACCTATTATTATTGTGCAAGGAGGTTATTCTTCTAAGAGCCCTTATGAGTATGCTAAGCAACTGACTAGAGAGAGTTATAATGCAGTTGCTCATACCTATAACACAAGAAACAATAGGCAACCTAATCCTCCTCCTGTTACTCCAGTTTCTCTTCATAATCCTCAACCAATTCTTCCGCAAGCTCCACGTATTTCACAAGTTATTGTTAAGGAATATGATCTCATAGAACAACTTAAAGCTATCCCTACTAAGATATCCCTTTGGGATTTGATCCAAACTTCTTCCGCTCATCATGGAATGTTACAAGATGCCTTGAAAGATTTGAATGTTCCTCTACCTAATACATCTAGTAATATAGTGTATTTGGTTAACTCTATGATGAATCCTAAGGCTCAAATTGTGTTTACTCAAGATGAATTGCCTACTAGTGAAATTCAACATCAATATGATCCCTTGATGATTGTGGTTATCATAAATGACACTGCTATAAGATGAACACTGGTAGATAATGGCTTTGGCCTTAATGTGTGTAGCATTAATCTATTGCATAACATGAATGTGGATACATCCCTTATTGAGCCTGACTCTCATCCCATTCGAGGCTTTGATAATGTGGCTAAGTCTTCATTAGGTATTATCACCTTACCCATCACAGAGGGACCTATTACTTTGCCTACTCCTATCCATGTTATGTCGGGAAATCTAACATACAACTTGTTATTAGGGAGACGTTGGATTCATAGTATGCAAGTTGTTCCCTCTACATTGCATAGACAAGTTAAATTTATTTATAACAATAAGACATATACCTTGATAGGTGATACTAATTTTCAAGCTTGTTTTCAAACATCTACTTCCAAAGGGAGTTCTTCTAAACCTTCCTCTTCTAGTGATGACTCTTTAAACAAGATACCTATGGATGAATCATCCCCCTCTTATAATCAAAATTCTTTGGATGAGTCTGAAGTTCTTGAAGAAGATTCTTCTCAACTTGAATCTACACATGAAAAGGCTTTTGATCTTGAGAAGGTTCTCTCAGAAGATGATTGGGGATCTCTTGACTTTAATCCCACCTTTGTAGGTGAGTATAGGGTTCCTCCTAAAGAGCTTAAAGTTAAAAAGAAGGAAGAAACTAAAGATCAATCAACCTTACCTGAACCTATGAACAATAATTTTGTGGTCGCTTCTCAAACTTCTTCTCCTCACACCTTTAATTCTGAAGAATTTGATTCGTCTTATGAAAAACCACCTTCTCTTTCTGAAATGGCTAATTGTTATGGTCGTGGTTTTCATATTTTGGCTAAGAGTGGCTATAGTGGAAATGGTTGTGGCACAAATGAACAAGGAATTAAAGTTCCTTTAGAACATAACACGCATGAATATTCATTTGGACTTGGATATAATCTTTCTAAGCCCACCAAAGCATCTAAAAGACCATCTCTCAATGTGAATGCTATATTTAGTAGTGATGATGATCTCAATTCAACTAAATCATCTTCTACTTATATTAACTCTCATTCCCCTCATAAGGAAATCTTGGCGATGAACAAATCTTTTTATGAATCCCCTCAAATTTCCAAGTCCACTTATGAATCTTTATCTCCTATTCATCATAAAGTCCTTTCCTCTAGGGATAAGGCTCTAATAAATTACACTCATCCCTCTTCTAAGATTTCTTGTGACTTTTCTTCTTCAATTTTTATCATTTTATACATGTTTTTGATCTCACTTATAGTTGAGCATTTAGCATGTCATATTCAAATACCTCATGTCTTTAAATAACATTAATGGCTATTATGTTCCTCATCATTATGTGACATTCGTAGCTCATTTACTGGGGGCTCATTGTCATTCATGATGGTACAATTTCAAGTGCAATCATATTTTTGAAGCAACATAATAGCCTAATTTTCTATGTTATCTCTTGTTCCTATGGGGACAAGAGTGATTTCATACATCTCTTCTTTTTATGATTAAAATTTCCCTTTGGGATAATAGTGTGGAAATATTGATCATCTTTTCTTTAGAATCCTCTTTTCCTAGATATGGGAGAAGATGTGTATTCTCTTTCTTATCCTACCCACTTCTTGTGGGGAGCATTTTACATACACTAATATCTTGCTTGCATGAACTCATGT
Source organism: Cryptomeria japonica (assembly GCF_030272615.1). Classification (NCBI taxonomy): domain Eukaryota; kingdom Viridiplantae; phylum Streptophyta; class Pinopsida; order Cupressales; family Cupressaceae; genus Cryptomeria; species Cryptomeria japonica. The sequence goes on from NC_081414.1 coordinate 348,788,716, forward strand.
GAGTATGTAGTACATTTTTCTTATGCCTAAATCTCTTCCTAAAAGATTGTGTAAGTCCTTCTCATTTTCCTTATCCTTGGAAGGCAATGATCTTTTCTTATTTTTATCTAAGGATCCACTTTTTCTTATTTCGTGGATGGTGTGAACTTTATTACTTGATGTTATTCCTTGTATGCAGTTGTTGTTGTTTGTTCAAGGATTCTCTCTTACAAGAGGTGTAAGTCCTTGACTACAACCTCTTTTGCACTTGGTAAAATACATCCATAATGAATTCACTCTCCCAATTGGGTTAAAAAGAGCATCATCCTTCATTAAGAATCACTTTCACCTCGCAAAAGAAGGAAGTATTGCATTCTTATTCTCTTCTTTGTCTTATTCTAGAAGATGTTATATTTGTCTAAGACAATTCCTCTCGGGGATAGGTGTCTTTTGTACAAAGATCTCTTCTCCTCTAAGGATCTCCTTTACACATACTACAATATATCCCTTTTCAACTATCTTATCCTTGCTTAAAGAGTGCAAAACTCTCTTGCTTGGATCTATGACATTGTTGCATTTTTGGGGTATCTTCTTTTGTGATGAAGGTAGGTAACCTTGTTCTACTTTGCTTATGACATAAACATTACACTTTTTGAGAAATGGGTCATTCTTGGAACTAGAGCACAGACTTTTAGAGTGAGATGTCAGGCTTTTGTACTATACATATATAGGTTGTAGCATACTTGAGCATAGACTCCTATGAGGTGCTTCTAACCTCCCTTACACACACATGCACGAGCTTGAGTGGAACTAGCGGCATAAGGATAGACTTTCTCACTCTCCTCCCTTACATGGATCACCTAGATAGACTCTAGGGGCTAGTTTTCCATGTCCTTTTTCCCATGGATCACCTAGACAAGATCTAGGGGCGAGAAGTCCATGTTTTTTCTCTCACTATTCTTCTCATGGATCACCAATGTGTGTATTCATGCTTTTTTCCTTTCTTTTCTTCTCTTTGCATTTTGTTTCCATTTACATCCTTCATCTTGTGTTAGAGAACTCCCAAATCCTCACACTCTTTGTTGTGTTGGAATTGAGATTTAGTCCTCTTTCTTACCAAATGATTCTCCATTAGTTTTTGATCTCATATCAAATCTTCTTGTGAGCATTTGTCATCAATATTCTTTAACAATTCGAAGTGGTAAACATGATACCCTGTTTCAACTCACTAAAATTAGCAAGCCGAAACAGGGGGGGGCATATAGTTACTCTCAAATTTTCATCACCTTCCTTAGTAAGCATTAGGTGATTTTGTGATCTAACGTGTGTTTTGTAGGGTGCGGTTCCTAACTGTGTACTGCAAATACCGCTAGGGGCTTCGTTCGACAGACTTATGGATATATCCTTTTTCAAATGATGTTTACTTTTTTGTACTTTAGCTTGCATATGCATGTAGTGTTCATATGACTATTAAAGTGGGGGCTAAATGTAGTGTCGTAAATTGTACGCACTTGCTAGGGTGGTACAATTTCACACCTAGTTTAGCACCCGCCTTGGCACATTTTGCATTTTGCATTGCATTTTCCCTTTAGCACTTAATTAGGTCTAAGGTTCTATTTTTATCATCTCCCATATCATAAAGTTGGGCCCTTTTCATTAAAGTGTGCCCCTTTCATTTTATTCTTCCAATACATCATTTAATCAAAAACCCTAATTAGGTCCTATTTTGAACTTGGGGGCTTGATTTCGAGGGTCAAAACATCTCAAAATCACTTGTAACTTCGGGATTCTCTCTAAAACCATCATATCCGACGGCCCCGAAAATTTGGTGAAAAGTTGTCGGGACCATGGCGCCCGGAGCGCACATGGTCTCGGACATTTTTCTCAAAATTTAAGGTGCACGATCCAATCATAAAATAAAGCTTAACCCCAAGAAATTGGCAGGAGATTCAATCTCTAGGTTGGCCAAAAGTTGAAATTAAGACCTAGGGTTTCATATATAAGAGCTCTCTTTCTTCATTTGAAAGGGGGGGGAATTTTGGTTTAAAAAGGACGTTCTATGCAGCGAAAGAGAAGATCTTTGAAGACTTCAATAACATTCAACATCCATCCATCAAGCATTCATCAATTTCATTCATCCATTTAGGGCTTTGAAGGCATTGAAGAGCAATAAGGGATCACCGACTGAAGATTGGCTTGTACCCCTCCCTGGGGGTTGGGTATGGTTTCATGTTGTTTTCATGAATTTGCATAAGCCTCATTATATCATTTGTATTCATGCTTTAGATCACTTTGCATCTTGATTTGGAGCATTTGCATTATCATTTACAAGCAATTAGGGTTTACTTTCTAGGTTGCTCTAGTTTGCTTACTTGCATTTTAGGATCTTGCACACACACAAGGTCTACACACACACTACTTTTACAATACAACTTGGCTATTCGTGGAGGTGGAAATCACAAAAGCCGGGGTTTGACTAAGGCAAAACCCTATATAGCTACCCACCATACCTTTTCAGATATAAGTGCAGATTTCCAAATTCGAAGGACACCGCAAATTGTAGATCTGATGGAAGCAGACCGAGACAGAACTTCACACCAAATTCCAACCCAAAAAGCTAGGACAGGGGCGTGGGGTGCCCTAGTCCTGCCAGGATAGGGGTGCTGGGTACCCTGGTCCTTGTCCATTTCAGTGAATTTTGGCAGTTTCAGAGGTAGCAGCTTCAGTGTTTCAGGCTTCTGGCTTCAGTAGCAGATCTTGCAGAATCAAATCCATTCAAGGTACACATTTACATTTCTCCTCTTATCCTTACAATTGTTCATCATTAAATCTCAATTCTACAATCTTGTGCTCAAAGTTACTAGTTCATACTTACACTTTAGGGTTAATAGTTGAACTTGCATCATTCTATCTATCATTTGTAACAAAGGAATAGAAATCCTAATAGGTAGCCCGTGGCTCTCTCTTCCACAAAAAGAAGTAGCCAATTGTGTGATACCTCTAGGCTCTTTCGTATTCCACAAGTGTGTGATTGAAAGTGAGATTAGGGTATGTTTGCTTAGTGACACTTTTTCCCCTACACAGAGTTTAAGGTTCAATCAGTTATGTCTATCCCCATCATGCAATTAGTTAACTTCATAATTATCTCAATCTAATATTATAATAGGAAAAATAAAAAATATAATAATATAATAATATAATAATATTTTAATAATAATTACAATATCATAATATGATAATAACAAATTAATATAATTATAGTATAAAAATATAATAATTTTAAAGAGAAATAATGAACACATATATATCTTTCAGCACACTTTACTTATATTCTTCTAAAAATAAATATGCTAGTTTTTAACATTAATTTGTATATATAAATATATATATATACAATTGTCTTGGATATATAAGAGATAATATTTTGTTATTTTTCTAACTTTTCTCTTCCAATATGTTTTCAATGTTTGCTACTTATCTGTGGTGTCAAAACAGTCTCTCTTTTGCATTGGTCATTTGGGAATATTAATTTAATCTGTCATGTTTAGCTTTGAAGAACAACTAGTAAAGATGGTGGTGAATGATGTGATTAAGACATTGGACCGAGTGTCATTAGAAGTAGCCAAGCACCCTATGGGAATGGAAAGCATTGCTAAGTATCTCATCCTTAAATTTGAACTCTATTCAGAGGGAGGTTTGGTTAAATCTGGGATACTCGATATTGGTGCTATTGGCAAGACCACACTTCCCAAGGCCATGTTCAACCAAGTTTATACTCATTTTGATGCTGCTTCGTTTGTCTTTAATGTCCACACCACTGCTGCAAACTCCACATGCCTAGAAAAGTTGCTAAAACAAATTTCTTAAAGATTTAACCAACTATGATGGAAAATTGCAATGTTGAGAAGGGCGTATATTTGATCAAAGATCATTTGGGGGGAAAATGGGTTCTTTCCATTTTAAATGACATGGATGCTAGGGAGCAATCAAAGGCTTTGGTTGGGGATTGGTTGGCCCCTAGTAGTAGAGTTGTTATTACTTCTAGAGACAAGCACATTCTCCATGTTGCAGGGGTCTCGCTTGAATGCATCCACAAAATGAGTGGATTGCAGAAAAATGAAGGTCTTCAGCTATTTAGTTTGCACTTTTTTTTTCTCCATGCCCTAGATATTCAAGTTAATTAAGTGAAGTAATAAAAAAATTTAAAAAATTTATCATATGTTTCTATTGTGTTTCATCAAAGTTATTTTTAGACAAACTAGTAATTTAAATAATATCTTTAATATATAAAAAATGTATCCAACTATTTTCTAAAAAATAAAAAAATGAAAATATAAAGCATGCTAAGAGTTTAATGTTTTATTAATTTATATCACTTTATAATTTAGAATCTATATGTCAATTTTAGGAACTTCAAATTTAAAAATTATAATTATGTTTGTCATTTTTTTACAAGAGTGGGAGATATTATAAAAACTTGCCCCTTTTAGGCTTTTACATCTACTCTATGTATGGCTTTTTCCCTACTCCTAAAGAGGTTTCTCATTATTTAGAATGTTTTTTCTATATAATATTATATTCCTACTGTGTTGTCAAAGATTAGGCCCAACGAAGGGGAATCCCCACACTTCTTCTATATTTGAGGTATAGAATATGATAATAGTTGGACAAAGGAAAAAGAAAGGTCTTCACAAATCAATCACCCAATCTCAGACTACAGTGAAGGGTATGCGATTGAGTAGGGTTGGATACAATATTATTTAGGCTAGATCTATGGGTTTTCTTTTCTTTCATGCATCTTGGTCATAATTGCATGCTAGTTTGTGCAACTAACTTGATTGTAGTTGTCTATTTCTGCTAATTGTTTTCTCTAGTGCACATTATTTCTAGTCCCTCCAAAACAATTTTACCTAATAAAAAATATTTGGATATTCAATTGTAAATTGTTAATTGTGTAAATTTGATGCTATCTATCACAAGATATTTAATTTAATGACAACCCCATTTTAATAAGAATTTAAATTGTATTTAACTCATATCTTGATGTTTTATTAAAAGAAAAGTGACTCTAAATAAAATTTATTGGATGGCTAAATTAGATAATGATTTATTTTTTATTGTCTAAATAATTTCAAAAAAATGATCCCAATCTCATAGAAAGCATTGCAATTATCACTACACAAGGAAGTTGCATTCTTTCTATACAGCATATGACTTATAGAAAGATTTTATTTTATCACATGGTTTTATCTAATAATTATTTTATGTTTAAAATAGTTTTGATTCCCATGATGAATCGGATTCTAAAATTGTCGATTTGTATATCTGCAACTCCCATGTTTTTAAGACCTTCATGCATCCTTTGCCTGGTAAACTTCCCCTAGTTGAATTCCTTGAATTTGGGAGGATTCTCTTCACTCACCAATTCATCCAGAGGTTTTATCATCATATAGTGGGAAGGAATTAAGAAAAGTGGAATGGAGAGCATTCTTCGGGTGTCATTCACCATAGCTCTATGTTCCACGCTCTCGTACTTATCATTTGTCAACACCTGCAATGGCATGCCATTCAAGGAATGAGTCTACAAGGTTTTAATGAAAAAACATGCTCAAAGTGAGTGAAAGAATTATGTAAGCCTACCTACATGCAGTCGGCAACATTGAGGAAGAAAGAGTTGGGCATGGGTGGAGCTGGAACCCACTGCCCATTTTCTTTGCACTTCACCTCCAATCCGCCGACCTCATCTTGGTAAAGAAGAGTGAGGGCTCCAATGTCCTCATGTCTTCCTATACCTAGTACTAGGTCTAGCTTAAGGCATTCTGGGTAACTATTTAGTTGTGCAATACTCATATCATCTTTGAAAAACTCATTGAGGCTCTTGTTAGGTAAACCAAGGCTCCGTGATATTAATTCAAGCACCTTAAACAAAACCTCCATTGTAGCCTGTGCATATGCCAGGCAAGCTTCTTTGGACATTTTTTAACACAATATAAATACCGAACCAAAAAAGAAAGAAGAAAGTAGAAGCAGTCGTACTTACATACCTGAACTCAGGAAGGCTATCAAACCAATGGTTTTTGACGATCTTGGTAGAGGGGTCATTTGGATCAACAGATATGGGCAACTCAAGCTCGTCCCAGGGCACAAAGTCAAACACCTCTTTCCAATCCTTCACATTTTTTGTATGCTCTGAATTAAAGTAGCCCACAGGGGTTTTGAGCATCTCAGAATGGTTTATATAGCTTTTGCATACTACCCACTGCGAATAGAGTCAAAATGCATGCCTGAGTCAAAGTTTTTCCCACCTTAGAATAATAAATTGCCTCTTTCAAAAACCAAGGGCGAATAGAGAGTTTTTAATTCACCAACGTCAATTTTCATAGTGTCCATTTTTTTATATATGTCGATGCTAACATTGTGGAATACATCCATTGTGCTCTTTATAAACGATAGAACACGCAGAGATTCTCTAAACTCACAATCGCATCATAGTTGTAAAGTCTAGTTTATGTTAGTCTAAATTTAATTTTATTGATGTGGGGAGTGGTGCACGTGTGATTTTTTACTATCCTCCATGCAATAACAATGATATCTGAAAAAAGATTTTTAAGGAACTCTACTGTAAATTTGTTCTCGATGGAATCCTTGCTTACTTAACCATGTAGTAGTTCTTGAGTAGATGTGGGGTTGTACATAAGATAATAATGATGTTTTAAAATAAGTTTTTAAAGAAATTCTATTGGAAATTTGTTCTCAATGAGATCCTCACTTACTTAACCATGTAGTAGTTCTAGAGTAGAGGTGGGGTTTGTACATAAGATAGAGTGGGGACCCAACATGCCCAAAAATAGGCATCAAGACCCTTAGCTAGACCAATGTTTGAGCATGTTAGAATCCCTTCCTTTATGAAGGAGAGCATTGAGGTGGAGACCTTAGAGTTCATTAGGATGTTGACTCAGACCCTTATACGACACATTAGGCCTCTAGCATATAGTGGCATGGACGAGTCTTCCAAATGTTGAATACTACCTCACTTATGTTAATGTTTTGAGTCTCTTTGTGTTTATGACCTTGAGGAGGATCAAGATGCACATTTCAAGTGTGCACTTATGATAAATTCAATGATCATGACAAGTGAACTACTAAATGAAACATTTAAAATTGATAGTCAGGTAGGCTTCAACAAGTTCAAATGTAATACTCAAATTGGGAAATTGGGAAAAGTTTATCATAGGAATGGCGGAGCGAAAAGGAGCGGGAATCCCAAATTTCAAATTGGGAAATAGCGGATTTCCTGGGGAAGGTAGATTTCCTGGAGATTGCAGTTTTTCTAGTACCAGAACTAGCAAATAGGTAGGAGGTCAGGCATCTCAAGGGTCAGAAGAGGACAAGGAAAAGGCAAAACCAAGAGAGGATAAAGATTCAAAACCCGGGGACCAACACGATAGAGGTAAAGGTAAAAAATAGTCTTCGCTCTTTGGAGTGAAGCCGCTAGCTAAATATGGGCTTCCAAAAGTTACAAATATCTCAGACCCAGCCTCTAGACTGGTTGCTATCTCTGTTCTGGACAAAGTGGTTGACATGACTATAGCTGGCCTATCTATGACATTAGTGGGACGATTCTCTGGTTTTAGGCCTAACATCAACAATCTTAGGAATTTCATAAGGAGAAAATGGCTCGTAAAAGGTCAAGTGGACGTGGCAGCACTACCTAAAGGGTTTTTTACCTTCAGTTTTAACTCTGAAGAAGACATGAATAAAGCTCTCTACGAAGGCCCCTGGATGTTTGGTAAGTCATCCCTGGCTCTTCAGAAATGGGCCCTGAACCTTGCCCTTGACGAGTCCTCCTTTCTTTCTATGCCAGTATGGACGCACCTCCTGGGTCTCCCACTAGAATACTGGAATGAGGAAGTTTTCAAGGGTATTGTGAAATCCTTTGGAGAACTCCTAATGATTGACTCGATGATGGCGACTAAATCAAGGCTAGTCTTTGCTCGTATCTACATAAATGTTAATCAAATGATGGATATGCCTCAATCCATAGAAGTAATATCTAAACTTGGAAAATGGTCACAAGCTATTGAATACAAATCTCTTCTGTTTGCCTATTTCCACTATAAAAAATCGGGGCATTGGGTAAAATCATGTCCACTCAAGAAAAGCAAGAAAGAAAGACTGATAGCAATATCAAGAACAAAAAGATCTAGCAAATGGTAAATATAAAAGGAGATCCACCAATTGAATGTAATCAAAATAAGGATGTAACAGATTTAGCAAAAGAAGTCAGGAGGATTAGGAATAGCAGTAATGATAAACAAGACTATGTTGGCTCTAACAACCAACCAGAGAGCTCTAAAGAAGCAGAGCAAGGTATTGAGTTGAACAATAAAAATAATCTAGAGGACCAAGAGGTTGGATCTGTCAGTCAAGAGAAGGAAGAAACTATCTTGGACCAGGAGGCTGGATTTGTTAGTCAGGAGAAGGAAGAAATCATTCCAGCCACATCACTCTCAAAATCAGTCAAGGAAGACTTTAATGAAGCTCAAGACCCTTCTGACATTGAGCCCTTACTGCTTTTAACTAATGGAAGTCCAAAGCCACTTCTATGTAAAACCCCTCCTCAACGCATGGAAATGCTGGATGGGAATCTCCAGATTCCCAGTTCGAGAGAAGAAAAAACGAACAAGGAGGAACTCAATGGAGGAATCTCAACTAGAAGCAAGATCAAGAAAAAGGCAGATGTTGGAAGTCAGAACAAAAAGCAGGGAATACCATCCCTAAAACATCAAAGGGAACAGGAAAGCTAGAAGAACAGTGTTGATGGAACACAGTGTTCCATTGAGTCAGCCCTATCCCTAGTTAAAGTATGAAGATAATATCCTGGAATGTCAGAGGGTTGAATGCCCCTCATAAGCAAGATGTGTTACGAGACATCATAAGACATCACAAACTGGATGTGGTCCTGGTTCAGGAAACCAAGATGTCTAAGGAAAAAGTTGAAAAGATTAGAATTTTCAAGGAAAATGGGGTCATAGGATCCAACTCGGAGGGAGCTTCTCGAGGAACTATGATTTTTTGGAACCAAAAAACTATAATAGGTAAGGAAATCATCTCTTCTTTTAATAGGAACTCTATTCAACTTGAGCATATTAAGGACAACTCTGTTTGGGTGTTATCTAATGTCTACGCGCCCAACACCGAAACTAGGAGAGTTAAATACTGGAATAGCCTGGCAGCCAACAGACTCAAGTTTGTTGATCAAAGCTGGATTATTATGGGAGATTTCAATACTTCGCTCAAAGAGGAAGAGAATATGGGAGGTATCCCTTTACAACTAGATGGGAAACAAGACCTTATGGATTTCATAAATGATCAAGCTCTCATTGATGTGGATCTATAGGGTATCAATTACACCTGGACCAATAGAAGAACCAGAGCTGATCTGATTCAAGTTAAGCTTCATAGATCTTTAATTTCTCCTGATTGGTTTTCTAAGTATAGTTGCTCCCTTGCTTCTGTCATCAAAATTGGGTCTGACCATTACCCCATCTCCTTTACTGCCAACTCTTTTTCGGCCAAGAGAAACTTCCCTTTTAGATTTGAAAAAGCTTGGCTTTCCCATCCTTCTCTGGAAGCTCATATTACTAAATGGTGGAATTCTGAAGTGGAGGGTACGACTCTTTTTAGAATTGCCAAAAAGCTCAATATCCTAAAAGCTAAAATTAAAATCTGGAACAAAGAGATTTTTGGTGATATTTTCAAGAGAAAAATTCAAGTCAAAGAAGAAATAAAGGAGGTTCAGGATAGAATCCAAGAGGTTAGGATGTTTGAAGATCTTAGGATGGCTGAAAATGATCTTTTATCCAAATACCACACCATCATTTCCAATGAAGAGATGTTCTAGAGACAAAGATCTAGAGCCTTGTTCCTAAAGGAAGGAGATAAAAACACTTGGTTCTTTCACTTAACTACTCTCAAGCATAGGGCAGCCAATAGAATAGCCATTTTATCCTACAACAAAGGCATCCTAACTGAGGATAGTGATATCAGAAAGGAAGCTCTTGAGCATTTCAGCACCCTGTTGGGAGATGTAGATAACCTGGATTTCAGCAATCAAAACACCCTTTTGCAAGCTATTCCTTCAATCCTAATGGAAGCTGATAACAACCTTTTATCCCGTATTCCCTCTAATCTATAAATCAAAAAGGCGGTGTTCTCCTTTCAGGGAGATAAATCCCCTAGACCGGACAGCTTCCCTATGTTCTTCTTCCAAAATTTTTGGCACATAGTGGAGGCTGACATCTACAATGGTGTCAAATAATTCTTTGGCTCTAGAAGACTCCTTAAGGAACTGAATGCCACCTTCATTGTCCTTATCCCAAAGATCCCCAGAGCTAATTCTCTCAACAATTTTAGACCTATTAGCTTGTCTAACTCTATTTACAAGATATTATCCAAGGTTCTGATTTCCGAGTTGCTGGAAATTCTTCCTAGGATTATCTCTATCCAACAGAATGGCTTTGTCCCTGGAAGATAGATTTTGGACTCTATCATATCCATTCATGAAAATATCCGCTCCCTAAAAGTGGCGAATAACTAGGGCTTCTTCCTAAAGTTAGACATGGCTAAAGCTTTTGATAGAGTAAACTGGCAGTTTCTCCTTAGGATCATAAAAGCATTTAGTTTTGGTGTCAAAGTTATTTAGCTCTGTTCTCAACTTATGGAAACTTCCTCCTTTGTTGTTATTGTCAATAGTTCCTCATCCAGTTTCTTCAAAAGCTCCAGATGTCTTAGACACAGGGACCCCATATCCGCTATCCTATTCACTATTCTAGCTGAGTGCCTGGGTAGATTTATTCTTAAAAATGTGGAAGATGGCAAGCTTAAGGGTTTGAAACCTTCTTCCTCCAATGTAGTTTTCTCTCATCAACAATTCATTGATGACTCTATTACCATGGGGGAAGCCACCATTCTGGAAGCTAAGAACATGAATAATATTCTAAACACTTATCAATCTGCCTCTAGCCAAAAAATCAACTGGGATAAAAGTTCTCTATTCTTCATCAATACCCCAGTCCAAAGGCAACTAAGGATTGGAAGGATTCTTGGCTGCAATATTTCTGAGCTTCCCTCTACTTATTTGGGGCTTCCTCTATGCCTCAAGCCTGAGGATTCTTTCTAGAATAAGCTAATAGATAGACTTAACTTGAAACTTTCTAGTTGGAAAGCAGTTGTCCTTAGTTAAGCAAGCAAAATTACTCTACACAAAGCCACTCTTCAAAATCTTCCTATTTATGCTCTCAACATGTTCAAAATTCCCTCAAAGTTTGTGGAAGCCATTGAAAGAATCCAAAAAAAGTTCCTTTGGTTGGGGGTGGAAGTCAAAAATAGAATACCCCTTATTGCCTGGAATAAAATTTGTTCCCCTAAGGCCTCAGGTGGGTTGGGCTTAAGGAAAATTGGTTCTATGAATAAATCTTTATTAGCCAAACAAATATGGAGACTGAAAGGGGAGGAAAGAGAATGGAACTCAATCTAGAAAAACAAATATCTCTACAAGCAACCCTCTGAGGAAGAATTCCTTGATAATTCTTTCATTGTTGAAGGATCAGCTATATGGAATGTTGTTCAATCTGCTAAAAGTTGAGTTGCTGCTAGTAGAACCTGGAACCCTGGGGACGGGAGGAGAATAAGATTTTGGGAAGATAGATGGATTCTGGATAAACCTTTGGAGGAAATCCCAATCCTTAAAGATTGGAAAGAATGGTTCAAAAGAAGGTTTGGTGAGTTGGTCAGAGATTACTGGAGAAATGGGAAATGGATTGACTTTAACCAACAGTGCCTAGGGCTCAAGTTCCTTCAGATAGCTCTCTCTGCTAAAATCCCTAAAGACAACAAAGATGATAGATTGATATGGAGGGAAACCCTGGATGGGAAATATTCTATTTCCTCAGCTATGGCAATTCATAATGATCTGGTGGAAGAAATTCCCATCTGGGCTAAAGTTTGGAACAAGAAGTTAGTTCCTAAGGTTAATATCTTCTTTTGGATTTTCATCCAAAATAAGGTTTTAACCCTAGACAACCTTCATAAAAGAGGTTTTATTTTTTCTAACAGGTGTTCTCTTTGTTGTAGAGAATAAGAGATGGCTTGCCATATTCTCAATCAATGCACTTTTAGTCAGGACATTTGGAAAATCATCTTGAGTAGGTGGAACCTGAGCTGGGTTTTCCTGAACTCCCTTGGGGATTCCTAGCAGCAATGGCAATGCCCTAATTCTAATACTAAAATTGTGGAGACTTGGAGAATCACTTTGCCAATTATTATTTGGAATATCTGGAAAGAGCATAACAATAGAATTTTTAGGGATAAAAGGGTTATTCCTAAAGTGGTGGCAGATAAAAATTCTAGGAGTATTTTTAAATGCCTCTATGGCACTGATCATGGACCTGCTGCTAAAGATGACTTCAAAGACAGGTGGAACCTATCTATCCCAACTATAATGACAATAATAATACCTCTAATTGAAATCTCAATCCAAAATTTGGACATTCATATGGTAGAGTTTACTATTTTCATGGCTGGTGTTCATTTAGTTGTCAATCCAGGAATGCAAAACTTGAAATGGGTCTGCAATATATATGCTCTAAGCTCCTTAAATGATTATTCTGCATTACTGCAGTGACTAACATTATGCAGAAAGGAAAGGAAGGAATAGAAATCATAAAAGGATACATGAAAGTTTCACAAAACAATGCTGAAATGATCTAATAAAATAATAGAAATCACACCATTCTATCTTGGCTACAGGAACAGTCAACGGGTCTATTTCCACTAGCTGCAGGAACAATCTAGTCATGAACTTCTACTGCAACTAAGTAAAAACTAACTTCAATGATCATAAACATAGGATCACTCACCAAGTGGGCCACCTTGGATGAGTGATATCAAACTCTTATCAAAGTACTATTAATAGATCAGAACAACATATTCTTATTCATTTCTTCCTGAAAATGATTATGTCATGCCCAAACTTTTGGGCAAAACACGGACAATAATTTTTTATTTTTTATTTTTTTTGACACTTATTTACATGCAACCATCACTTAAATAGTTGTGACAACTTAGCCTATGGTTCTAACAAATTATTAATTGATATTAAATATTAACATAACAATTTACGATAGTTCCTATTATCAAGTGGGATGAATAAAATTTATAAGGGAATATTAAATTCATTGAAAAGTCTTTATCATTTCGTTTGTGAATATTAGAACATAAATTAAACCATTTCTCTTAACTAGACATTAACTTAATTTACTTGGTTCTATATTAAGTATTTATTACATATCAATTTTCCTCCATCCTGTAATTACGTTCCTCCTTAATACTTAATTTTACAAGGAAATTGGCTTCTATTAATTCAATACTAAAACCTATTTAATTGTGTTAATATTATCAAATGGAGCCGTTACAATTAAAGTGCCAATCATCATTAAGATGATTAATTTACCTAATAAAAGTTCCCTCTTGGGTTAATAGGGTTCACAAGGTTTAGTCCACTTAGAGGGATTAATCTTTACGCCCCTACACTATCCTCTTATATTAATTATTTAATTACTTTATTTAATAACTCCATTTATTTATGAAAATCCAATTAGATCTCCAAAATTAAATTTACCAAATTCATCCAAATCTTTCATAAGATTGAACTCCAGAAACATCTAAAATTTATACATCCTTTTAAAATATGCCCATTTGATTTTCAAAAGCATATATATAAGTTTATAAAAAAATATTTAGTCTAAACATTTGCCCTATTCATCCATATTTTCAAATTCTATAAATATATTGCAATATATATATTACAATATTATAACATTTTTTTTTTACATATTTATAAATCATGCATGCAAACCCTAACTTAAAATGTAAATTATAAAATACCCTATATATCCTTCTTAAAAATCTCTTCTTTTCTTATGTTACCCTAGCCCTACTTGAGCTAGGGTTTTACTTTTAGTTTCTTGCATTGCGGGGCTGATCCAATTTGAATACCCTGGTGGAGTGGCCAAAGTTTTTTTTTTTTTAAAAGTGGGAGAGGCAGTGGCATGGGGGTTTTACCCGGCCACCACTATGTGCGCACATAGTGGTGGCGCAGGCACCACCCACTATGTGCCCACACAATGGCAGTCTGCAGGCAGCCCACTGTGTGTTCACACAGTGGCGGCGCAGGTGCCGCCCACTATGTGCCCACAAAGTGGCGGTCCACGAGCTGCTCACTATGTGTCCACACAGTGTTGGCATTAGCGCTGCCCACTATGTGCACACACAGTGGGTTTCGGCCCTTCGCCCAAAACCCTATTTTTTTTATAATTTTTTTTTTTTTTAATAATTTTTTTTTTAATAAGTTTATATATATACATTTTATATACAAATACGGTTTAAATATGAATATAAATTAATATATATGTATTTATATATACTTTCTATTTATATTCATATATGCTAGATATAAACTTAAATAAACATATTTTGAATGCACTTAAATTTAGGGCTAAAGTTTTCTGTAAGTAAATACGTACTATTATTCTTTGAATAGATTGATTTAATTATCCTTAACTAGATCAATGTATTATATTCCTTTTCTTTCTTTGCTAACCTTGTTGCTTTAATCAAAAATAGGTGAAATAATTTAGATTTATTTAAATTTAGTTTTACTTTCTACCAAAAGTCAGGTAATTATCAGGATTAAATTCACTAAGAATAGTATAGGTTTTATTTTCTGCAAAAAGTTAACTAATAGAGTACGATAATTTTAACAGCAAATATATACATATGTGATTATTAGAACTAGATAGACCATTTAATTTCTAGACTTAAATTTCTACAAATAAATATGTGATTTTAACTTCTGCAACTTTATTTATCTAGAATCCTTTAAATTTAGCCATGCAATAGGATTTAAACTGGAACTTTCATATTCAAAAATGGCGTGCATGCAATCATTAAATTATTTCTTTATTTCCTTAATCTATTTCATATGCATAAGAGGGTAAAATAAATTTCATTGCTCTTTCCAAAATATTATATAACATACAATTATTAAAGTTCAAAAAAAATTTAGGAACTAAATCCATATTCATTTCTTTAGTATAGCATAAAACAATACTTCATCTCTTTAAGGTACATCAAATTAAGAAATAACCACAAACTCAAAACTCACTCCCAACCCGGGCTACAGTGCACCACACATTGGTGATGTCTTTTCAAGGGTGGTAGTGGACCAACTACCCTGAGGAGACTCCAAGTATGGCAAAACAAATAGCCACCTCATGGAAAACTAAAGCATATAGCCACTCATGGTAAACCAAATACAACAAGTATAACAAAATCAACCTTTTATTCCTTATGCCCCCTAAGGCATTCATGCCTTATTCCCCTCTTTATGACCCCCAATGCATAAACAAGCCATGCAGCAAGGGTCACATAAATTCCCTTGCGATCGCTCTCATAACGAGAGTCTCTCACTCGAGGGCTATCACTTCTACCACCCACATGATCCTCCTCTCTCCCAAGAGTAGGAGATCTTGATTACCCCTAAACACACATCCAAAGTATAAAAAAAAATACCAAATAAATTTCCAAGAGAACATGCATGAAAACAAATCTTTTTCACAAACATTACTTACAAACACATGCAATAAGAAATCCATTATATGATGAATACGACCAACCTTAATCTACCCAAAGGCAGGTTAGTTTTGTTGAGGATGAGCAGCCCAAATCCACGGTTCTTCCCTTTCAACCCTTAGCTAAAATTCTCAAACCAAAATTCCATCTCTTTCTTTACAAAATACTTTTTGTCTCCCAAAAATGGAGAGTAGGTGATTACCCTTAAATTTTCAAATTCTTGCTTAAGAAGCTCATTCTCTCAGTTCTCACAAGTTTCTAAAAACTAAAGAGGAGGGTAAGACAGAATGGGAAAGAGACTCTCATTCGAAAAGGAAAGTTTACAACTAGGTTCAAACTTCTAATTTCAATTTTCGCACAACTCAGAAAAGTCAAATTTTAGAGTGTCTAAAAGGTCACTTAGGAGTAGAAACTTGCCTA
This sequence comes from Cryptomeria japonica, assembly GCF_030272615.1. Classification (NCBI taxonomy): domain Eukaryota; kingdom Viridiplantae; phylum Streptophyta; class Pinopsida; order Cupressales; family Cupressaceae; genus Cryptomeria; species Cryptomeria japonica. Next base: position 348,804,808 of record NC_081414.1, read on the forward strand.
AAATTACCCCTAACCCTTAGGTATACCTTATGGGCTTTAGGAAACCCTATTAAACTACCCCTAGGTGTTCATTTAACCCATTTTAAACCCCTCTGAATTTTTTTTTCGTGTCAAACCTATGTTGACCACCCCAAAGATTCTTTACCCAAGGTATTTATGACATCACATTACATTAATTGAAAAAGCTATAGTTGAACACTTTCCCACCAAGAGACAAAAATAAAATTTAAACTTAAATCCACACATGTGTCAAGTGACACAAATAAAACACTTTTACAATTTAAAATATGAAATCGTCTCTTGTGGATTTTACACAAGTAAATTAAATACACTTAACACACATGCAACATATACTGTTATGAATAAAATACAACACAAACGGGGCGTTGTCTCTCCAAATAGACAACCCCTGGCTTACGAACATACATAAGTCTAGGTTTGGTTCTCCGTAATATTCCCATGGTCACATGGATAATTCCTGCGCAACTCAATTTACACATTAGTACTTCCAAATAATCTCATATAATATAAAACACATGACTAATAATGCACTACAGACACTCTGCATACAATATACATTTATCAATCAATACATCTTTCATCCAAATAACTCCACATAACAATTATCAGCATTCACATAATTTTGATCCATACATTAAAACATGCATTCCTATTTCTATCATCAAAGTAAAGTCCTGCAAATCCAATAATGACATACCTCCTCTCAAATTTATCCTATCTTAGGATGATCATATAGAGTTCTTTATCATAAAGCATATAAATGAAGCATCAACATTCATCAATGTTATCAAATCACGAAATCATATGCATTCTACATCCAGACATAGCTGACATACGTTAAATCAAGATTATCCAGTCATTGGATCTTTTAGGATTTCAAATTCATAACATATCAAAATGTACACCACAAGGTGCAATAACTCTATAACTTGGTTCAATTACCTTTCTCACCAATCTATCTATCTAACACAGTCCATTCTATTTAATTATAAAGCATTTATTAATAGGTCAAACATGGTCAACTAAGTAAATCAAAGCTTGGTTTGGGGAAGGCCTTACATCCTCCTCCCCTAGAGTTCGACTTACTCCTAGAAGTCGCATGAGTAGAATCTTGACGTAGGGACATAACCTTTCCCTCCATTTCCATAAGTTATTCAAACTATTACCTTGCCTACTAGAAGGATGAAATACCAAAATCAACTTATTATTGTAATTAACTTACTATCTTCACAAGGTTAAGTTCTTAGTATTTTTATTACATTTCCCTTGATCTTAGGTAGGATTTTGCAAAGTTCTATCTTTCAACAACTTACATTATTTCACCATCCAAATCATATCAATAACACACATCAACTCCCACAATCAAGGTTACACATATTGAATTTTCTAGGAGTTCTACTTTGTTTAGGATTTGTTTAAAAGCATGTTTATCCTACCATATTTTCATCCATGCATGTTACTTAAGAAAATTGACATCACACTTAACCACAATGAATCTACTTATTCTACATTCGAGGCACCTCGTTAGGGTGTTAATACACTATTTGCTAAATCGTCCTAGGTGCATAATTTCTTCCAACTTTCTTAGGTGGCAAGGCAAAATCAAATTTAGGTTCTCCAATTCTACTCTTATATAGGGTAGTTTTCTACCACTAGGGATTAAAATGTGTTTATATTTATAGGCTCCAAGGTTTAAGTTTTATAGGGAACATTATTCACCATTTCCAAACATTGAGGTACCCTACAATCCCATTCCAAAAGAGTGATGGAAATTACTAATACTTATTTCAGATATCATCCATGCAATCATCTCCATATACATACCAAATTTATCAGTCGACAATCATTACTTTCATAATTCATTAGGTCTAGGTCACACTATTGTTATAAACTTTCTCTTTCAAATTACTCACAATTAATTTTACTTAGGAGGATATTCCTTCCTTTATCTTAATTTGATAAAACACATTCTTTGTTAATTCTTGTGCCTAATTTCACTCCTTGTGGTATTCTCCCTTGACACACTATTAGTGGTTCAACGAACATGATAGACATTTACACAAATCACATCACTAGGGCTAGTTGTATCAACCATCAAAATGACCACTTGACACTTTACAAGATCAAAATACAAATTACTTCTGCCCAGTCCAATAAAAGAAGAAAAATGTCGACAATTGAAAAATATTAAAACTAAAAACATGGCAAGTGCCATAGTTCATATAAAAAGAAACATAAATTTAGTGGTCCTCTCTTCATAAACAAAATAAATAGAAAGAAAGTTCTAGCCTCAGTGTCACAATATATTTTTCAAAGAAAATCAAAATTAATACTGAATCAAGATGACCATTCTAGCCATTCTATAGGGAGTAACCGCAACACATCACCCAAGATCACGCATCCTGAGTGTGTTAGGAAGTGATTATTAGACACTTGAGGTTTTAGATCCTTTAAATTCCTTTATTGATTTATGAAATACATTCTTATACAACAGCTCACATTCATTTTTTTTTATAAATCATGTTCCATTTTAACCTTCACGTGCTTACTATTTCAAGCTACACTTTCTGATATAATCCACTATCTATACAGGGTTATTGACATCCTTAATTATATTCTAACAGGTGTTTGCACTAACTCTACCATTCTCCGTACATTCCTCTTTCACTAATCCTTTTGAACACTTAATTATACGCAATCTATGCTTAATTAGAAGTTAAAGCTTAATAAGCTGATCCAACGAAACCTTAGGTTTTGATAAAACTCCTAGGCGATAGGATTAAGAAAATTACTAATGTAACCAATACGATAACTCCTATTCTTCAAGTGGATCGAATAAATTCAATAAGGGCAATTATAATTTCACTCAAAAGTTTCTTTCATTATAGTTGCGTTTAACAGTACTTAATTAGGCCATGGTCTACTAAATAGACATTTTATATAGTTACTTGGTTCAATATCCATTATTTAATAAATATCCAGTTTCCTCCATCATGTTAATGCATCCTTCCTTAATAACTTAACTTATTATGGCTCTTATTAATTATCTTAATATGCTAAACCTTGATTCAATGATACATGGCAGCTCGAGTATCGACACTTTCATGTCTTACACACTCGGTTGATAGTTTGGTACAAAATTGACACTTGTTTACTTGGATGCTCTTAGGATTTGAATAACATAATCTTATAGTTTTACTAGGGACATTATTTGTTTTCTTAGCACCTTATGTTAGCTCCTTGTATTTTCACCTTTAACATTCACTTGCCTTCATTAGGCAGGAGCTTTTCCCAAAGTACAAACACTTAAGGTTAAGAGTCATTTGGGGTGGATTTATTATCGAGTAAGGTTGATAACGGTTGACTACAAATTTCTACCCACACCTTTCATGACATATTTCAACAACTGGGAGAGTGGACTTATACTCTCCTACTTTACTTATGCAACTATGAAATCAAGGGGGTGTGCACTTGAAAAGTGACCAACACTCCTCTTTTTAATTAAAATTTAGTAAAGAGGGAAGTTGTCTCGTTCCATATTACTTATTTATATATACTGACTAGCTATTTCCGACATATCACAACTTATGATTTCTTTCAATCCACACAAAAAACCAAATAAACACCTTATTGTCATAGAATTTTGTTACCTAATTACGGTATAACTTAAGGGTGTCCAATAACTACCAATGTCTTAAGACCCATAATTTTCCACGCTCTCCCTTGGCTAACCACATAATTCGGCTCCTAATCAATGTTGTCATAAATTATTTAATACTACCAACTAATTCTCCTTAACACTTTAGTATTATATTACTGCTATACTATCTTTCCCTAAGCCATTTCCATCTGTATGTTGCTTCATCCATACTTATTGTTTTCACATACCTTTACCCTTGAGTGTCATAATTTGCATTCTTCTTTGATTGTGCCTAGTAGTTAAATTGTGTTACATACTATCTTGTACCTAGCGGCTAACCATGATTGGGTTGCACTTTTCTTCTTAGTTTCTGAATTGACATCTAGTTACACATTCCTAGATTATAGGATCCTAATACTTTTATGCTCCTTGCACTTCAATGGGGATCTTTTGTTCGATTCCCAAATCAACTCTCCTCTCTCTTCCATTATTTACTTTCGCCAAGGTTATCTTTCCATAAAGGAATTAGTTTGAGGCTTTACTTGCTTGTTTCCCCAATCATATAATCGATGGATGAACTTAGGGTTTATTGTAATTACGTGTTTTTACCCAAGAAGTCCATGCCTCCTTTCTCTTTATCTAACTCATCTATAGTATTACTAGGGTTCTCTGATCAAGGGGATTGTCATACATCAGTTTAGTTCTTATCTCCAAGGTTATCCAACTCTAGCTTCACTATAATGCTACAGACATTGTCTAACAAATGTTCTTAATAAGAAATCTAACATGTCCGCATTCTTAAGGTACCTAGTCATTAGGATAGGCCAATGATTCTATCTAAGATAAGAGCTCCTTTTAACTCTTCTTCATTTATATCTTCTATGGCGGCCTTGATCTTTTTAACCATCATAATTTTCACATAACTTAAAATTTTAATTTGATCTGTTTCGATTCTTATTTATCTCGTTTATGGTGCCTCCATCTAAGGTCTAATTATCTTGTTTGATTTGCCATGTCAAGAACATATCTTGATGGATGACATTCTTTTAGTTACCATCAAGAGTATTTTATTGAAAAATTAACTCCTCATACTTGATTTGATTAGGGCAGTTATTGCAGTTTAGGTTCCAATTGAATGGTAACCTCATAGGTACAAAAGGTCTAATTTTTTTGTTAATAGACACCGAAATTACTTCATATGAATAAATAGTTGAATATTTTGCAGCCTTTGGGGTTTTATTTAAGCCATAGATATTATGACTAATAAGTTCAAATTTTAGGGTTTTTAGTGACCCTTGGAACCCCTTGAATTGATATATTTTGATTTATTGATCCACAAGCATTTTCACTTATGTTTCACTTTGTTATTTTGCAAGTTTTCACCTAGGTGTTATATGTCAAGCCATAGTTTGTTTTGAACTAAGTTATGAATGTAGCCCATGTTCACCAGTGTATGAACCTAGGGCTTTGATACCAAAATGTCATGCCCAAACTTTTGGGAAAAACACGGACAATTTTTTTTTTTTTTTTTGAGACACTTATTTACATGCAACCATCGCTTAAATAGTTGTGACAACTTAGCCTGTGGTTCTAAAGAATTATTAATTGATAATAAATACTAACATAACAATTTACGATAGTTCCTATTATCAAGTGGGATGAATAAAATTTATAAGGGAATATTAAATTCATTGAAAAGTCTTTATCATTTCATTTGCGAATATTAGAACATAAATTAAACCATTTCTCTTAACTAGACATTAACATAATTTACTTGGTTCTATATTAAGTATTTATTACATGTCAATTTTCCTCCATCCTGTAATTACGTTCCTCCTTAATACTTAATTTTACAAGGAAATTGGCTTCTATTAATTCAATACTAAAACCTATTTAACTGCATTAATATTATCAAATGGAGACGTTACAATTAAGGTGCCAATCATCATTAAGATGATTAATTTACCTAATAAAAGTTTCCTCTTGGGTTAATAGGGTTCACAAGGTTTAGTCCACTTAGAGGGATTAATCTTTGTGCCCCTACACTATCCTCTTATATTAATTATTTAATTACTTTATTTAATAATTCCATTTATTTATGAAAATCCAATTAGATCTCCAAAATTAAATTTACCAAATTCATCCAAATCTTTCATAAGATTGAACTCCAGAAACATTTAGAATTTATACATCCTTTTAAAATATGCCCATTTGATTTTCAAAAGCATATATATAAGTTTATAGAAAAATATTTAATCTAAAAATTTGCCCTATTCATCCATATTTTCAAATTCTATAAATATATTGCAATATATATATATATTGCAATATATATATATATATATTGCAATATATATATATATTGCAATATATATATATATATTAAAATATTATAACATTTTTTTTTTACATATTTATAAATCATGCATGCAAACCCTAAATTAAAATGTAAATTATAAAATACCCTATATATCCTTCTTAACAATCTCTTCTTTTCTTATGTTACCCTAGCCCTACTCGGGCTAGGGTTTTACTTTTAGTTTCTTGCATTGCAAGACCGATCCAATTCGAAAACCCTGGTGGAGTGGCCGAAGTTTTTTTTTTTTTAAACGTGGGAGAGGAAGTGGCGCGGGGGTTTTACCCGGCCGCCACTGTGTGCGCGTATAGTGGTAGCGTGGGCACCGCCCACTGTGTGGCCACACAGTGGTGGTTTGTGGGCCGCCCACTGTGTGTTCACACAGTGGTGGGGCAGGTGCCGCCCACTATGTGCCCACATAGTGGTGGTCCATGGGCTGCTCACTATGTGTCCACATAGTGTCGGCGTTGGCGCCGCCCACTATGTGCACACATAGTGGGTTTCGGCCCTCCACCCAAAACCCTATTTTTTTTTCAATTTTTTTTTTTTTTTTTAATTTATTTTTTTTAATAAGTTTATATATATATATATCTTTTACATTTTATATACAAATATGGTTTAAATATGAATATAAATAAATATATATGTATATATATATACTTTCTATTTATATTCATATATGCTAGATATAAACTTAAATAAACATATTTTGAATGGACTTAAATTTAGGGCTAAAGTTTTCTGTAAGTAAATACGTACTATTATTCTTTGAACAGATTGATTTAATTATCCCTAACTAGATCAATGTATTATATTCCCTTTCTTTCTTTGCTAAACTTGTTGCTTTAATAAAAAATAGGCAAAATAATTTAGATTTATTTAAATTTAGTTTTACTTTCTGCCAAAAGTAAGGTAGTTATCAGGATTAAATTCACTAAGAATAGTATAGGTTTTATTTTCTGCAAAAAGTTAACTAATAGAGTATGATAATTTTAACAGCAACTATATACATATTTGATTATTAAAACTAGATAGACCATTTAATTTCTAGACTTAAATTTCTACAAATAAATATGTGATTTTAACTTCTGCAATTTTATTTATCTAGAATCCTTTAAATTTAGCCATGCAATAGGATTTAAACTAGAACTTTCATATTTGAAAATGGCATGCATGAAATCATTAAATGATTTCTTTATTTCCTTAATCTATTTCATATGTATAAGAGGGTAAAATAAATTTCATTGCTCTTTCCAAAATATTATATAACCTACAATTATTAAAGTTTAGAAAAACTTTAGGAACTAAATCCAGATTCATTTCTTTAGTATAGCATAAAACAATACTTCATCTCTTTAAGGTACATCAAATTAAGAAATAACCTTCAATACTAATGGATCTCTTATTTCTATTCAATGAGGCTCTTGCAAACATTTGATACATTTCTTTTCGAAAGATAGATATGACATAATTTCCTATTACAATGTTGCTACCTAAAAACATAAATATTTCATTCCCACATCTTCTCTATAACAAATGAAATCCAACAACCTCTACTTGTCCTCTTTCCTTTCTTCCAACAATCCTACAAATAAAACATAGGCTATGACCATGGAGTGCTCACCTCCCAGCCTAGGCTAACTAGTAGCCACCCCCGAGCTCAGAGAACCAAGCCCTAGATAGGTAACAAGCATGCAACACAGAAGACAGAATACTCACAAACTCAAAACTCACTCCCAACCCGGGCTACACTACACCACACATTGGTGATGTCTTTTCAAGGGTGGTAGTGGACCAACTACCCTGAGGAGACTGCAAGTATGGCAAAACAAATAGCCACCTCATGGCAAACTAAAGCATATAGCCACCTCATGGCAAACCAAATACAACAAGTATAACAAAATCAACCCTTTATTCCTTATGCCCCCTAAGGCATTCATGCCTTATTCCCCTCCTTATGACCCCCAATGCATAAACAAGCCATGCAGCAAGGGTCACATAAATTCCCTTGTGATTTCTCTCATAACGAGAGTCTCTCACTCGAGGGCTATCACTTCTACCACCCACAAGATCCTCCTCTCTCACAAGAGTAGGAGATCTTGATTATGCCCAAACACACATACAAAGTATAAAACAAAATACCAAATAAATTTTCAAGAGAACATGCATGAAAACAAATCTTTTTCACAAAAATTACTTATAAACACATGCAATAAGAAATCCATTATATGATGAATACGACCAACCTTAATCTACCCAAAGGTAGGTTAGTTTTGTTGAGGATGAGTAGCCCAAATCCACGGTTCTTCCCTTTCAACCCTTAGCTAAAATTCTCAAACCAAAATTCCATCTCTTTCTTTACAAAATACTTTTTGTCTCCCAAAAATGGAGAGTGGGTGATTACCCTCAAATTTTCAAATTCTTGCTTAAGAAGCTCATTCTCTTAGTTCTCACAAGTTTCTAAAAACTAAAGAGGAGGGTAAGACAGAATGGGAAAGAGACTCTCATTCGAAAAAGAAAGTTTACAACTAGGTTCAAACTTCTAATTTCAATTTTCGCACAACTTAGAAAAGTCAAATTTTAGAGTGTCTAAAAGGTCACTTAGGAGTAGAAACTTGCCTAAAATTACCCTTAACCCTTAGGTATACCTTATGGGCTTTAGGAAACCCTATTAAACTACCCCTAGGTGTTCATTTAACCCATTTTAAACCCCTCTGAAGTTTATTTTCGGGTCAAACCTATGTTGACCACCCCAAAGATTCTTTACCCAAGGTATTTATGACATCACATTACATTAATTGAAAAAGCTATAGTTGAACACTTTCCCACCAAGAGACAAAAATAAAATTTAAACTTAAATCCACACATGTGTCAAGTGACACAAATAAAACACTTTTACAATTTAAAACACGAAATCATCTCTTGTGGATTTTACACAAGTAAATTAAATACACTTAACACACATGCAGCATATACTATTACGAATAAAATACAACACAAACGGGGTGTTGTCTCTCCAAATAGACAACCCCTGGCTTACGAACATACATAAGTCTAGGTTTGGTTCTTCGTAATATTTCCATGGTCACATGGATAATTCCTACGCAACTCAATTTACACATTAGTACTTCCAAATAATCTCATATAATATAAAACACATGAATAATAATGCACTACAAACACTCTGCATACAATATACATTTATCAATCAATACATCTTTCATCCAAATAACTCCACATAACAATTATCATCATTCACATAATTTTGATCCATACATTAAAACATGCATTCCTATTTCTATCATCATAGTAAAGTCCTGCAAATCCAATAATGACATACCTCCTCTCAAATTTTATCCTATCTTAGGATCATATAGAGTTCTTTATCATAAAGCATATAAATGAAGCATCAACATTCATCAATGTTATCAAATCACGAAATCATATACATTATACATCTAGACATAGCTGACATATGTTAAATCAAGATTATCCAGTCATTGGATCTTTTAGGATTTCAAATTCATAACATATCAAAATGTACACCACAAGGTGCAATAACTCTATAACTTGGTTCAATTACCTTTCTCACCAATCTATCTATCTATCACAATCCATTCTATTGAATTATAAAGCATTTATTAATAGGTCAAACATGGTCAACTAAGTAAATCAAAGCTTGGTTTGGGGAATGCCTTACAGATTACACATTCTAAAAGAGAAAAATTCAGATTGCTTGACAAAACTCTGCTCAATTCCTTTCCATTCTATCTAACTCTCAGAAAGAAGGAAGGGCTTATTATAAAGAAAAGATCAACTACAATGGACAACTCAAGTTATGCCCAGAAGAAGAGGCAGATAATTGTTAAATGAAGGAGATAACTAAGAGCTTGGATGTAGGAACCATACATCTGAAACCAAACCATAGTCTTTGCACGCCAAAGCGATATTTTGTGAATTCAATATGCACCAGAGTTAAACTCCCATGGTGAAGTACAACTGCTCTGATTATGCCATTCATTGTGCTTGCTTGAATCTCCTTTAGTTTGACCTCTAGTTATCTGAACGTGATTCTCTAGTCCTTAGGCGCAAAAGAAAATCATCCACCGCAGCATCAATTATTATCTGCATTAAAACAAAAACAACATACAAGGACATGCATATGTATCTTACTTAATTAATACATTCATTAACTGATATGACGTTATCCTAAATAATCCACATATCATAAGGACAAATCATTTGGCTATAGGAATAAATTGGCATGGCTGCAGGAATTAATCGACAAAGTTCAAACATGATTTCTTAAGTTTGGTTTTAAAACATGGATTACATATAGTCAATTCACAATACTTTACTAGCACAACGCAACCCAAAAGATACCAAAAACCTAAGAGTCCTGATAAAAAACATGTCAAAGAATCGACTTATCATGCCCCCCAACTTTAAGGGTTTGCTACTCCTGTAGCAAAAGGAAAATTTCTGATTTTTGCTAAAACTCTGAAATCACCAATAGTGTCCTGTCCGGTTCCCTTGGAAGGAAAATTCAAATAAAATCCTTTCATTTTCTCCAACTTGGACCATCTAGCTATTTCCTCTACAACTACATCATAATTCTTTTCTATTGGTTGGCATGCCAAAAGTGGCCACATAAGGATCGGAGGCTAAAAGATTAATGGCAACCAGTTATTGGATTTCTCCCTACCTAGCTGTATGTATCTGGGGGCTCTTTGTATAGCTGCATGAAAATTCTGTAATGAGTAAGGTTCTCCCAGTTTTAAATGATCTGGTAGATGATTCCAGCATTGAGTTATCCCTTCTAGTGCGATTGTCCTGTGGGTCTGAACTAAAAGCTCATACGCTTGATAGACTTCCTCTCTCATTGGAAGTACTATCTTACTAACATAATCTCTTATTAGGAACTTTTGCCAATCATAATATAGAACTTTGGATGCTTCTGATTCCCTCCTCAATGGCAATGGATAGTCAAGTTCCAATTTTTCAAACTCCCTGGCTTGTGGTCCTATAATCATCTCATTTTGGATCCACAACATTAGAGCTCTGAGATGGATATCCCCAAAATACAATAAAGGATTCCATTCTCTGTCTTGGGGTACAACATAGTTATGTAAATATAGTTCACATAACAAATTCCTTACAACATGTGGAGAGGTTTGATAAGCATGATAGAATTCCTTAGGTATTTCCAAGGATGGATTAAGGTCCCTAACAATGTGGTTTAGTTTGAAATTCAAATACCGCTCTTTCAAATGTACTGTATAAATTCTTGGGGGTGCCCTACACTATATTATCTCAAGAACCATACCATAAATATCTTCTACCTTAGCTTCCAATTCTTTAATTCTATTATCTTTCTTTTTAATCTCTTTTTGCTGCTTATTAATTATCCCTTGCAACCTATCCTTCTCTATTTCTGATTGCCTAAAAAATGTTAAAGCAATTGATAAACTAGTTAGGGATGAAGGAGGTCTAATAGGTCCTACCTTAGACCATGGGATTTCTTCAACAAACTCCTCATTCTGAGTTGACATATCTCCCACATTTTTTTTAGGTTGCTGTAGAACATCATCAACAAACTCTTCACATTGCAATGCCACTGAAGCAAGATTTGCTAGCTTATTCATTACAACTTCTTCCTAAATTTCTTCTTGGATTTCTTCCTTTGTAGGGTTTTCTTGAATTTCCTCTTCCATAGGGTTTTCTTGCATTTCCATCTCTGCAGCATCTTCTTCTTCTAAAGTTTCTACTACAATAACCTCTGATGGATTACTCACTAGTTGAGTCTTCTATGTCCTCCTTTTTGTTCTCCTTACATACACTTTTGAAATAGATGTAGGATTTTTTGTTTTTGTTTGACGCCTCTTGGCTGCAAGAGGAATATGCACTTCCTATGGTCGGATAATAAATTCTTCATCTGATTCATCCTTTTCCAATTCTTTTCCTTCCCTTTGCAAAATAGGTGAATCTCTTTGAAGAGAGGTAGAGGGTTGTCCTTTGATTGACTCTGCTTCAATATTTCCTTCCATAATAACTCCAGCTCCTTCAGCAACCAACAAACCCTCATCTTCACCAGAAAGATCTTCTGCAACAATCTCTTCTTGAGCTAGCGGATTATTCGCAATAGGAGCCTCATCAACCCTAAATTGCAGAATATCCTCAAACACACCCCATTCCATTTGTGAAACATCTCTTAGGGACCATTATACAAGCAAATTCACCAATCCATGATGGCTAATAGAGCGATTTCCATATTTTTTAGTCTCCTTAGCACTTATAGAAATGAGATGATACAAGAAATTTGGGATATTAACTCGTTGGTCATGATGCAGATGACTAAGTAACTTGAAATGAGGTGAGTGTAGATTTGAATACCATCCTTCACATGTAATATATTTCATAATATACAGAGCTACCTGAGGCCAATGTGTTGGCAAAGAAACCCTTCTAGTCTCTTGTCTATCCACCATTAAGGGTTTGTCAATAGAAATTGTGAACTCTACCCTGGCACTCCTTGCATCCTTTGATTCTGGAAAGAGCTCTCCTTCTTGTAGCAACCCTGTGACCTCTGCAATTCGCTGCTCCATAGAAATTACCTTCAACCTTTTAACTGTAGCTTCTCCTTCATCAAAGGAATGCATAAATTCCGCAGCTATTTCATCGTTGAAATCCCTAATTTTCAAGAAATAATCCAGCCAGCTGTGGTTTTGGAAATAATGCACATAGACAACATCCTATAGCAACCCTTCATGGACCATTGGTTCATGGAGAATTAGATCACCACCCATCTTTTACTCAGATACTTCCGCAGATTCACCAAAATGTTTGATAGTTCACAAAAAACTAAAATCTACATATCTTAATTTTGGCAGCAGACCTTATTATTCACTTGTGTGAAATAATAATCATCATAAGTAATGTTAGTTAGGAAATCAATTCGAGATATCAAAAAACTGATTATAAATCTTATTGGAAAAAGGACCATAAAGTACCCCCCCAACTTAACCTAGCACGTGTCCACATAGGCTGACGAGATTTTGGGTTTGGAGTGGATTTAAATAGGATAAAAATCATAATGAACTAATAAATGCATAATTAACATAAAGTACAATATACACGTACCTGCAATTGGGCGAAAATGATGGTGAAATGAAATGAAGTGACAGGTAAGAATGTGGAATGGAATGTAGTGGATGGAACTTTATGTACAGAGAACAATATTCCCATGGAAATATTTTATTATGATACGGTGAATAAGTTCACTATAGAGGCTGTAGGAACATCACCTTTATCAACATGCTCAAGTGCAACATGAAGGTCATGAATTGATACTGAATCATTGGCAGTTGCTGCAGGAACCTTGCCATTTTCTATAGGAACTTGTATTTCATTTTGGGGAGAAAACTGCTACAGGAACTCTTCTCTAGTAGTTGGCTTGTGATAAAGTTGTAGTCGGTGTCCATTCACTAAGAGTTTAAATTGAACAGGATCTATTGTGGACAACCAGACTGCCCCATTCTGAAAAACTTATTCTACCTCATAAGGACCTAACCACCTTTTTTGGAGTTTTCCCATAGCATCCTTATATCTGGAATTATACAGGAGTGCCTAGTCACCAACTTTGAATTTCCTTTTTCTAATATATTTATCATGCCATCTGGCTCTTTGGTTTTGAATTAATTATGTCTCTTGAACAGCTATCTTTCTCCATTCATCAAGAGCATTTAACTAATGAATGTGTTCCTTCTGTGCTTTAGACAATGTCATATTCAGTTGTAGAGCTATTCTCAAGGTTTTATGCTAAAATTCAATAGGCATCATTGTTGTTTTTCCATAAACCATCTCAAAAGGTGTGAATCCAATTGGTGTTTTCCATGTTGTTCTATATGCCCAAATTGCCTCTGAAAGTCGATGAGACCAATCTTTCTTGTGGATAGACACTATTTTGGTAAGAATAGCCTCAAGCTCTCTATTGGTAACTTCTACTTGTCCATTAGACTATGGATGATATGGAGTAGATTTTCTGTGTCTTATATTGTATTCATTGATCAAAGCTTTTATCAATGTTGATGTAAATTTAGGTCCTTGATCTGAGACAATTTCCCTTGGTACTCCATACCTTGTAAATATTTATTCATAGAAAAACTTAGCCACCTTATTATCTCTTGCATGTTGAATAGCTATAGCTTCTACCCATTTTGTCACATAGTCTGTACATACTAAGATATAAGATTTGCCATTAGAAGGTGGATCAATGGGGCCAACAAAATCTAATCCCCACTTGTCAAATGGTATAACAGATATTTGAGGATATAGTGGCATCTCATCAGATTTTGTAGGTCTTCCCATTCACTGACATCTGTCACATTTCCTTGTGTACTGAGCTACATCCTTGTGTAATGTAGGACAATAGTAACCAGTATTGAATATTTTTAGTGCTGTCCTTTTGGCAACAAAATGACCTCCACATGGCTCGTCATGACATGCATGCAAGATGTCATATGTTTCATCTTCTTTGACACATCTTCGCATGACTTGATCAGGTCTAGTATAAAATAGACAATCAGCAATCCATGAAAAGTTAAAACTTTTTTCGACTAGCAACCTTCTTTCTTTAGGAGAAAAAGAATTTGGCATCTTAGTTGCAGCTAAATAGTTGGCAATATCAGCATACCAAGGAGTATGAGCCTATATGAGAAACAAATGCTCATCTAGAAAAGTGTCATCTATCATTGTAGAATCTTCCTAGAATTGAAGACGTGAAAGATAATCTGCAACAACATTAGACTTGCCTGGCTTATCAACAACTGTGATATCAAATTCATGCATCAATAATAACCAGCGAGCCAATCCACTAGTGATTGATAGCTTATTCATGAGATATCTAATTGCAGTATGATCTGTATGCACAAATATGGGATACCCTGTAATATAGTATCTAAACTTGTTAAGGGCATATATGACAGCTAGCATTTCCTTTTCAGTAACTATATAATTCAATTTAGGT
Source organism: Cryptomeria japonica (assembly GCF_030272615.1). Taxonomy (NCBI): domain Eukaryota; kingdom Viridiplantae; phylum Streptophyta; class Pinopsida; order Cupressales; family Cupressaceae; genus Cryptomeria; species Cryptomeria japonica. Next base: position 348,819,850 of record NC_081414.1, read on the forward strand.
CCTTGCAAATTCTTGCTGATATAATATATTGCATTTTCCACTTGTCAACTTTTTGTCCCAACACTGCTCCTATAGCATAATTAGATGCATCAGTATGGATTTGGAATGGTAGAGACCAATTAGGTCCTTTTAGAACTGGTGCTTGAGTCAAAGCATGCTTAAGCTTTAAAAAAGCTTCATTGCATGCTAAAGTCCATTTAAATTCTGCATCTTTAGTAAGCAGTGTATATAAGGGACTTGCAATTTTGTTGAAATCTTTGATAAACCTTCTGTAGTATCCAACATGGCCAGGAAAACTTCTCACATCTTTCTGCTTCACAGGGTCATTAATATGCTGAATAGCCTCAATCTTTGTTGGATCCACTTGTATGCCTTGTATAGATATATGATGACCAAGGACTATTCCTTCTTCCATCATAATGAAACATTTCTCACTGTTTAGAGACAAGTTGTAGTTTCCACACCACTACAAAACTTTCTTGAAATTACCTAATGCTTGATCAAATTTAGAACCATAAGTTGTAAAGTCATCCATGTAAATTTCCATAATATCTTGAGAAATATCAGAAAAAATACTGATCACTGCCCTTTGAAAAGTGGCTGGAGCATTACACAACCCAAAAGGAAGAAAAAAGTATGCATAAGTGCCCCATGGGCAAGTAAATGTTGTTTTCTCCTGATCCTTAGGAGCTATTTGTATCTGATTATAGCCACTAAATCCATCCAAGAATGAAAAATATCTCTTACCAGTAAGATAATCCAATACTTGATCCACAAATGGTATTGGAAAATGATCCTTCCTTATGGTTAAGTTCAAGGCTCTATAATCAACACATACTCTCCATTTGCCTCCCTTTTTAGGAACTATCACCAAAGGTGATACCCATTGACTATCAGAGATAGGATAGATAAACCCAACTTTCAACAATTTCTGCAATTCTTCTTTAACTATCTCCTTCAAGGCAGGATTGACTCTTCTTTGAGGTTGTCTAAGGGGGCAACACTCATCCTTTATATAAATGTGATGAGTACAAACTATTGGATCAATTCCATTCATATCCTTGTAATCCCATGCAAAAGCATTTCTATGGAGTTTCAGCAAGTCCACTAGGCTATCCTTTTGAGTATCTGCTATATTCTTATTGATGTTCAAATATTTATTCAATTCAACCTCTATCTTGATAGTAAGATCAATTTGATTCATATCAGAAATATGAGAATAAGACAATTCCTGTGGCAACAAGGTATGCAAAATATCAGTGGCTGCAGGAAAGTCCAACCCTGCAATTCTTGGTCTTCTATTAATTCATTTATCAAGACCTTATAAAGGATTGATTCTTCATCATATAACTGCATGAGTGGCACTCGATTAATCATCATAAGGTGATTAATAGAGTTAATTTCTTCAGATTCCTCTCCCAAAATAGGCCAAACAGCTTGCTGCTGCTCAAGCTGAGGTTGTGCAGGGGAATACAAGGCTAATGTTTTTGTGGAACTGTTATCTGAAATAGTCATGTCTCTTGATCTACACCCAATATATGCATCAGCTATGGCAAGCCATGGTCTTCCCAAAATGATTGGATATCCCCCCAATGTTGCTTTTGGAGATAAAATCATAAAGTTTGCAGGATATTCCCAGGAATCTAGAATAACTACTATATCCTCTATGATACCATCAGGTCTTACTGCAGAACCATTAGCAAGTTGGAGAACTGTGGGTGTAGCCCTTAAACTATCTATCTCTAGATGTTTCATTACTTCCCTTGTCATTACATTAATAGCTACCTCTAGATCAACTAAAACATTTTTTATTTGACTGCCATTAATGACTATACTCACAACAGGACTACCTGGATCAGAATACTTTAGAATAACAATTTTTCCTAACATAATATCAACCAGTTGACCCATAACATGAACTGTTTGTGGATCTTTTTTCTTTCTACCAGGATTCTTTAGGCATGCTTCTCTCAATGCCTTACCATATATTGGGACATCCTTTATTGCTTGCAACAATGGAATTTTAACACAAATATGCTTCAGTTGATCAAGAATATCAAAGCTTTGTTGTTGTTTAGTGGAAACTTCTTTGTCTTTCAGTCTATGAGGAAATGGTGGTAGTATTTGATTCTGAGGTATTACATCTTTAGGATCAGAGATTGGTTGCTCTTCTTGTACCTCAGTAATAACTGGTTGAGAGGAATTAGGTAGAGTTGTGCCAGATTGAAGGTGAATATCATCTAGTGATAAAGAATAGGCTGGGTATTGATTAGCATCAGCTGAATAAGATTGTTGTTGTTGCTGAGATTTGATATTTGGATTAGGCAATGGTTGAGTAGGTGGTTGTGTTGGCTTAAGAGGTGGTGTTGTAGCTGTAGGAGGTGGCATTAAAGTAGGAGGTTGTGGCTGCTGAGCAGGGGATTGATACCCAGAAAATTGGGATGACCATGATGGGTTTCCCCTCCATTGAGAGGTAGGTTGCCAATTCCCTTGAAACTAGTTCCCTACACCTTGAGGTGGTTACCAATTTACCGGTGGCTACTACCACTGGGGGATTTGATTAGTAAATTGTTGTCCTTGGCCTTGTGATCCATACCAATGTGGATAATTACCAAAATTTTGAGAATACTATGGTTGCCATTGGTTATTTGGTGCATAAGAATTACCACTATAACCAGAAAAGGAAAGTGGATCAGGTGGCATACCTTGTCTTTGAAAATTTGGTCTTCTTTGAGTAACATAGAAGACTTGTTCATCCTCACCTTGAATTGGTTTGAAATCAGGCACTTCAACATTTGCAACCATCTTACATCTGAAATATTTCTTCCACTGCTTACAATGAGGATAGAATTCTGCAAGAAATGCATCAGCTTCCTCATGCTTCTTCTTAGTTGCCAATGTATCTAACTGAGTAGTCATATTGTTTATAATGTCCTCCTTGAAATCTTTTAACAAATGGCTAAGTTCCAATCTAGAAACTCCAGTTTTGGATGATGATGATGATGCCCCCAGTTTAAATCTCCTATTCTTCTTATAAGTAGATCTGGAATACTTCTTGCAAATTTGTCCTATTTCAGCCCAAGTAGATTGTGTAATGTCACCTCCCCCCATGAGATCTAAGGAATCGGTGCATTCATCATTGATACCCCTCAAGAATATCAATTTGAGGGAATCTTCATTCAAAGTACTATTCTTGGACTTCTTGACACTAAACAAAAACCTTTCCAGATAATCCTCAAGGCTTTCATCTTCAGTTTGTGTCATTCTAAAGATATCATCCCCATGAGGATTAGTGCCTCTACAATAATCTTTGTATTTTGCAAGAAACAACCATTTCATCTCATCCCATGTATTGATTGTGCTACTACCCAAGCTCATAAACCATCTCAAAGATGACTCCTTCAAAGTGGCTGGAAAAATTTTGAGTCTATGGGCATCTGTAGTATAGTGAAAACTCCTACAGAGATCATTAAACTCAAATAGAAATGTATTTGGATCCTTTGTCACCAACCCATAGAATTTAGGAAGTGAAGATGCTGGAATGTTCTTGAGGTTAGCATTATCATGCTGGTCAGAGATGGGAAACTCAAATGTTGGACCAAGTGGTGGTGGTGGATTATTTCCAACAGGAGGTGGGTTCCCTTGCATTGGACTTGTGGGGGTTATTACAATAGGAAATTCTTCTTCTTGTGGACCAAAAAGGAACTAAAGACTACCTTCTAGAAATTCAAACTCAGGGTGATTCAAATTTTGTGGGACTTGATATAGTTCCACAAAAGGGTTTATATCTAGAAAATTATGTTCTACATGAGTAGTATGAGTGGGCAAAAATCTAGATCTAGCATCTCTTCTTCTATTATGCATGTAGATTCATAAAATTTCAAACAATTAACTAAAAACTAAAATAATCATAAAAGGTTCTTAGCTTGAAACAATCCCCGACAACGGTGCCAAAAATGTCTACCCCAACTATAATGACAATAATAATACCTCTAATTGAAATCTCAATCCGAAGTTTGGACATTCATATGGTAGAGTTTACTATTTTCATGGCTGGTGTTCATTTAGTTCTCAATCCAGGAACATAAAACTTGAAATGGGTCTACAATATATATGCACTAAGCTCCTTAAATGATTATTCTACATTACTACAGTGACTAACATTATGCAGAAAGGAAAGGCAGGAATGGAAATCATAAAAGGCTACATGAAAGTTTCACAAAACAATACTGAAATGATTTAATGAAAATAACATAAATCACACCATTTTGTCTTGGCTGCAAGAACAGTCAACGGATCTATTTCCAGTGGCTGTGGGAATGATCCAGTCATGAACTTCTACTGCAACTAAGTAAAAATTAACTTCAATGATCATAAAAATAGGATCACTCATCAAGTTGGGCTCCTTGGATGAGTGATATCAAACTCTCAGCAAAGTACTATTAATAGATCAGAACAACATATTCTTATTCATTTCTTCCTGAAAATGATTACACATTCTAAAAGAGAAAAATTTAGAATGCTTAACAAAACTTTGCTCAATTCCTTTCCATTCTGTCTAACTCTCAGAAAGAAGGAAGAGCTTATTATAAAGAAAAGATCAACTACAATGGACAACTCAAGTTACACCCAAAAGAAGAGGTAGATAATTATCAGATGAAGGAGATAACTAAGAGCTTGGCTGCAGGAACCGTGGATCTAAAACTAAACCACAGTCTTTGCACGCCAAAGTGATATTTTGTGAATTCAATATGCACCAGAGTTAAACTCCCATGGTGAAGTACAACTGCTTTGATTATGCCATTCATTACGCTTGCTTGAATCTCCTTCAATCTGACCTCTAGTTATCTGAACGTGATTCTCCAGTCCTTAGGTGCGAAAGAAAATCATCCACCGTAGCATCAATTATTATCTACACTAAAAAAACAACAACATACAAGGACATGCATATGTATCTTACTTAATTAATACATTCATTAACTCACATATGACATTATCCTAAATAATCCGCATATCACAGGGACAAATCATTTGGCCGTAAGAATAAATTAGTATGGCTGCAGGAATTAACCGACAAAGTTCAAACATGATTTCTTAAGTTTAGTTTTAAAACATGGATTACGTATAGTCAATTCACAATACTTTACTATCACAACGCAACCCAAAAGATACCAAAAACCTTAGAGTCCTGATAAAAAACATGTCAAAGCATCGACTTATCAGAACTTCTCTACCACTACTACTAGCAAGGAAAATGAAAGAGAAGGTCTTGTTTGGTGTTTTCCTCCTTAGGGGTGGATTAAGGCTAACTTTGATGGGGCTTCTAAAGGGAATTGGGGTAAAGCTGGATATGGAGGCATTGTCAAAAATTTTGCTAGAAGTTATTTAAAGGCGGTGGCTAGTCCCTTGGGAAATCAAACTAGCCACTTTGGCAAAGCCTCTGTTGCCCTCAACACCTTAATTTTAGCCAAAAATCTTAATTATGATAAATTATGGCTTGAGGGAGATTCACTCAATATTATTAAGTGCTTAAAGGGGGAGTCAAAGCCTTCTTGGTCAATTGAAAATATCATCATGAAAGCCAAGGAGATCATTGCAAGTTTTAAAGAAATAATTATTCAACATGCCTTTAGAGAGCGAAATAGTGTAGCAGATTGCTTAGCGAATATAGGAGTTAACTTTGACTCCCAATCATTTTGGCATGAGGAGTATTTCAATTTAAACATTAAAGAGTCCTTTAGAAAGGACCGTTATATGAGGAAAGAAGGACAATTTAATCATGATAGGTAAAAAGAATTATTTATGCCTTGTTGGAAAGGTCATCATTGCTTGGCAAAGTGGCAGATCTCCTACAATCTTTAATTATTTGTTGCATGCTTTGTGGGTAACCCACTTCAAAATCTTAAGCAACTTTGGGAAAGAAGGAATTAGTTTGCAGAAAAATAGAGTAGATAGCCTAAATCTGAAGATGGGAGGTGACCTGAGGCGAGAGGAACAAGATAATACGTCGACTTGGAGAGCGATGCCAAAAGTCTGGGCAAAACTAGAAAAGGGTTCTCTTACCAACTTCATGGAGAAGCTCGTGGACTATGACAAAGGTAGGGTCAACCTCACCATTTCCAAGATTTCTGAAAACTAGTCAAATGGCTCTTTTAAAATCTATGGAGTCAAGTTTAAACTAGATGCTGGGCTCATATCTACTGTAACTAGAATGCCCCACACTGGGCTTAATTTCTTTTGAGACCTCAAAGTCTCCAACCATGTGGTCAATCTGTTCTTGCGGAAAGAGAAAGAAAGGGTTAAAATCGACAAAGCTACTATGGGCTACTATGAAGCTACAAACCTTAAGAAGCTATGGGGTTGGGTTCTGAATGCAATTATGGAATACATCACGGTTGAAGGTCGTTTCTCCAGGGCCCACACCTACCATTTCATTCTCTTAAACCATTTCAAAAATGACAAAAAGGTTTCCTTGCCCTACTACCTTCTCAGGTCACTCTCCAGGTCCCTTAATAAACATAGGAATAACCCTTCTAGCCTGATTCTCCACTATGGGCTTTTGCTACTCATCTATGAGCATTGCAAAAACCTCACCCTACTAGAAAATAAGAGGATTTTGGCCTCTCCGGGTAAGAGAAAGATGGAAGGAGACTCTAGCAAGGAGAAGGTGTCCTCTAGCAAAAAAAGGAAAAGTGCCTCTGGGTTGGAAACAAAGGAAATTGAAAAGGAAAGCAGTGGTATGAAGATGAATGACCCCATCGGTGAAGACAACTAGAAAGATGAGGAGCTGGGTAATGAGGAAGAAAGTGGTGGTAATGAGCCTCGTCATGAAAGCCCTATCCTCAGTGATTCCCTTGGTAAGGACAACAACCATCAGATGGAAGAAGTGGATTTCAAGGATAATGAGGAGACGGATGTGAACTTTGAGAGGGGAATGAACAAAGATTTTGAGAAGGACCCGACTAAGGATAGGGTTAGCGAGAATAAGGAAAGTGCGGGTAAAGGGATAATCTTGGATAACCTCAAGAAACTTTCTGAGGCAAGAATGGACTATGACAGATGGACCTATGAGCACCTGAAGAACCTAGATAAAAAAGCGGAAAACATGGATGAGAAGAGGGAGAATGAAAACAGAGAGCGGCTAAACTGGAAGCAGAATATGGAGGATAAAGTTAAATCGCTAGAAGATGGGAAGGAAGTGATGAAAAATCTTATGGGCATTATCTCGATTTTCCTTTCTGCTGTCATTAAAAACTTGGAGGATATCGCTAAGGTCTATGACTCTCCAAAACCGGTTGTGGATCTTGACTTGGATGAAGAGACCATCCAAACTGGTAGCAGTGATGCTACTCCAGTGGGTGGCACTGCGAAGAGGACCAGGGCTAGTGTCAAGAAAGTTGTGGCTGCTCCTACAAAGAATCTCCCTAATCTTAAGGATAACATCAAAGAGCTACATGAAATTAGCAACACTCTGGCAAAAGCTCTAGAAAAAATCAACTAGTATCTTCTGGACTCTGGATGGCCTGTTGGCTTTGTGGGGCTTTTTCTGGTTTTCTTTGGTTTTCTACTAGTTTTTCGTAGGCATGTCCTCTTTTGTTTCTTGTCCTTTTGCTATTTAAGTTCTGCTTGTAAAGGGTTTCGGGGCCCCTTCAAAACCTTCTTTTACCTTAATCAAAACAAGTTCAAATGTAATCTATTAAATTTATTTTTTGAAATGTAAGATTAACTAAATTATTGGAATGAATATAAAAAAATTAGGGTCAAAGTATTCACCTTGCATTTGGCATCCCTTCAACTCATAATTATATATAATAATGTCAAATCCATAGGTATGTAATTACTCAATAAATAATAAAAATAGTACATGTGAATTTAATTTAACTGTATATGAATGGAAATATTGTAACTTTGATGAGATATTAAATAGGTTAATGTTGGGCCTTCGACATCAATGCGTGCTAGTCAAGGTGGTCACCAAAATTTTACAGAGTTAACCTGGTCTACTTTTAATCATAAATGGGTTGTAAAACAATTTTATTTATATTTTAGTAATTTAATAGAATTGTTTCATTTTTTGATGTTGACATCAAATACTCCTCTTATTGGCAATTCTCTTTCAAGGTTGTATAGCATCAATGATCTTTTCTTTTCTTGATTTGTGATAAGTGCTTTACTTGTAGGTGATTCATGGGCTTATGGGGTTGAACAAATAACTCCAACAATTTTAAATTATTGTTTGGTTGAGCTGGGTTATCAAATTAGGTACACCCTCTATTCTACACTTACTGGAATATCTCGTAAGGTATTTTCTCTAGAAAATCCATTTGATAAGCTTTGAAATGTGTAAATTTTTAGGTATAGCAATAGCTCATTGAATTTTTTTTGGTACTTAATATATTATTTCTAACTCTTGATGGTGAACTATAATAGATACTTCTTTTTCCATAAACATATTTTAAAGTGGGAGCCAAAATAACTTTAGAAACCTAGCTCAGTTTACTAGCTAGAGAGCCTAAGAGAGTTAGGGATACACTAAATCACTATAATAAAAAGCTTGTTTTTGTTTCAAGAACATAAAATTCCCTACTTATAGTTCCAACCTTAAGAAGTTCAAAACCCATTTGACACAATGAACCTACATTTTAATAATTCAATACTTAATACACTTAAATAACATTTCTCGATTAAGAAGTACATAAGATTCTTAAATGGTAGACTTGTTTCATTGCATAAATTTGTTGAATTAGACAAAAAATAAATTATATTTAACATTTGGTATAAATATTATGTTTTGCATAAGTTTATCAATTGGTATAACACAATCTTGATTATTTTATTATATATTAATTATATTGATGATTGAGAAATCTTTTCAATGTCATATTACAATGGAAATGAGGACATAAGTTAACTCCATTATTATTTTTTTATTATTGTAGGGAGATTTTGCATTCAATGTGTTTGTTTCTCTAGTTTTTAATCTTTTTCATACCTTGAAAAGATTATTATAGATCTAATAAAATTGCAAAAGATGATATATCTTCAATTATGTATTTACATTTCTTAATTTAAAAGCATGAACGTGCCATTTGTTGGTTGCTAGGATAATTTAAGGTGGTAAAAAACAAAATCAATAGACTCAAAGCCCTTACTAAAGTGGACACTAGAGCCTTGAGTTGGGATATGGATGATAAGGAATATGGTGCTTGGACAACAATGGGTAAATTCGCTGCTATGGTCAAAAAGTGGGAAGGGTTGGAGAAGACTGTGAAGGAGCTTAATGAGAAAATTAACCATGGTAATGACATGAAGGATTTGGTAGAAGTGGTGGAAGCATTGCATGATAATCAAGACTCCATGAAAAAGAAAATGGAGAATATGTTTATGCAGAACATGAAGATGACAAAGAAGAATTTTTCTGCTCTTCAAGCTATACAAGACAAGATTTCAAGGAGCTGAGAAAAGAAGAGGCATCATTTTGAGTCCTCCACTACCACTGGGCTTGAGGTGTTTGTGTCCAAGGTGAGGGCAACCCCCAAGTTGCCAACCATCTCCTCTAAGAAAGGTTGAAATAGAAATCTCTCTTTTTTAGAAAAAGGCAAAAAAAATTTCTAGGATAAGAAGCTGGTGTTTCCCCCAACTAGGTAGGCCACTGGTTCATGCTTTCAGTGGGGGTGTATCATATTTTTTTTTTGTTCTGGTTGTTTTATTTTTTGGGTTTTCTTAGTGGTCCTGAAATCCTGCTAGGTTTTGTTTGTTTTTGGTAGTAGGATTTTTGGAGTTGGTCCCTCACCCCTTGTGAGTCCTTATTTTTTGTCATTCACTAGGTTTGTGGTTATCTAAAGGTTGAGGCCTCTCTCAGATTAAAATATTCAAAATAATATTTTATTATTTGATCACTTGTATTCACATTCTTGGATTCATTCTTCTCAAATGTTTGATTCCTTGGTCATTGCCTTGGTATGATATTGAATTATATGTCAATTATGTATAATAAATGAATATTATTTGATTATTGTATGATTTATCATAAAATCATAAGTAAAAATTAAATTTATGTAAAATGAGAACCAACAACATACCACTATAAGAACACATCAAACAACCAAAAGAGATGTATATGGTCATCAAAGAACCTACATTCATAATGTTAGAAATAGGAACACATGTCAATATAAAAACATCCAAAGAGGACCACCAATAGAAAGTTGATAGCCACAAAGTGAGAATGCATAGCATAGGTACCTTCCTATTCAACATTGAAGTTGTGTAGAAAGTGAACATGATTTTGAATTATGTATATTATTGATAAATAGTTCTTACATGATTATTTATCATTTTATAGTTTGTTATGACTCTAAATGAAATATGCTAAAAAGGTAAAGGTGGATAGCTTAATGATATAGGTATAAATAAACATCCATTTTAAGTTTAAATATGTACTTGTAAAATTAGTGAGGTGGTGAGTATAATTTCACAAACAAATCAATTAGCTCTATCATAACTTAGAATAAACTTGAGTGAGTTTAAAATTTTAAATTAACTTAGGGTAAAATAGGATTAGATGAAATATTATTTTTATCAATATGTTAAAGGTAGAATTAAAAAATTTGTATGCTTTAGATGGTACTTTGGTGTTTTTTATATTGTTTAAAGCAGGTTAACCGTATAAGGTCTAGGTTAAACTTGTACTTTATTTTTCACATAGTTTCTAGCCTAGAAGGGGCTTCCAAATATCTATGATAACTCCTCTAAATAAAATATATTGTCCTTTTGTTTTCTTCACTCCCTTGTCAACTTATTTGAAAAATAGGCAGGATAGGGAGATCTTGCATTAGAGGCCATAGATTTAAAATGTTTCTTATAGGTTACAAATGTTGCGAATGATTAATGAAGTTTTACTTAGGGAAGCCGACAAGAATTTTCCCAATACACTATACCTCAAATAATTTGAACAATATTATTTTAAAAATAAATTCAATAATGGATATGTAGTACAAAGGCATGGAATATATGGTTTCATAAATAAACATAATAAATGAGTAGAAAATGTATTTGACAATAATTTAAATAGTCCAAAAAAATATTCTAAGATAAGGGAATGCGATGGGAGATAAATATGTACTCATAGATTTGATTATATATCCTAAGTGATATATGGATACTACAATAAGTTAAAATGTGCTAATGAGACAAAAATCCTAACATATATAAACAAATAGAAGGTTATGAGTGTATACATATAGTGACAAATAGAGAATAAAAATATAGAACTATAGACAAGGGCTGAGAGAATGAAACATTAATGTACATCCAGATAAGACACATGGGGACACCTTTCTTTGTAATAGGGTTTAATCCAAATACAATTAATAAGAATTAAAAAGGTGAAACAAAACATGTCAAATAAGTAAAAAATGTGTATTGTTGAGATATGACAATAAAATAAAGCTTATGCTCCATATTTTTGTCAAACTTTTCTAGAGAAAGAAAACTTATATAATATACCTATTCATTAGAGATATCTTCTTCATTACGAGTTAGGAAGTGATTTACAAGTATCTAATTGATGAATAAGATGAGGTGTGTAACTCTATGGATAAGTTTTGGTTGATAAGCTTATGCAACTCATTCTATAAAATCATCTCTAAGGTGGTGAGAAGTAGAATGCTAAGGATTCTTCCTCGGATCATTTCGCCCCAACAAAGTGGATTTGTTCTCGGTAGAAAAAATCTTGACTCTATCATTGCTATCCATGAATAGATTCATTCACTGGTGGATTTGAAAAAGAAAGGATTTATTATGAAGTTGGATTTGTCTAAAGCCTATGAGCGAGTGGATTGGAGTTTCTTGGGTAAAGTACTTGGAGCTTTTGGTTTTGGAGTTAGGTTTTATTCAGATGATTGATCGACTCATATCGACCCCTTCTTTTTATGCCATTGTCAATCAGGTGTCTTCCCCCTTATTCAAAACTTCTAGGGGTATTAGGCAGGGAGATCCCATATTCCTTATACTCTTCATCATTTTGATTGAATGTTTGGGTAGAATTATCAGCAAATCTATTTCTTTGGGGCTTCTTTGTGGTATATTGTCCTCTTTTGGTTTTAGATCTTGTACTCATTAGCAATTTATTGATGATACCATTTTAATGGGATCATCCACTATCAAAGAAGTGTCCAATCTGAAGAACCTTCTGAACACTTATAGCTTGGCCTCGAGTCAAACCATCAATTGGGAGAAAAGGTTTATTTTTTTCTTCAACACCTCGGAGGATAGATAAATAAGGATTGCCCAGATACTTCGATGCAAATTCATCAACCTCCTGCTATCTACCTTGGCCTCCCCTTGGGATTGAAACCCTCAGAGCTCTTTTGGAATAGTTTTATGGATAGGTTTAGTAGAAAGCTGGCTGGTTGGAAATGTGCCCTTCTTAGTCAAGCTGGAAAAGTCCAGCTTTTAAAATATTCTCTCCAGAGTCTTCTTTTGTATGCTTTAAGCCTTCTTAAAATTCTTGGAAAAATTGTTGATGCCATTGAGAAAATCCAAAAAGGCTTCCTGTGGTCTGGGGTTGAGGGGAAGAAGGGATGACTCTCATAGCCTGGTATAATGTGTGTAAACCCAAAAAGAAGGGGGGTTTAGGCATAAGGAATATCAGAACTTTGAACAAAACTCTTCTTGCCAAACAATTTTGTAGAACTTATGAGGGAAAAGGAGAATGGAATGATATTTGGAAGGCTAAGTACTTACGAAAAGTTCCCACGATTGAGGATTTTTTAGTCTCTGATCAAATTCCAAGTGGTTCTTTCATTTGGAATAGTGTAATTCAGGCTAAAGGTATTGCTAGTCTTGACAATGTCTGGGCCATAGGTGATGGTAGGAAAGTGGACTTTAGAGATAATGCTTGGATTGGTGGAGCCCCTCTTAAAAAGAAGGCCTCTTAGATGCTCATCCATAATTGTAAGAAGAAGATCGGTCCCAAAGTGGTTGATTATTGGAAAGATCAAAAGTGTGCGAGACTCAGTTCTATTGATCCCAAACTCAAGCAGGTAAATTAAATGATCAACCATGTTATCTTAAATACCAGAAGGGAAGACCACATGGTGTGGAGTGGGACTTCCTCATGGACTTATTTGGTCTCTTCTACTGTCCTTTTACTAGCTCAATCCCAAGACCCTACTCCTTGTTGGGCTAAGGCTTGGTATCTAGGTTTGATTCCTAAAATAAATATTTTTTTGTGGATCCTTTTGCAAAATAAGATTCTAACTACTATTTATTTGAGAAAGAGGGGTTTTTGTTTCCCAAATATATGCTATCTCTGTCTTAATATTGAGGAATCTATGAACCACATCTTTATACATTGTCCTTTTACCACTCCTATTTGGAGGATGTTTTTGCAATTGTGGGGATTGAATTACATTTTTTCGGAGGAGATGTAGGATTGTTTTAGAAGATGGCATTATTCTACAAGTAACATCACCAAAATAAATATGTGGAAGTTTTATTTTTCCCATATCCTCTGGGGGATATGGAAAGAGAGAGATAATAGAATATTATGGAATGATATTAACACCTTTGAAGTGGTGTGGGTCAAGATAAAATATAATTGTGTTGAGAATGTGATCCCTAGGGGGGTGCATTGTTGTAGCAATAAGGAGGACTTTGATGTTATCAAAAGATGGAATATCCTAGCATTTTTGGGCTCCAACATCAACCAAATCAATAGAAGATTGAGTTGTAGGTCCTTTCTCCCAATGATTGGTTTAAGGCCAACTTTGATGGCGTGACGAAAGGGAACTTGGGACCTGTTGGTTGCGGTGGTATTATCTGAAATGGGGTTGGCTTTTGCACTAGGGCGGTTGCCTATCCCTTAGAAATTCAGACCAATCATCTCACGGAAGCTATGGGCACCCTTCAATCAATTAAATTAGTCTAGGGGTCAATATGCTATGGTTGGAAGGTGACTCTAAAAACATTATTAACTACCTTCTAGGTAAACATCAACCTTCGTGGACTATCAAAAACATCATAGATTCTGCTAGGGAGTTGCTTCAAGGGTTTAAAAAATGCCACATTTCCCATGTTTATAGAGAGGCCAATAGGAGTGCTGATAGGACTGCCAATGAGGCAGTATGAAGCAAGTAAATTATTACATGGAATGGTGAAGAGGACCTATCATGTACAACATGTGATATCTTAAATAATGAAAGATTGAATGGTAGGAAGGGTCAGATTTGATATCATTTCCCGAGGTGTAAGGAGAGGTTGTGGCAGTAGGAGCTAGTTTTGTAGGCAGCCGAGAAGGAGGTATAGTGATCATTGTAGGTTCACTTCGCATGCTTTATGGGTGTTTTTCTCCCTCTTGAACAAAAGCATCAAAAACTCCTGCAAAATTCTGATGGTTTCTCACAGAAATTTTGTTGCGAAGAAAGGTATTCATTGGAAATTATAGACAATTGATATCAATAGCATTATGGGTGGAAAATGAAAGAGAATGGAGGCTACCACCATTGATAAATGGAGGAATCATTTGTAGGACTGGGTAGTACTTCAAGCTGCGAAGATGACTGATTTCATGGACGGCATGTAGGAGAAATGACCTGAAATTATGAGAATCTTCAAAAAGGGTTGGAACAAAGGCACTTTAACCATAGGTATCAAGAAGGTCAAGGTGACTGAAACTATTATTGTGGAGGCAACAGGTCTTCTGATGGATGACATCAAGTTCTAAAGGGACAAAAATATTTCAGACACTGTCGTGAAGAAATTTTCGAAGGATGAGAAGGAGAAAGCTAGACTAGTGAAGGGCAGCCACACCTATTTCTTGCCAAAGGTAATTAAATTAATTTGGTGAAGATTTTTCTTGCTATAATGGAATTTATCACTCTCGATGGTAGATACACTATGGGTTTACAACTACCATTTTGTCTTACTTAATCACTTTAGGTATAAAGATTAAATTTATATTCCATATTATCTTTTCTGTGCCCTTAATCCTAGGATCAAGGATGCTATATCCAACCCTAATATCAACCCAGCAATGCATGAAGGTTTGATGGTGATTTTGTATAATCACATCAAGAACACTACCGTCTAGTTGGATATAGCTGAGGTCTCCAAGTTGGAAAAGGATTTTGATGACTTTGATGATGAGAAAGGTGAAGGCTATGACACGGAAGCTGAGACAAAGGATGACCCTCAAATTGTTGGGTTGAGTAGGAAAAATAGAAAAATAGAGCATGTGAAATAGAATAAAGGGTTGGCCAAAAAGAAGCAGAGAGGGTAGGATGAGGATATTGGTTTAAGGAGGACAATAAGAATAATAACAACATGGATACTGAAAGCAAGGAGGTCCAAACCCTCATGAGCCAGAAGTAGAAAAGAAAAACTCCTAAAACTAAGGATGTGGGAACCAAGGACTGGTCGCCTCTCATGACTTATTCTAAGGATAAGGGCCTGATGGGGGAGGATACGGTCATGAAAGAAGCTCAGAGCTCTGATTTTAGGGAGGTGTGAATGGAAGTGAATCTTAAGACCGCATGTGACAAGACCTAGGAAGAGCATCACTTGGATATTGACCTCTTTATCAATAATGGCATCGATAACTTCAAATAGGTGCTCCTCTGGATGCAAGAGGAAATTACTGGCATTAAAACCAAGCAGGTCCAAGAACCAGAAAAAATTGAGACTTTACAAGCTTTAGGCTTGGGTAAACTCAATTCCCTCCTAGATTGTCTCAATGAGTTTACCAAAGCTATTGGTAATGCATAGGAGATTATAAATGCTAATCAAAATAGATTTCTTAGCCTAGAGAACAGAGCAAGGGCCACTACAAAAAGACTTGAAGGAGTTGATAACACACTCAAAAAAATTGGTGAGTAAATTCATAAGATTCTTAAGACTGCATCGGCTAGTATGAAGGCTCTTATCAGTAAGCTAGAGAATGAAAATGGGAATAAGGTTGTGACGGGCATTATTGAAGTAAAGGATGATACTTTAGATGATAAGGAAACAAGACTTGGGAGAAGAACGTGGATGAGCACTAGAAAGATGCAAAGCCACAACAAGGAAATTGAGGATATCAAGCAGGTAGCTGATAATATGGAACAACTGGAGCTAGAAGCAGCTAAAATGCTTCAAAACTTAACCTAAATCTGGGCTTTTGTCAATCCCTTTTGGTTTTTGACTAGTTGTCTCTCATTTCATGGTGTTTTGTTCATTAGCTGTCTTTTTCTTTGTATGTTGTCCTAGGTGTTTTGATGTGCTTTAATGTAAATCTTTTGATCTTATGAGATTTTTGTTTATAAGATCTCTAACCCATATAAATTTTTGATAAAAATTCATGCATTATATACACTATTTATATACAAACATTAGTATTAAATCCAAGCTACAAATCTCTTATGCATAGTCTTGTTGGGCTACATGTTCACCATGATCATATTTTTATTCTCAATGATAATAGTGTAATATTACTCAAGGGAACATCACTAAATACATTAGTCAAAATGGATTAAGTAATATGTTATCAATAATATAGTATAGCAATGCCATACACTAATACATAAATAAATGAACTGGTTTGTCAAGTACTTAACTAGCTTATCTTAATTGAAAAAAAGAGCATATGTATTCTCAACCCAAAATATATACAAGAATATTACCCAATATGCCAAAAATACTATTCATAGTGGTAGAAAAATGCAACACTCTTGAAGGAAAGTAAAGGTGTCCAAAACAAAAATTAAATATAAATACTCCTAGATTCTATTTATTCATATGTTCTTTGAATTACACCTTGTTCGATAGAATTTTGTATCCCAATCCAATAAGAACCACACTACTAGAAGGTAGAAGGTTAGTATCTTCAAATGGATACCATGATAGCTACCAAATGACTACCAAGAGGCAGCATTAGAACTACCTCCAAAGTATGTATATATGTAAGAACACTTAAATCGTTAGAATCTAAAATAACACTTATATAATTATTATAATAACATTGTAATAGAATGAGAACCCACCAATCCTAGGACTAACAATGACACATAGGTCCATAACTAAGTCATCTACCAAAGTAAAACATCACTGAAGGAAAAATGCAACACTCTTGAAGGAAAGTAAAGTTGTCCAAAACAAAAATTAAATATAAATACTCCTAGAAAATGGTGGTTATTGAGGAAGCTAGTAGTATCAAGGAGGAAGTGGATGGCAAGCTGCTGGATTTGGAGAAGAAAGTGGACATGTTGAATGAACAAGTGCAGGAAATTGTCAGTAGAGCAAATGTCACCGAAAAAAGATTACAGGAGGTCACCAGATTTGCGGTGAATGTCATGCACAGTTCTGTGACCACTTTGTACCTTTTGTAGGAAAATACCTAGAAAGGTAAAAAGAAGGAGGTAGAGGACTAGAAATACCTCTTCAAATTTCTCACTAAGGAATGGGCTAGGAGGCTCCTACCCAAGATGAGGTATGGCAAATGGAAGTAGGGATGTTAACTACTCGGTGGTTTTTTGAGTTTTTGAATGGGCTTCGTGGCCTTATTGGTTATAGTTATGGCCATACTGCTTGTGTAGTGTCATAAAATTGTGAACATAGCAATTTATGACTGCATTAGGGTCCTCACACATGCAAACTCGAATCCTATAGCCTAATTAGAGACTAGAGAGTTCTTAGCTTGTCAAAACTACTTCTTCCTTGGTCTCCGCATCGCTCTGTCCACTCTTTGCCCTAGAGACAAGGGTAGGAAAGGGGGGTGGCACCCTTGTCCCCCCTTCGATAGGGGCGTGGCACCCTTTTGCTCCTAGGAAACGTGCATGGCACCCCTATCCCTTTCCTATTTTGGGGTAGGACCTTTCTAGTGCAAGCATTGTGGGTTGTGTAGTGAGTGGGAAATCTCCCTGATGTCAGCCCGTGATGAAATCAAAATCTTTCAAACATGTATTTAAGAGGCATTCATCCTCTCATTTGCATAAGTGGGATAGGTCAGAGTTGTATATGTTCAAATGATCAAGCATTCAAGCATTCTTTTCTAGCATTAACCATTTTCAAGTCTCCCTTCAAGGATAGGTGTTGCATTCAAGTCAAGGATTAAACCATTGAAGATGACTTTTATTCCAACATAAAATTCCCACCACGGTCAAGACAAATTTTTGTCAAATTTGCAGGGCAAATTCATCTCGACATTTTACTACCAAATCTAGGTGCACAACTTCATCCCATATTCAGATCTCAAGTTATAATCAATTCTTTGTCAGTTTTGCACTACATAATTCAATAAATTTCAATTCCTTTCCAAATAAAACAAAAGGGAATAAGGGGATAATCATAACATCCTTAATTCATTCAAAATTCAATCTATCACCTTTGTGTGGAGATTGAATCTAGTGAATTACCCCTCATTTCTCTAATGTTATGGTGAAACGTTCTTTTAGGATAATCAATAGTGAAACTCTCATCTCTCTTTGAGGGAAAGGGTTATTTTTTCTCTTGATCTATCACTCATCATTTTTCCACCATCACATTTTGGTGAACCTGACATCTTGCATGCTATCTTTTGAACAACATTGCATATTTTTCATTTACAAGTTTCAGCTTTTTCCAAACTTAGTTGTTAATTCATTAAAAACCCTAGTTTTTAAAATTAATATTGAACTTGTGATTTGTAAAAATTGCTTGTGTTTGTCTTAGATTTTAAAAATTGTTGTTTTTGTGAAATTCAATTGCCTCATTGTCTTGTTCAATTTGCAATTAAAATTTATAAAATTAAGAGGTTACTTGTTAAAACCATAATTTTTAAAAGTCAAATTGAAATTATGCAAAACAAAAAAAAGAAAAATTGATTTCAACTTAATTTTCCTATTTTCACCTTTTTGCCTTTATTTCACCCATCTAGAGATCGTAAAATTTGCCAATTTTGGGGGGTTAGCTCTAAATTCATTGTAATATCCATCCCTGAAAAAGTTTGAAAAAAGTTGGTTGGACCATGTGCATTCTCACCCCGATCCTCAGCTTTTTTCCCAAATTTTTGGGAGTTTGTTATGACTATATTTATTAGCTTAAATCTGAAAGATTGTCTGATTTTATCAATTTTTGAACCCACTAGAATCAGAAATACCTTCAAAATTCAACATTGCAACTTTCAAGGAAAAATTTAAAATTAAGAGGTTAATTATAGTCTGCCCTGATTTTAAAAATTCTAACTTTAAAATTAAGTGGTTTTTCCTTGGCCCTAATTTTAAAATTCCAATTTCCTTTCATTTTTGGAAATTGCGTCATTCCCTTCTTGCAACAAAGTTAAAATTGTATAATCATTATTTTCTTAAATTTTGCATTACTCAATTTTTACAAGCTTTGTCCTACAATTCAAAATATAAATTTTCCCTCTAGTGCATGAGTTTTACCACTACTAGTCCTACCTATTCTATCCCCTTTAGACGAAGCATTAGAATTAAAGCTTCCCAAGGTTTAATTATCAAGGAGATGGAGCCTAATTTGGGTGACTTCTTTAATGAGGATCATGCTAATTCTTCCCATCCTAATCATGTGCCTATTCACCCCATTGATGGATCCCATGATGAAGAAGAAGCTTTAACTAGGGTTTCTTTAGATCAACTTTCCACATTGGACAATCAATTTGATAGCTTTAAACAATGGATGTCCCAAGAATACCCTAATAGTGAAGGTCTTAAATGAATGCTTTAAAGTGATTAGAATGAAATAGATATATTGCATGACAATGCACACATTGTTGATTCTAATGTCATGCCCATCAAGAGTTGTGCCAAAATCCTAGGTTACTCACAACCTTCAACATAAGTCAATTCCTCTATTCCTTTGACCAATCCTATGACTAGTATTCCTACATTCACATCTAGCATCATGGATACTTCAACTCAAAATGTCATTCCTACAACCATTGGTCATGGGGGAAATCCTTCTTCTTCAATTAATCCTCCATCATTACCTATATCTTCCACGAGTATTCCTAATATTCCTCAACAAATCAGTGTGACACAAGGGGGCAATTCCTTCAACAACTTTATTCCTCCTTTAAGTGTCCATTTTTCTACCCATTCATCACCAACACTTACTTATCATAGTGTCCCACCACCTTATTCTCAGTCCATGCCTTCTATCAACAATGTCACACCACCTTGTCAATCACCCATGTCTAAAATCAATTCTTCCACCAAAATGACAATCAACAATCTTGCCCAAACTATGTCTTCCTTACAACAAGAAATTGCTTCCATGAGTCAATCCAAGTTTATAGTGCCTACCTTTGATGTTGCGAGCCCACTTTCTCTTTATATTGTTAAATTCATGGCACCTAAACATGTTGAAATCCCTCAATTAGATCTCTATAATGGAAAAGGTGATCCTCTTATGCATGTCAAAACATTTCAAACCTTGTGTACTGATTTTGCTTATGATCAATGATTGCTTGCAAAATTGTTTACAAGAACTCTCAGAGATAAGGCCTTACAATGGTATTGTTCTTTTCCTTCTTATTCTATCACTTCCTTTCAACAATTGGAAAATGCTTTCATCCAACAATTTCAAAACAAAATTGGTCCTAAAACTACTTTGACTGATTTAATGCATTGTAAACAAGGTGTTTAAGAAAAAAATTTTGATTTCATTGGTAGATATAAGCATTTCTATGCTCAAATTTCTTTTCATGTTTCCGATGACATTCAAATAATTTTCATTTCTAATTTACAAAAAGATATTAGGGAAAAGCTTCTTTTGTCTGAGTTTACTTCCTTTTCATTGTTATGCTCAACACTCCATAATTATCAACTGGTTGTGAGTCAAATGGAGAAATCCACTCCTATGGCTCCGAGTGATAAGGGGGAGAGTGTTCAACAACTATTTGTGAAGTTCAAATGAAAAAAAAGCTTCATCAAGTTCAATGATCCAATCAACAACAACCATGTGAGTTCTACAACAGGTGTACCTCCTATTTCTAAATTTTTCCAAAGAGAAAGAGACTTTATGCCTTTGAATGAATCTTTGCATAGTATTATGTCTTAGTTATTGAATAGAAATGTTATCAAACTTCCTCATATAAAACAAGTTGATCCTTCTAAACTTGCATCTCCTCATTTTGATAACAATTCCTTTTACTAATTTCATCATCAACATGGTCATGATACTGAGAATGTTTTTTCATTGAAACATAAGGTTCAAGACTTGATCGATAATAATACTATATCTGTGGCAAGTGTGAATGATAAATGGAATAAATTAGTTGCTCCTCCCAGTCAAAATCTTAAGATTTTCACTGATCCCTTACCATCTCATACCTCTAATGTTATTGAGATTGCACCTAGTTCTCTCTCTTTTGAAATAGTCATCTGTATGGCTCCAAACTTGGTTAACATGGTAGAAACACAAGATTCACCTAAGGATCCCTACATAACATTTGACCCTATTAAGACCATTAGAGCACCCAATGGCTCTTTATGCATAGCTGCAAAGGTTAAGGATATCCCTTATTGTGGTGCCCTAATTGATCCCTCTTGTATGGTTAATGTCATAAATGAGGATTATATTTTCACCTTATGATTGCATAAACCATTATATGATGCCTCTAATGTAGTTGCGAATTTATTTGATGGCTTCTCTTGTCCTATCATTGATTCTATCACCCTTTATGTTTAAGTCCATGCTAAATCCATGGATGTTGACTATGTTATCATACCTTCCTTTCAGAAATTTCATGTGAAGTTGGGCTATTCTTGGCTATCTTCCATGAAGGATATTGCTTCTCCAATTCACAAGTGTCTTAAATTTCTCATAATGAAGAAATCATAACCATGAACCATAGCTTATTTTGTCCATTCGAAAGAAGCCTCATTATTCCTATTGATCTCTTTCGGCCTAAACAATTTCAATCTCTTCCATCGAGGAGTGATGCTCTTTTTCAATCCTATCAAAAATGCAAGAATGATATGATCTTATCCTTAAGTCAATCTAGACCACCAAAACTTGACATTCCTATTCTTCCTCTCTCAGATAGAACTAATCTCCCTCCTTAGGAAAATTGTTCACCTACTCTTATGGATGTGACTTTACCTTCTCTTAAGGAGAAACACAATATTCTTCCTAAGGTTAGACCTCTACCTCTTCCTCATGATGGACTTGGTCTCCTTCCTACACCTAATATTCCTCCTTTTTATGGTGCAATTCCACCTCCTTGCTCTTATCAAGAGAAAAGGCCTTCTTCTCCTATTGTTAAACCAAAAAGACCTCAACCTAAACCTTCCACTATCAAGGAGAGAAATGTACGTACTTCTTAATTATTCCTCCTCCTTCTTAGCCTTCCACTAATAATTGACGGAATCATTGTGTGAGAGAACACTTATGAAGATGATGTGTCCGAGCTCATGA
This sequence comes from Cryptomeria japonica, assembly GCF_030272615.1. NCBI lineage: Eukaryota > Viridiplantae > Streptophyta > Pinopsida > Cupressales > Cupressaceae > Cryptomeria > Cryptomeria japonica. The sequence goes on from NC_081414.1 coordinate 348,842,245, forward strand.
AGCTATCCCTCAAAATACTCAATCTCCTTAGAGTCCAACAATTGACATGATTCCCTTTTCTCCTAAGCAATATGTTCAACCAACATCTCCAAATCATAAGTTACATATACCATGTGATAGTTTTACTCCTCTTCATGTTCTTTCTCCTCTTATTTTAAAATTTGATGCAGAAATGAGTGAAAATGTTATTCTTAATGGTAATAGAACTCCTAATGCTTCTGATGGTGAGCATGAATATATTGATGTGGATAAATATTTAAAGGATGAGTTTTCACAAACCCTAATCCTAGCTCCTAGAATCGAACAAAGTGACTTACATAATGACCATAGTCATTGTTTGGATCTTGTGATAGCTCCATCTATTGTGTTTGATATCACTCCTATGTCATGTTCCTCACCTTCCTAAAATAATGATCAATAAGACCGGGAGGCGGGTGTTGTGCTAGATTAGAAATATTAACACCTTAGATCTTTCTCTCTCTCTTTCTTTCTCTTTTGTTACCATTCTTCTATATATATCCCCGTTCTTCTATTGTTCCCTTAATGTCTACTTGGGGTCGATGCAAAGCATTGTAATCTTTTCTAGATCTCTTTCATGTTGACTCAAAGGACATCCTCTCTTCCCTTTCTTCTAAGGTAGTGTCCTTCTTTTGGGAATGAAGATTATTATATGCACATACATATACAATATACATGAGTTATCATAAACCATATTGACCTCGAGGAAAGTGACACTACCTTGTGTTTTGTGTTCATTATCCTTGGGTTTATACCTCTATTGGGGGTTAAATCCTTATGATAACATGCTCCCTATTTTCTCTTTCTCTTGGGTGTATCCTACCTTAAATAAATCGCTCCCAAAAAGGTGCATGTGATTGCTTTAACACTCTTCCCTTCTTGTGATACTTAGAATTACTTAGTGAACTTTGCTTTGGTTTGTAACCTTTTATATCCTTGTTTTCATGATTCATAGAGAAGGGAACTTTTCTACTTGCAATCATGGTTCTCCCCTTCTCGATCTTCCCTTTTATTTTGTCAATCGAAGCCTTAAGATCCATCTTGCCTCCTTGACATGGTGTAAGATTTTCAATCTTGTTTCCTTGTACTTTACTGGCAGTATGGGCATATGTTTATACTCCCACTAAAGTGGGGGATAAATTTAATGTCATAGAATTATGACCCTAGCAATTTACAGTTGCATTAGGCTCCTCATGCATGTGAACTCGAATCCTCTAGCCTCATCAGAGACCAGAGAGCTCTCATCTTGTAAAAATTGCTTCTTCCTTGGCCTCCACATCACTCTGTCCACACTCTACCCTAGAGATAGGGGTAGGACAGGGGCATGGCACCCCTATCCCTCATTGGATAGGGGTGTGGTGCCCTTTTCCTCCCAGGATAGGGGAATCGCAGCCCTATCCTTGCCCTATTTTGGGGTAGGACCTTTCTAGTGCAAGCATTGTGGGTTGTGCAATGAGCGGGAAATATCAATGATGTCGGCCCATAACAAAATTCAAATCCTTCAAACATTTATTTAAGATGCATTTGTTTGCTCATTTGCATAAGTGGGATAGGTCCAAATTGGATATGTTCAAGCGAACAAGAATTCAAGAATTCAAGCATTCTTTTCTAGCATTGAGAATTTTCAAGTCTCCCTTCAAAGCTAGGTGTTGCATTCAAGTCAAGGATTAAACCATTGAAGAGGAGATTGATTCCAATATACAATTCCATACAACCATTTCTATCAACTTTCCTACTACAACCTCCCTTGAGGTGATTACAATTCAGTCTTTCATTTACATCTACTTGCAAGTACTTTCTTTCATTACTTGGTTAATTCCAAAACTGAGGTTTGACCTAAAGGAAAACCCCCAATCCCATCACATTTCCCTCCCTTTTCTATGTGTAGGTTGTAGGTGTGGAACTGTACTTTCAGATTTGAGCTTCATTTGCAGAGGTAGAAAAACCCTTTTCATTTCACAGATTTTTCAGAGGACCATGTACATTCCTGCCATGGTCCGGACAACTTGTCATCAAATTTGCAGGGTGACTTTGTCTCAACATTTTACTACCAAATCCAGGTGCACAGCTTCATCCCATATTCATATCAAGTTATAATCAATTCTTTGTCATTTTTCCACTACATAACTCAATGAACTTCAATTCCTTTGCAAATCAAACAAAAGAGAATAAGGGGATGATCATAACATCCTTAATTCATTCAGAATTCAATCTATCATCTTTTTGTGGAGATTGGATCTAGAGAATTACCCCTCATTTCCCTAATGTAATGGTGAAAAGTGCTCAAAGGATAATCAATAGTGAAACTCACATCTCTCTTTGAAGGGGGTTGCAGTCAATGGAATTGAAAACTCAATACTCAAAAAAAAATTTCAATTAGTGGAGAGGACATCCATGCTAACAATGAGATTTAAAACTCAAAAATAAAATACAGTAAAGGAAGAGGAAACCTAGAGCATTCAAGCAGGCCATAATCATCCCCAACAAATTTTGTTTGAGCATAAGTTCTTCTACAGTAGCATGAAAGTAGCCTAATTTTGTCTTTTCTTTTGTAAAAAAAAAGGAAAATGCCTAGAAATTCTTAGGCTACAATTTTCATAATAGATTAGACTAAAAAGTTGGTTATGGTAGTACGGTGACATCCCCTAATTTAGAAAATATCGTTGCAATTTATCAAATATTTTGCTCTTTTCGTTCTCGATGATTACTAGAATTTTTTGTTGACATAAAAGGTTACACACTTACCATCGGGCCTTTGCACTCACATTTTCTTTTCCACATCTCAAAGAAAGCATTACAATTACCACTACACAAGGGAGTTGCAGTCTTCCTATGCAACATATGACTTATAGAAATATTTTATTTTACCATATGATTTTTTTTTTAGTAATTATTTATGTTTAAAATATTTTGATTCCCATTACGAATTAGATTCTGAAATTGTCCATTTGTACATCCACAACTCCCAAGTTTTTAAGACCTTCACGCATCCTTTGCCTGGTAAACTTCCCCCAGTTGAATTCCCTGAATTTGGGAGGATTATCTTCACTCACCAATTCATCTAGAGGTTTTATCATCGCATAGTGGGAAGGAATTAAGAAAAGTGGAATGGAGAGGTGTCTTTGGCTATCATTCAATATAAACACTCTTGAAGGAAAGAAAAGGTGTCAAAAACAAAAATTAAATATAAATAATCCTAGATTCTATTTATTCATATGTTATTTGAATTAGACCTTGTTCAATAGAATTTGGTATCCCAATCCTATAAGAACCATGCTACTAGAAGCGGGAAGGTTAGTATCTTCAAATGGATACAATGATATCTACCAAATGACTACCAAGAGGTAGCAATAGAACTACCTACAAAGTATGTACGTAAGAACAATTTAATCATTAGAATCTAAAATAACAATTCTATAATTATTATAATCACATTATAATAGAATAAGAACTCACCAATCCCATGACTAACAATGACATAAAGGTCCATAAATGAGTCATCTACCATAGTAAAACATCATCACCCATAATCCTATTGGGCAAAAAAAATGTAGACACCTAAAAATGGTCAATGCTTGTGGAGTCATACTTTAACATTTGCACATTGCCTCATTTTAGGTTCTTGCGTCGCATTAACATTTCTCCTATGATTCGCAATTGATCTTTATCATTTGTGAGCATCGAGTCATTCTTCTACATTCTTCATTCGTCTCGCTTTCAAATTTGGTCTTGTTGACAACAATCTCCAGTCATGATTTTGGTCAATTATATCCTGTCGCATCAATGTACGTATTCATTTGTCATCATTTTGGACATCGTCAATCCTACTTAGGGTTTTGTCCTCTTATCAATCTTATCATCAATCTTATCATTTTGGACATCGTCAATCCTAATTAGGGTTTTGTCCTCTTTTCAATCTTATCATCTGGCGATCGATTTGTCATCGATCATTGTTATGTTCCATTTTGTCATTTTGCGATCGATTTGTCATCAATCGCGGTCATTTTCAATCTTGTCATCTTGTAATCTATTTTGTCATCGATTCTTGTCCTCTTCAATCTTGTCATTTTGCGACTGATTTGTCATCGATCATTGTTTGTCTCAATTATGTCAATTTGGATCAATTTGTCATTGTTCCTCGTCAATTGGTGCATCTATCAATCAAATCATTTATCACATTGGTCCTTTGTCAGTCAGAATCATGATCATAATCGAATCAACATCAATTATCTTCAATCAAGACCTAATTGTCATTCTCGCATTGCTAATTTATCTTCTAGGGTTTCATGATTTAATCATTTAACCTTGTGTGTCATTTCTTCCTCTAGGATTAATAAATTATTTATTTATCCTAAGTCTTCTCATTACAATTAAATGTTCATTTAATTGGCTAATTATTCCTTTTTTGTGAATTAATTAATAAATGACAAATTATTAATTAATTTACCTAATTTTCATCAATTTTCTAATTTTCTATTTTCTAAATTCCTAATTTCAATTCTCTCCTATTTTTCTCCTAATTTCATGGGAATGACATTTCAATTTGTCATAATTTGTCATAATTGACAATCAATCAATTTTGACATAGAAATTTGTCATAAATTGTCATGAATTATCAATCAATCAAATTTTGCATAGAAGGTGCATAATTTGTCATAATTTGTCATAATTGACATAATTGATTTACAATTTCCATTTGAATTGAATCATGCCAATTTGATCCATTTCTCCAATTTGTCTATAAATTGGATGAATTTCTTCAATCTAACTCCTAATCAGATTATCAAATTTCTAATCACTTTGTCAAATCACACTTCGAGTACTCTTGCGTCAATATCTCATTTACTTGCTTTCATATCATGATCATGCACTAGTAGGTGAGATCCACAACAAAACTATTTGGAGAAGAAAGAAGGACAATGGAGCCACATGGAAGGAGCATTCAAATCATACCTTTGGTTTGCTTAATTTCTAGTTTTGAATGTTTTTATTTTAGGTCTCTATTGAGTGTTGTTTAGGATAGATCATTGCAATGAGCTTTTGTGATTGAGCTAATGATTAGTTTTTATATTGTTTGTGATGATTTCCTATTTCCTAACGTACAAAAACTAATGCTAGAATAGGGAGATGTTTTTAATATATTAGAGATAGAGTACCAAAATAACCAAATTTAGGTACAATATAATAAAAGATATTTAGTTATAGGGCGATTGTAGGATCATGATGCACCAAGTAGTGGAAAGAAGGAAAAAAAAAAACTTATTTTAACTCAACCAAAATCGCACAACCTATGTTTGAATATTTTTATGGGTCAAAAAGATACTGAATTTGGATTGATAAGACTTTTTTATTCTAACGAGGTGAAAGGTAAAAGATAATGGTGAATAAGATTAAGAGGTTAAATTGAAATGGAAGGATAATATTAAGAGGTGGGTTGAATTTGGAGAAAGGACAAGTGAATGAAGAGACAATTGACACTTGTGACATGAGTTTAAGGTTCAATCACTTATGTCTATCTCCATCATGCAATTAGTTAATTTCATAATTATTTCAATCTAATATTATAATAATAAAAATAAAATATAATAATATTTTAATATTAATTACAATATCATAATATAATAATAATAATTTAATATTAATTATAATATAAAAATATAATAATTTTAAAGAGAAATAATGAACACATATATATCTTTCAACACACTTTACTTATATTCTTCTAAAAATAAATATGCTAGTTTTTAACATTAATTTGTATATATAAATATATATATACAATTGTCTTGAATATATAAGAGATAATATTTTATTATTTTTCTAACTTTTCTCTTCCAATATGTTTTCAATCTTTGCTACCTGTCTATGGAATCAAAACAATCTCTCTTTTGCATTGGTCATTTGGGAATATTAATTTAATCTTCCATGTTTGACTTTCAAGAACAACTAGTAAAGAGGGTGGTGAATGATTTGATTAAGACATTGGACAGAGTGTTGTTAGAAGTAGCCAAACACCCTATGGGAATGGGAATGGAAAGCATCACTAAGTATCTCATCTATAAATTTGCACTCTATTCAGAGGGAGGTTTGGTTAAATCTGAGAAACTCTGTATTGGTGGTATTGGCAAGACCACACTTGCCAAGGCCATGTTCAACGAAGTTTATACTCATTTTGAGGCCACTTCCTTTGTCTTTAATGTCTACACAACTGCTGCAGACTTTGCATGCCTAGTAAAGTTGCAAAAAAAAATCCTTAAAGATTTAACCAACTATGATGGAAAAGTGCAAAGTGTTGAGAAGGGCATATCTTTGATAAAAGATTGTTTGGGGGGGAAATCGTGTGCTTTTAATTTTAAATGAAATGGATGTTAGGGAGCAATCAGAGGCTTTGGTGGGGGATTGGTTGGCCCCTGGTAGTAGAGTTGTTATTACTTCTATAGACGAGCACTTTCTCCATGTTGCGAGGGTCTCGCTTGAATGCATCTACAGAATGAGTGGATTGTAGAAAAATGAAGGTCTTCAGCTATTTAGTTGGCATTTTTTTTTTCTCCATGCCCTAGATATTCAAGTTCATTAAGTTAAGTAATAAAAGTTTTTAAAAAAATTTATCATATGTTTCTATTGTGTTTCATCAAATTTATTTATAGACAAACTAGTAATTTAAATAATATCTTTAATATATAAAAATTGTATCCAACTATTTTCTTAAAAATAAAAAATAAAAATGTAAAGCATGCTAAGAGTTTAATATTTTATTAATTTATATCACTTTATAATTTAGAATCTATATGTCAATTTTAGGCACTTCAAATTAAAAAATTATAGTTATGCTTGTCATTTTTTTTACAAGAGGGGGAGATATTATAAAAAACTCACCCCTTTTAGGCTTTTACATCTACTCTATGGATGGATTTTTCCCTACCCCTAATGAGGGATATTCAATTGTAAATTGTTAATTGTGTAAATTTGATGCTATCTATAACAAGATATTTAATTTAAAAACAACCCCGTTTTAATAAGAATTTAAATAGTATTTAATTCAAATCTTGATGTTTTATTAAAAAAAAAGTGACTCTAAATAAAATTTATTGGATGGATAAATTTAGATAACGATTTATTTTTTATTGTCTAAATAAGTTGGGAAAAATGATCCCAATCTCATAGAAAGCATTACAATTATCACTACACAACTGAGTTGCAGTCTTTCTATATGGCATATGACTTATAGAAATATTTTATTTTATCACATGGTTTTTTTCAGTAATTATTTATGTTTAAAACAGTTTTGATTCCCATGATGAATCAAATTCTGAAATTGTCGATTTGTATATCCGCAACTCCCATGTTTTTAAGACCTTCACGCATCCTTTGCCTGGTAAACTTCCCCCAATTGAATTCCTTGAATTTGGGAGGATTCTCTTTACTCACAAATTCATCCAGAGGTTTTATCATTGCATAGTGGGAAGGAATTAAGAAAAGTGGAATGGAGAGGCGTCTTCGGGTGTCTTTCACCATAGCTCTATGTTCCACACTCTCGTACTTATCATTCGCCATTACCTGCAATGGCATGCCATTCAAGGAATGAGTCTACGAGGTTTTAATGAAAAAACATGCTCAGAGTGAGTGAAATAATTATGTAAGCCTACCTGCACACAGTTGGCAACATTGAGGATGAAAGAGTTGGGCATGGGTGGAGCTGGAACCCACTGCTCGTTTTCCTTGCACTTCACCTCCAATCCGCCAACCTCATCTTGGTAAAAAAGAGTGAGGGCTCCAACATCCTTGTGTCTTTCTATACCCAGTGCTATCTTTGAAAAAATCATTGAGGTGCTTGTCAGGTAAACCAAGGCTTCGTGATATTAATTCAAGCACCTTAAACAACACCTCCATCATAGCCTGTGCATACGCCAAGCAAGCTTCTCTGGACATTTTTTAACACAATATAAATACCAAAGCAAAAAAGAAAGAAGAAAGTAGAAGCAATCATAATTATGTACTTGAATTCAACAAGGCTATCAGGCCAGCGGTTTTTGACGAGCTTGGTATAGGGGTCATTTGGATCAACAGATATGGGCAACTCGAGCTCATCCTGGGGTGCAAAGTCAAACACCTCTTTCCAATCCTTCACAATTTTTGTATGCTCTGAATTAAAGTAGCCCATGGGGTTTTGAGCATCTTGGGATATTCATCTCTTTTGAAGAAAGTGACTTGGGTTGACTGGACGCGGTGAATAAGATGTTCAGGAACACCGTGGTTGATGAGGTAGAAGAATCCCCACTCTCTGCAGGCCTTCCCCACTTCCTCTACAGAGCACTTTTCCAAGTCTATAATGGGAACATTCAAATTACCCCTAGGGGAAGTGAAGGAATTCTTAGGGTTGGGATGATGTTCTTCCCTTTGAATAAAACTCTCTTTGAACTCCATTGCTGATTTTTCCTTGATGTTTTATCTATGTTTATCTTAAAAACTGAATTTCCTTGATTGTCTTAAAAGCCGAATGGTTTATATAGATTTTACATACTGCCCACTGCGAACAGAGTCAAAATGCATGCCTGCCTAAATTTTTTTTCCACCTTAGAATAATAAATTTCCTCTTTCAAAAACCAAGGGCGAACACAAAGTTTTTTATTGTCCAACGTCAACTTTCATAGTGTCCATTTTTGAATATATGTCAATGTTGACACTGTGGAATACATCCATTGTGCTATTTATAAATGATAGAATGTGCGGAGATTCTCTAAACTCACAATCATGTCGCAGGTGTAAAGTTAAACTCTAGTTTATGTCAGTCTAAATTTAATTTTATTGATGTGGGCGTGGTGCAGGTGTGATTTTTTACTATACACCATGCAATAACAATGATGTCTCAAAATAGATTTTTTAAGAAACTCTTTTGTAAATTTGTTCTTAATGACATCCTTGCTTACTTAACCATGTAGTAGTTCTAGAGTAGATGGGGGTTGTACATAGGATAATAATGATGTCTTAAAATAAGTTTTTTAAGAAACTCTATTGCAAATTTGTTCTCAATGAGATCTTCGCTCACTTAATGATGTAGTAGTTCTAGAGTAGAGGTGGGGGTTGTACATAGGATAGAGTGGGGACCCAACATGCCCAAAAATAGGCATCAAGACCCTTAGCTAGACCAAAGTTTGAGCTTGTCACAATCCCTTCCATTGTGAAGGAGAGCATTAAGGTGGAGACCTTAGAGTTCATTAGGCTGTTGACTCAGACCCTTATACTACACATTAGGCCTCTAGCATACGGTGGCATGGATGAGTCTTTCAAATGTTGAATACCACCTCACTTATGTTAATGTTGTGAGTCTCTTTGTGTTTATGACCCCGAGGAGGATCAAGATGCACATTTCCAATGTGCACTTATGGTAAATTCAATGATCATGACAAGTGAACTACTAAATGAAACATTTCAAATTGATAGTCAGGTAGGCTTCAACAAGTTCAAATATAATTTATTAAATTTATTTTTTGAAATGTAAGATTAACTAAATTATTGGAATGAATATAAAAAAATTAGGGTCAAAGTATTCACCCTGCATTTGGCATCCCTTCAACTCCTAACTATATATAATAATGTCAAATCCATAGGTATGTAATTACTCAATAAATAATAAATAATAGTACATGTGAATTTAATTTAACTATATATGAATGAAAATCTTATAACTTTGATGGGATATTAAATAGGTTAATGTTGGGTCTTGAACATCAACACCTTCTAGTCAAGGTGGTCACCAAAAGCTTACAGAGTTAACCTTGTCTACTTTTAATCATAAATAGGTTATTAAATAATTTTATTTATATTTTAGTAATTTAATAGAATTGTTTCATTTTTAGATGTTGACATCAAATACTCTTCTTATTGGTAATTCTCTTTCAAGGTTGTATAGCATCAATTATGGTTTCTTTTCTTGATTTGTGATAAGTGCTTTACTTGTAGGTGATTCATGGACTTATGGGGTCAAACAAATAACTCCAACAAATTTAAATTATTGTTTGGTTGAGTTAGGTTATTAAATTAGGCACACCCTCTATTCTATACTTAGTGGAATATCTCCCTAGGTATTTTCTCTAAAAAGTCCATTTGATAAGCTTTGAAATGTGCAAATTTTTTAGGTATAGCAATAGCTCATTGATTTTTTTTTGGTACTTAATATATTATTTCTAACTCTTGATGGTAAAGTATAATAGATAGTTCTTTTTCCATGAACATATTTTAAAGAGGGAGCCAAAATAGCTTTAGAAACCTAACTCAGTTTACTAGCTAGAGAGCCTAAGAGAGTTAGGGATACACTAAATCACTAGAATAAAAAGCTTGTTTTTGGTTCAAGAGCATAAAATTCCCTACTTATAGTTCCAACCTTAAGAAGTTGAAAACTGTTTTGACACAATTAACCTACATTTTTATAATTCAATAATTAATATGCTTAAATGAAATTCCAGGATTAAGAAGTACATAAGATTCTTAAATGGAAGACTTGTTTCATTACATAAATTTGTTGAATTAGACAAAAAAAATTTAATATTTAACATTTGGTATAAATATTGTGCTTTGCATTAGTTTATCAATTGGTATAACACAATCTTGATTATTTTATTATTTATTAATTCTATTGATGACTCATAAATGTTTTCAATGTCATATTACAATGGAAATGAGGACATAACTTAACTCCATTATTATTTTTTTATTATTGTAGGGAGATTTTGCATTCAATGTGTTTGTTTCTGTAGTTTTTAATCTTTTGCATACCTTGAAAAGATTATTATTGATCTAATAAAATTGGAAAAGATGATATATCTTCAATTATGTATTTACATTTCTTACTATAAAAGCATGAATGTGCCATCCATTGGCTGCTGGGATAATTTAAGGTGGTAAAAAAAAAATCAATAGACTCAAAGCCCTTGCTAAAGTGGAAACTAGAGCCTTGAGTTGGGATATGGATGATAAGGAATATGGTGCTTGGACAACAATGGGTAAATTTGCATCTATGGTCAAAAAGTGGGAAGGGTTGGAGAAGACTGTGAAGGAGCTTAATGAGAAAATTAACCATGTTAATGACATGAAGGATTTGCTAGAAGTGGTGGAGGCATTGCATGACAATCAAGACTCCATGAAAAGGAAAATGGAGAATATGTTTATGCAGAACATGGAGATGACAAAGAATAATTTCGCTGCTCTCCAAGATATACAAGAAAAGATTGCAAGGAGTTGAGAAAAGAAGAGGCATCGTTTGGAGTCCTCTACTACCACTAGGCTTGAGGCGTTTGTGTCTAAGGTGAGGGCAACCCCCAAGTTGCCAACGATCTCCTCTAAGAAAGGTTGAAATAGAAAGCTCTCTTTTTTAGAAAAAGGCAAATAAATTTTGTAGGATAGGAAGTTGGTGTTTTCCCCCACTAGGTAGGCCATTGGTTCATGCTTTCAGTGGGAGTGTATCATATTTTGTTTTTGTTATGTTGGTTTTGGTTGTTTTATTTTTTGGGTTTTCTTAGTGGTGATGAAAACCTGCTGGGTTTTGTTCATTTTTGGTAGTAGGATTTTTGGACTTGGTCCCTCACCCCTCATGAGTCCTTAGTTTTTGTCAATCACTAGGTTTGCGGTTATCTAAAGGTTCAGGCCTCTCTCAGTTTAAAATATTTAAAATAATATTTTATTATTTGATCTCTTTTATTCACATCCTTGGATTCATTCTTCTCAAATATTTGATTCCTTGGTCATTGCCTTGGTATGATATTGAATTATATATCAATTATATATAATAAATGAGTATTATTTGAATTATTGAATTATTTTTCATAAAATCATAAGTAAAAATTAAATGTATGTAAAATGAGAACCAACTGCATACCACTATAAGAACACATCAAACAACCAAAAAAGATGTATATGGTCATCAAAGAACCTACATTCATAATGTTAGAAATAGGAACACATGTCAATATAAAAACATCCAAAGAGGACCACCAATAGAAAGTCGACAGCCACAAAGTGAGAATGCATAGCAAAGGTAACTTCCTATTCAACATTGCAGTTGTATAGAAAGTGAACATGATTTTGAATTATGTATATTATTGATAAATAGTTCTTACATGATTATTTATCATTTTATAGTTTTTTATGACTCTAAATGAATGATGCAAAAAGGTATAGGTGGATAGCTTCACGATATAGGTATAAAATAGCATCCATTTTAAGTTTACATATGTACTTGTAAAATTAGTGGGTTGATTAGTATAATTTCACACACAAATCAATTAGCTCTATCATAACGTAGAATAAACTTGAGTGAGTTTAAAATTTTAAATTAACTTAGGGTAAAATGGGATTAGATGAAATATTGTTGTTATCAATATATTAAAGGTAGAATTAAAAAATTTGTATGGTTCAAATGGTACTTTGGTGTTTTGAATATTGTTTAAAGTAGGTTAACCATATAAGGTCAAGGTTAAATTTGTACTTTATTTTTCATATAGTTTCTAGCCTAGAAGGGGCTTCAAAATATCTTTCATAAATCCTCTAAATAAAATATATTGTCCTTTTGTTTTCTTCACTCCCTTGTCAACTAATTTGAAAAATAGGCAAGATAGGGAGATCTTGCATTAGAGGCTATATATTTAAAGTGTTTCTTATAGGTTACAAAAGTTGCTAATGATTAATGAATTTTTACTTAGGAAAGCTGATACTAATTTTCCCAATACACTATACCTCAAATAATCTAAACAATATTATTTTAAAAATAAATTCAATAATGGATATGTAATACAAAGGGATGCAATCTATGGTTTCATAAATAAACATAATAAATGAGTAGAAAATGTATTTAATAATCATTTAAAATAGCCCAAAAAAATATTCTAAGATAAGGGAATGCGATGGGAGATAAATATGTACTCATATATTTGATTATATATCCTAAGTGAAATATGGATACTACAATAAGTTAAAATGTGCTAATGAGACAAAAATCCTAACATATATAAACAAATAGAAGGTTATGAGTGTATACATATAGTGACAAATAGAGAATAAAAATATAGAACTATAGACAAGGGATGAGAGAATGAAACAATAATGTACATCTAGATAAGACACATGGGGACACCTTTCTTTGTAATAGGGTTTAAGGAAAATACAATTAATTAGACTTAAAAAAGGTGAAACGAAACATGTCAAATAATTAAAAAATGTGTATGGTTGAGATATGACAATAAAATAAGGCTTATGCTCCACATTTTTGTCAAACTTGTCCATAGAAAGAAAACTTATATAATATACCTATTCATTAGAGATATCTTCTTCATTATGAGTTAGGAAGTGATTTACAAGTATCTAATTGATGAATAAGAGGAGGTGTGTAACTCTATGGATAAGTTCCGGTCAATAAGCTTATTCAACTCATTCTATAAAATCATCTCTATGGTATTGACAAGAAGACTACTATGGATTCTTCCTCTGATCATTTCACCCCAACAAAGTGGATTTGTTCCCAGTAGACAAATCCTTTTGACTCTATCATTGCTATCCATGAAAAAAATCATTCATTGGTTGATTCAAAAAAGAAAGGATTTATTATGAACCTGGATTTGTCTAAAGCCTATGATCGAGTGGACTGGAGTTTCTTGGGTAAGGTGCTTGGAGGTTTTGGTTTTGGAGTTAGGTTTATTCAGATGATTGATCAACTCATGTCGACCCCTATTTTTTTGTCTTTGTCGATGGGGTGCCTTCCGCCTTCTTCAAAACTTCTAGGGGTATCAGGCAGGGGATCCCATATCCCCTATACTCTTCATCATTTTGGTTGAATGTTAAGGTAGATTTATCAGCAAATCTATTTCTTTGGGGCTTCTCTATGGTATATCACCTCTTCTAGTTTTAGAACCTATACTCATCAACAATTTGTTAATGATACCATTTTAATGAGATCATCCACTATCAAAGAAGTGTCCAACCTGAAGAACCTTCTCAACACTTATAGCTTGGCTTTGGGTCAAACTATCAATTGGGAGAAAAACTCCATTTTCTTCTTCAACACCTTAGAGAATAGACAAATGAGGATGGACTGGATCCTTAGATTCCAAATTCATAAGCCTCCTGGTATCTACCTTGGCCTCCCCTTGGGATTGAAACCCTAAGAGTTGTTTTGGAATAGTTTTATGCATAGATTCAGTAGAAAGTTGGATGGTTGGAAAGGTATTCTTCTTAGTCAAGCTGGAAAAGTCCAACTTTTAAAATCTTCTGTCTAGAGTCTTCTGGTGTATGCTCTAAAATCCTTGGCAAATTTATTGATGCCATCGAGAAAATCTAGAAAGCCTTCTTGTGGTCTGGGGTTGAGGAGAAGAAGAGGATGGCTCTCATAGCCTGGGATAATGTGTGTAAATCCAAAAAGAAGAGGGGTTTGGGCTTAAAGAATATGAGAACTTTGAACAAAACTCTTCATGCCAAACAAATTTGTAGAACTTATTAGGGAAAAGGAGAAAGGAATGATATTTGGAAGGCTAAGTACTTGCGAAAAAGTTCCCACCATTGAGGATTTCCTGTTCTCTGATTAGATACCAAGTGGTTCTTTCATTTGGAATAGTGTAATTCAGGGTAAAGGTATTGCTAGTCTCGACAATGCCTGGGCCATAGGTGATGGCAGGAAACTAGACCTTTGGGACAATGCTTAGATTGGTAGAGCCTCTCTTAATAAGATGGCCTCTCAGATGCTCATCCATAATTGTAAGGAGAAGATCGGTGCCAAAGTGGCTAATTATTGGAAATATCAAAAGTGGGTGCACCTCAGTTCTATTGATCCCAAACTCAAGCAAGTAAATTTAATGATGAACCATGTTGTCTTAAATACCAAAAGGGAAGACCGCATGGTGTGTACTGGGACTTCCTCAGGCACTTATTCTATCTCTTTTGTTGTCCTTTTATTTTCTCAATCCCAAGACCCTACTCCTTGTTGGGCTAAGGCTTGGTATCTAGGTTTGATTCCTATAATCAATACTTTTTTGTGGATTCTTTTGCAAAATCATTATTAACTACCTTCTAGGTAAACATCATAGATTTCTCTAGGGAGTTGCTTTAGTAGTTTGAAAAATGCTACATTTCCCATGTTTACAGAGAAGCCAATAGGAGTATTGACTGGGCTACCAATGAGGTAGTACAAAGCAAGCAAATATTACCTGAAATGGCAAAGGGGAGCTACTGTGTGCAACATGTGATATGTTAAATTATGAAAGATTGCATGGTAAGAAGGGTCAGATTTGATATCATTTCTCAAGGTGTAAGGAGAGGTCATGGCAGCAAGAGCTTGTTTTGTAGGTAGTCAAGAAGGAGGTACAGTAATCATTGCAGGTTCACTTCGCATGCTTTATGGGTGTTTTTCTCCCTCTTGAACAAAAGCATCAGAAACTCCTACATAATTCTAGCAGTTTCTCACAGAAAGGTATCAGTTGGAAATTATAGACAATTGATATCAATATCATTATGGGTGGAAAATGAAAGAGAATGGAGCCTACCACCATTGATAAATGGAGGAATCGTCTGCAGGTGTGGGCAGTACTTCAAGCTGCCAAGATGACTGATTCCATGGAGTGCATGTAGGAGAAACGTCCTAAAATTATGAGAATCTTTAAAAAGGTTGGAACAAAGGCACTTTAACCATAGGAAATAAGAAGGTCAAGGTGACTAAAACTATGATTGCAAAGGCAACAGGTCTTCTGATGGATGACATCAAGTTCTACAGGGACAAAAATATTCTAGACGCTGCTGTGAAGAAATTTCTAAAGGATGAGGAGGAGAAAGATAGACTGGTGAAGGGCAGCCATACCTACTTCTCACCAAAGATAATTAAATTAATTTGGCAAAGGGTTTTGCTTTCTATAGTGGAATTTATCACCCTCGATGGTACATACACTAAGGTTTATAGCTACCATTTTTTCTTACTTAATCACTTTAGGTATAAAGATAAATTTTTTATTCCATATTGTCTTTTCTATGCCCTTAATGCTGGTATCAAGGATGATATATCCAACCCCAATATCAACCCAGCAATGCATGAAGGTTTGATGGTGATTATATGTATAATCACATCAAGGACACTACCATCCAGATGAATATAGACAAGGTCTCCGAGTTGGATGAGGATTTCAATGAATTTGATTATGAGGAAGGCAAACACTACGACACGCAAGCTAAGACAGAGGATGACCCCCAAATTGCTCGGTCAAGTGGGAAAAATAGAACAACAAAGAATGAGAAATAGAATAAAGGGTCGGCCAGAAAGAAGCAGAGAGGGGAGGATGAGGATAGCCAGTATGAGGAGGATAATGAGATTGACAATGACATGGATATTGAAAGTGGGGAGGTCCAAACCCTCATGAGGTAGAAGCAGAAAAGGAAGACTCCTAAAACTAAGGATGTAGGAACCAAGAACCGTTCACCTCTCATGATTGATTCTAAGGATAAGGACTTGATGGGGGAGGATATGGCCATGAAAGAAGCTTAGAGCTCTGATGTCAGGGAGGTGGGAATGGAAGTGAATCTTGAGACCGCAAGTGACAAGACCTAGGAAGAGCATCACCTTGATATTGACCTTTGTATCAATAATGACATGGATAGCTTCAAACAGGTGCTCCTCTAGATGCAAAAGGAAATTACTGGCATTAAAACCAAGCAAGCCCAGGAAGCAGCGAAAATTGAGTCTTTACAAGCTTTAGGCTTGGGTAAATTCAATTACCTCCCATATTATCTCAGTCAGATTACCAAAGCTATTGGTAATGTAGAGGAGATTATAAATGCTAATCGAAATAGATTTCATATCCTCAAGAACATAGCAGGGGCCACTGAAAAAAGACTTGGAGTTGAGAACATGCTAAAGAAAAATGGTGAGCAAGGTAATAAGATTTTTAAGGCTACCTTTGCTAGTATGAAGGCTCTTATCAGTAAGCTAGAGAATGACCATGGGGATAAGGTTGCGACAGACATTATAGAAAGATGCAAAGCCACAACAAGGAAATTGAGGATATCAAGAGGGCAACTGATAATATGGAACAACTAGAGCTGGAAGCTGCTGAAATGCTTCAGAACTTAACCTAAATCTGGGCTTTTGTCAGTCCTTTTTGGTTTTTGACTAGCTATCTCTAGTTTGTTGGTGTTTTTGTTCATCAACTGTCTTTTTCTTTATATGTTGTCCTTTGTGTTTTGTAGTGTTTTAATGTAGATCTTTTGATCTTTTGGCTGTAATGGGTTTCAGAGGCCATTCAAAACCTGTTCCCATATTCAAAAACTATATTAGGGCTCTTCAAAATTTTAATAATATCATTCGTGGATTCATGAAGCATGGTCAACTTTTTATGAGAATTGTGTTTGTAAGATCTCTAACCCATATAAATTGTTGATAAAAATACATGCATCATATACACTATTTATATACAAATATTAGTATTAAATCCAAGCTACAAAGCTCTTATGCATAGTCTTGTTGGGATACATGTTCACCATGATCATATTTTTATTCTCAATGATAATAATGTAATATTACTCATGGTAACATCATTAAATACATCAGTTGAAATGGATTAAGTAATATATTATCAATAATATAGTGTAGCACTGTCATACACTAATACATCACTAAAAGAATTTGATTGTCAAGTACTTAACTAGCTTAACTTAATTGAAAAAAGAGCATATGTATTCTCAACCCAAAATAAATAAAAGAGTACCACCCAATATGCCAAAAATACTATTCATAGTGGTAGAAAAAAGCAACACTCTTGAACGAACGTAAAGGTGTCCAAAACAAAAATTAAATATAAATACTCCTAGATTCTATTTATTCATATGTTCTTTGAATTACACCTTGTTCAATTGGTATATTCTAATAAGAACCACACTACTGGAAGGTGGAAGGTTAGTATCTTCAAATGGATACCATGATGGCTACCGAATGACTACCGAGAGGCAATAATAGAACTACCTCCAAAGTATGTATATATGTAAGAACACTTTAATCATTAGAATCTAAAACATAATTATTATAATCACATTGTAATAGAATGAGAACCCACCAATCCCAGGACTAACAATGACACAAGGTCCATAAATGAGTCATCTACCAAAGTAAAGCAACATTGAAGGAAAAATGCAACACTCTTGAAGGAAAGTAAAGGTTTCCAAAACAAAAATTAAATATAAATACTCCTATATTCTATTTATTCATTTGTTCTTTGAATTACACCTTGTTGAATAGCATTTGGTATCCCAATCCAATAAGAACCATGTTGCTAGAAGATGGAAGGTTACTATCTTCAAATGGATACCATGATAGCTAGCAAATGACTACCAAGAGGAAGCAATAGAACTACCTCCAAAGTATGTATGCAAGAACACTTTAATCATTAGAATCTAAAATAACACTTCTGTAATTATTATAATCACATTGTAATAGAATGAGAACCCTCCGATCCCAGGACTAACCCTTTGAATCCAAGAAATGAGTCATGTACCAAATTAAAACACTTTGAATCCAAGAAAGTGAGAATCCAACAAATTAACTCCAATCTTGAGATCATTGATGAAACAAACACTCCCAATCGTTCTGTGAGACTGGCATCCAAGTCCCCTGAAAAAGAGAAATCCTTTAAGGACCCCTCCTCATCCCATGATATGATGAATAACCCCTCTGATAATGTGTCCCCATCTCACTATGCCTCAACCCCCCATTCTGATAGCTCTACCCATGTCTCTAAGAACCCTACAAACCCTGGGATCCCGGATGATGATCCCAAGTCTTGGGCCAATTCCCCTTCCCCTAACCTCAAGTTTCAAAAAATGGTGGTTATTGAGGAAGATCACAATATCAAGGAGGAAGTGGATGACAAGATGCTAGATTTGGAGAAGAAAGTGGACGCGTTGAATGAACAAGTGCGGGAAATTACTAGTAGAGTGAATGTCACCGAAAAAAGATTGCAGGAGGTCACCAGATTCGTGTTGAATGTCATGCATGGTTTTGCAACCACTCTATGCCTTTTGTAGGAAAATACCTAGAAAATTAAAAAGAAGGAGGAAGAGGACTACAAAGATCTCTTCAAATTTCTCACGAAGGAATGGGCTAGGAGACACCTAGCCAACATTGTTTTTTAAGTTTTTGAATGACCTTCGTGGCCTTATTGGTTATAGTTATGGTTATACTACTTGTGTAGTGTCATAAAATTGTGACCATAGAAATTTATGATTGCATTAGGGTCCTCACGCATGTAAACTCGAATCCTCTAGCTTGTTCGAAGACTAGAGAGTGCTCGACTTGTTAAAACTGCTTCTTCCTTGGACTTTGCATCACTCTATCCACACGCTGCCCTGGAGATAGGGGTAGGATAGGGGCATGGTGCCCCTATCCCCCCTTAGACAGGGGCATGGCACCCTTGTCCTTCCAGGACATGGGCATGGATCCCATGTCCTTGCCCTATTTTGGGGAGGGACCTTTCTCGTGCAAGCATTGTGGGTTGTGCAGTGAGTGGGACATCTCCCCAAGGTTGGCCTATGATGAAATTCAAATCCTTCAAACATGTATTTAAGAGGCATTCATCCTCTCATTTGCATAAGTGGGATAGGTCAAAGTTGTATATGTTCAAGCGATCAAGCATTCAAGAATTTTTTTCCAGCATTGAGCATTTTCAAGTCTCCCTTCAAGGATGGGTGTTGTATTCAAGTCAAAGATTAAACCATTGAAGAGGAGATTGATTCCAACATACAAATCCCACCATGGTCTAGACAAATTTTTGTCAAATTTGCAGGGTGACTTCATCTCGATATTTTACTACCAAATCTAGGTGCACAAATTCATCCCATCTTCAAATCTCAAGTTATAATCGATTCTTTGTCAGTTTTGCACTACATAATTCAATCAATTTCAATTCCTTTGCAAATAAAACAAAAGGGATTAAGGGGATCATCATAACATCCTTCATTCATTCACAATTCAATCTATCATCTTTGTGTGGAGATTGGATCTAGTGAATTACCCCTCATTTCCCTAATATAATGGTGAAAAGTACTTGAAGGATAATCAGTACTGAAACTCTCATGTCTCTTTGAGGCAAAAGGGTTAGTTTTCCTCTTGGTCTATCACTCATCATTTTCCCACCATCACATTTTGGTGAACCCAACATCTTGCATGCTATCTTTTGAACAACATTGCATATTTTTCATTTACAAGTTTCAACTTTCTGTAAACTTAATGGTTAATTCATTAAAAACCCTAGTTTTTAAAATTATAATTGAACTTGTGATTTGTAAAAAAATTACTTGTGTTTATCTTAGATCTAAAAAATTGTTGTATTTGTCAAATTCAATTGCCTCATTGTCTTGTTCAATTTGTAATTAAAATTTACAAAATTAAGAGGTTACTTATTAAAGCCCTAATTTTCAAAAATCAAATTGAAATAATGCCAAAAAAAAAATTGGATTTCAACTTAATTTTCAGATTTCTGATTATTCTCAGATTTGTCTTCAATTCCATAATTTAAATTTTCAATTCCCCCCTTTTTGCAAAATTCAAATTTCAAAATTAAGTGGTTAGGTCATCAAACCCTAATTTTAAAAAGTAATTGGAATTTGTGTGAATTTCAAATCAATTTCTGTTACATTCAGATTTCTAAGGTGTCCCTGTCCATTGGGTTTGAGCCTTTCCAAATTGCACTTCAATTCCTCTTTTTCTTCAAAACCCTAATAGGGTCCTATTTTCACCTTTCTGCCTTTATTTTGCCCATCTAAAGATCGTAAAATTCACCAATTTTTTGGGGTTATCTCTAAAATCATCGTAATATCCATCCATGAAAATTTTGAAAAAAATTGGTCAGACCATGTGCATTCCTGCCACGATCCTTGACTTTTTTCTTGAAATTATGGGAGACTGTTATGATTGTATTTATTAGCTTAAATCTGAAAGGTTCGCTGATTTTATCAATTTTTGAACCCTCTAGAATCAGTGAAACCTTCAAAATTCAACATTGCAACTTTCAAGAAATTTTTTAAAATTAAGAGGTTAATTATAGTCTACCCCGATTTTATAAATTATGATTTTAAAATTAAGTGCTTTTTCCTTGGCCCTAATTTTAAAATTCCTATTTCCTTTAATTTTTGGAAATTGTGTCATTCCCTTCTTCCAACAAAGTTCAAATTATGTAATCATTATTTTATTAAATTTTGTGTTTCTCAATTTTTACAAGCTTTGTCCTACAATTCAAAATTCAAATTTTCCCTCTAGTGCATGAGCTTTACCACTATGAATCCTACCTATTCTATCCTCATTAGATGAAGCATAAGAATTAAGGCTTCCCAAGGTTTAATTATTGAGGAGATGGAGCCTAATTTGGGTGACTTCTTTAACGAGGATCATGGTAATTCTTCTCATCCTAATCATGTGCCTATTCACCCCATTGATGGATCCCACGATGAAGCAGAAGCTTTAACTAGAGTTTCTTTAGATCAACTTTCCACATTGGACAATCAATTTGATAGATTTCAACAATGGATGTCTCAAGAATACCCTAATAGTGAAGCTCTTCCATTAATTGAAGGTCTTAAATGCATGCTTCAAAGTGATAAGAATGAAATTGATATATTGCATGGCATTGTGTATATTGTTGGTTCTAATGTCATGCCCATCAAGAGTTGTTCTGAAACCCTAGGTTACTCACAACCTTCAACACAATTCAACTCCTCTATTCCTTTGACCAATCCTATGACTAGTATTCCTCCATTCACATCTAACATCATGGCTACTTAAACTCAAAATGTCATTCCTACAACTATTGGTCATTGGGGAAATCCCTCTTCTTCATTTGATCCTCCATCATTACCTCTCTCTTCCACAAGTATTCCTAATATTCCTAAACAAATCAACGTGACACAAGGGAGCAATTCCTTAAACAAATTTATTTCTCCTTTAAGTGTATGTTTTTCTACCCATTCGTCACCAATGCCTACTTATCATAGTATCCCACCACCTTATTCTTAGTCTGTGCCTTCTTTCAACAATATCACACCACCTTGTCAATCACCTATGTCTAACATCAATTCTTTCACCGAAATGACAATAAACAATCTTTCCCAAACTGTGTCTTGCTTACAACAACAAATTGCTTCCATAAGTCAATCCAAGTTTAGTGTGCCCACCTTTGATGTTGCGATCCCACTTTCTCTTGATATTGTTAAATTCATGCCACCTAAACATTTTAAGATCCCTCAATGAGATATCTATAATGGAAAAGGTGATCCTCTTACGCATGTCAAAACATTTCAAACCTTGTGTACTAATTTTGCTTATAATCAACGATTGCTTGCAAAATTGTTTGTAAGAACTCTAAGAGATAAGGCCTTACAATGGTATTGTTCTTTGCCTTCTTATTCTATCAATTCCTTTCAACAACTGGAAAATGCTTTCATTCAACAATTTCAAAACAACAATGCTCCTATAATCACTTTGACTGATTTAATGCATTGTAAACAAGGTGTTAAAGAAAAAATGACTGATTTCATTGGTAGATATAAGCATTTGTGTTCTCAAATTTCTTTTCATGTTTCTGATAATGATATTCAAAGAATTTTCATTTCTAATTTACAAAAAGATATCAGGGAAAAGCTTCTTTTGTCTGAGTTTACTTCCTTTCAGTAGTTATGTGCAACACTGCACAATTATCAACTAGTTGTGAGTCAAATGGAGCAATCTGCTCCTATGGCTCTGAGTGATAAGGGGGAGAGTGTTCAACAACCGTTTGGGAAGTTCAAACCAACAAAAAGCTTCATCAAGTTCAATGATCCAATCACCAACAACCATGTCAATTCTACAACAGGTGTGCCTCCCATTTCTAAGTTTTTCCAAAAGAGAAAGATAGTTTACACCTTTCAATGAATCTTTGCATAGTATTATGTCTTAGTTATTGCATATAAATATTATCAAACTTCCTCCTATAAAACAAGTTGATCCTTCTAAACTTGCATCTCCTCATTTTGATAACAATTGCTTTTGCTAATTTTATCTTCAACCTGGTCATGATACTGAGAAATGTTTTGCATTGAAACATAAGGTTCAAAACTTGATTGATAATAATACTATATCTGTGGTAGGTGTGAATGATAAAGGGAATAAATTAGTTGCTCCTCCTAATCAAAATCTTAAAATTTTCACCGATCCCTTGCCATCTCATACCTCTAATGTTATTGAAATTGCACCTAGTTCTCTCTCTTCTGAAACACTCATTTGTATGGCCCTAAACTTGGTTAACATGGTAGAGACACTAGATTCACCTAAGGATTCCTGTATTAAATTTTACCATAGTGAGACCATTAGAGCACCCAATGGCCCTTTATGTAGAGCTGCAAAGGTTAAGGATATCCCTGGTCGTGGTGCCCTGATTGATCCCTCTTGCATGGTTAATGTCATAACTGAAGATTATATTTTCAATTTACAATTGCATAAACCCTTATATCATGCTTCTAATGTAGTTGTGAAGTTATTTGATGGCTTCTCTTGTCCTACCATTGGTTCTATCACCCTTCCTATTGATGTCCATGCTAAATCCATGGATTTTGACTTTGTTATCATACCTTCCTTTGAGCAATTCTATGTGAAGTTGGGCTATCCTTGGCTATCTTTCTATAATCCACAAGTGTCTTAAATTTCCTTAGAATGGAGAAATCATAACTATGAACCATATTTTATTTCATCCATCCGAAAGAAGCCCTAGTATTCCTATTGATCTCTTTTGTCCTAAATAATTTCAATCTCTTTCATCAAGGAGCGATGCTCTTTTTCAATCCTATTAAAAATGCAAGAATGATATGATCTTATCCTTAAGTCAATCTAGATTGCAAAAAATTGGCATTCCTATTCTTCCTCTCTCAGATAGAACTAATCTCCCTCCTAAGGAAAATTGTCCACCAAAACCTTCCAATGTCAAGGAAAGAAATGTACCTACTTCTTCAAGTATTCCTCCTCCTTCTTAGCCTTCCATTAAGATTTAACATAATCGTTGTGCAAGAGAACATCGATGAAGATGTCGTGTTCGAGCTTGTAAATCTATCCATCAAAATACTCAATTTCCTCAGACTCCAATAGTTGACATGATTCCCCTTTCTCCTAAGAAAGATATTCAACAAACATCTCCAAATCATAAGTTGCATAAGACATGTGATGGTTTTACTCCTATTCATGTTCTTTCTCCTCTTGCTTTAAAATTTGATGCAGAAATGAGTGAAAATGTTATTCATAATGGTAATACAACTCCTAATGCTTCTGATGGTGAGAATAAATATATTGATGTGGATAAACATTTATCAGATGAGTTTTCACAAACCCTAATCCTAGCTCCTAGAATCAAACAAAGTGACTTACAACATGAGCATAGTCCTTGTTTGGATCTTGTGATAGCTCCATCTATTGCACTCGATATTGCTCCTTTGTTGTGTTGATCGCCTTCCTGAAAAAATGATCAACAAGATCAGGAGGTGGATGTCATGCTATATTAGTAATATTAGCACCTTAGATCTTTCTCTCTCTCTTTCTTTCTCTTTTGTGACCATTCTTCTATATATATCCCTATTCTTCTATTGTTCCCTTAGTGTCTATTTGGGGTCGATGCAAAGCATTGAGATCTTTTCTAGGTCTCTTTCATGCTGACTCAAAAGAAATCCTCTCTTCCCTTTCTTCTAATGTAGTGTCCTTATTTGAGGAATGAAGATTATTATATGCACATACATATATGATATACATGAGCTATCATGCACCGTACTGAACCCAAGGAAAGAGACACTGCCTTGTGTTTTGTGTTCATTATCCTTGGGTTTATACCTCGATTGGGGGATAAGTCCTTGTGATAACGTGCTCCATCTTTTCTCTTTCTCTTGGGTGTATCCTACCTTAAAGCAATCACTCCCAAAAAGGCAAGTGCAATTTCTTTAACTTGGGGGATACACTATGCCCATTCTTTCCTTCTTGTGATACTTATAATTACTTACTGAACTTTGCTTTGCTTTGTAACCTTTTGTATCTTTGTTTTCATGATTCATAGTGAAGGGAACTTTTCTACTTGCAGTCATGGTTCTCCCTTTCTTGATCTTCCCTTTTATTTTGTCAATTAAAGTGTTAAGATCCTAAGTACACTAGGGGCTTGGCACATCTTTCCTCCTTGACGTGGTGAAAGTCTTTCAATTTTGTTTCCTTGTTCTTTATCACTAGTATGGGCATACCCTTATACTCCCACGAAAGTGGGAGCTAAATGTAGTGTCATAAAAATTGTGACCATAGCAATTTTTGACTGCATTATTTGTCCTCACGCATGTGAAATTGAATCCTCTAGCCTGATCTAAGACCACAGAGCTCTCGACTTGTGAAAACTGCTTCTTCCTTGGCCTCCACATCACTCTATCCAAACTCTACCCTAGAGATAGGGGTAGGAAAAGGGCATGGCAACCCTTGTCCTCCATTGGATAGAGGTGTGGTGCCCTTTTCCTCCCAAGATAAGGGAATGGCATTGTTGTCCCTGCCCTATTTTGGGGTAGGACCTTTCTAGTGCAAGCATTGTGGGTTGTGTAGTGAGTGGGAGATCTCATCGATGTTGGCCCATGATGAAATTCAAATCTTTTAAACATGTTTTGAAGAGGCACTTTTCCTCTCATTTGCATAAGTGGGATAGGTCAAAGTTGGATATATTTAAGTGATCAAGCATTCAAGCATTCAAGCATTCTTTTCTAGCATTGAAAATTTTCAAGCTTCCTTCCAAAGATAGGTGTTGCAATCAAGTCAAGGATTAAACCATTGAAGAGGAGATAGATTCCAACATACAATTTCATACAAACATTTCTATCAACATTGCTACTACAACCTCCCTTGAGGTGATTTAC
Organism: Cryptomeria japonica; assembly: GCF_030272615.1. NCBI lineage: Eukaryota > Viridiplantae > Streptophyta > Pinopsida > Cupressales > Cupressaceae > Cryptomeria > Cryptomeria japonica. The sequence goes on from NC_081414.1 coordinate 348,868,174, forward strand.
AGTTTAGTCTTTCATTTACATCTACTGGCAAGTACTTTCTTTCATTACTTGGTTAATTCAAAAAATAGGGTTTGACATAAAGGAAAACCCCCAATCCCAACACATTTCCCTCTCTTTTTTGTATGTAGGTTGCAAGTGCGCAACTATACTTTCAAATTCGGGCTTCATTTGCAGAGGCAGAAAAACCCTTTTCATTTTGCAGATTTTTCGAAGGATGGTGTACATTCCCGCCATGGTTCAAACAAATTTTCATCAAATTTTCAAGGTAACTTCATCTGGACATTTTACTACAAAATCTAGGTGCACAACTTCATCCCATATTCATATCTCAATTTATAATTGATTCTTTGTCACTTTTGCAGTACATAATTCAATCAATTTCAATTCCTTTTCAAATCAAGCAAAATGAAATAAGGAGATTATTGTAACATCCTTAATTTATTTAGAATTCATTCTATCATCTTTGTGTGGAGATTGGATCGATTGAATTACCCCTCATTTCCCTAATATAATGGAGAAAGGTGCTTGAAGGATAATCAATAGTGAAACTCGTATCTCTCTTTGAAGGGACTTGCAGTCAATGGGATTGAAAACTCAATACTCAAAAACAATTTTCAATTAGTGGAGAGGAAATCCATTCAGACAATGGGATTGAAAACTCAAAAAGAAAATAGAGTAAAGGAGGAGGACACTCAAACCATTCAAGATAGCCATAATCATCCCCAACAACTTTTGTTTGAGCATAAGTTCTTCTACAGTAGCATGAAAGTATCCCAATTTTGGCTTTTCTTTTGTAAAGAAAAAGGGAAATGCCTAGAAATTCTGAGGATACAATTTTCATAACAAATTAGATTGAAAAGTTGGTTCTGGCAGTACTTTGACATCCCCTAATTTAGAAAATATCATTGTAGTTTATCGAATATTTTTCTCTTTTCTTTCTCGACAATTGCTAGAATTTTTTGTTGACATAAAAGGTTACATACTTACCATCGAGCCTTTGCACTCAAATTTTATTTTCCCAATCTCATAGAAAGCATTACAATTACCACTACACAAGGGAGTTACAGTCTTCCTATGCAACATACAACTTATGAAAGATTTTATTTTACCATATGATTTTTTTCAGTAATTATTTATGTTTAAAACATTTTGATTCCCATGATGAATCAGATTTTGAAATTATTGATTTGTACATCTGCAACTCCCAAGTTTCGAAGACCTTCACTCATCCTTTGTCTGGTAAACTTCCCCCAATCAAATTCCCTAATTTTGGGAGGATTATCTTCACTCACCAATTCATCCAAAGGTTTTATCATTGCATAGTGGGAAGGAATTAAGAAAAGTGGAATGGAGAGGCGTCTTTGGCTGTCATTCAATATAAATACTCTTGAAGGAAAGAAAAGGTGTCCAAAAAAAATTAAATATAAATACTCCAAGATTCTATTTATTCATATGTTCTTTGAATTACACCTTGTTCAATAGAATTTGGTATCCCAATCCTATAAGAACCACACTACTAGAAGTTGGAAGGTTAGTATCTTCAAATGGATACCATGGTATCTACCAAATGACTACCAAGAGGTAGCAATAGAACTACTTCCAAAGCATGCATGTAATAACACTTTACTCATTAGAATCTAAAATAACACTTCTATAATCATTATAGTCACATTATAATATGAGAACCCACCAATCCCAAGACTAACAATGACACATAGGTCCGTAAATGAGTAATCTACCATAGTAAAACATTATCACCCATAATCCTATTGGAAAAAGAAACTAATGCTAGAATAGGGATATTTTTTTAATATATTAGAGATAGAGTACCAAAAGAACCAAATTTAGGTACAATATATGATTAAAATAATAGAAAAATACATAGCCCAACTAGGGCATAAAATAATTTAGTTATAGGGTGATTGTAGGATCATGATGCACCAAGTAGTAGAAAGAATGAACAAAAAACTTATTTTAACTTAACCAAAATCACACAACCTGTGTTTGAATATTTTTTATGGGTCAAAAAGATGTTGAATTTGGATTGAAAAGACTTTTTTATGCTAAAGAGGTGAAAGGTAAAAGATAACAGTGAATAGGATTAAGAGGTTAAATTGAAATGGAGGGATAATATTAAGAGGTGGGTTGAATTTGGAGAAAATACAAAGTGAATGAAGAGACAATTGACACTTGTCACATGAGTTTAAGGTTCAATCACTTATGTCTATCTCCATCATGCAATTAGTTAACTTCATAATTATCTCAATCTAATATTATAATAGTAAAAATAAAAATATAATAATATAATAATAGTTTAATATTAATTACAATATCATAATATAATAATAATAATTTAATATTAATTATAATATAAAAAATATAAAATTTTTTAAAGTTAAATAATGAACAAATGTATATCTTTCAGCACACAATTAATATTCCTCTAAAAATAAATATGCTTTTTTTTAACATTAATTTGTATATAAAATAATATATATACAATTGTCTTGAATATATAAGAGATAATATTTTGTTATTTTTCCAAATTTGGTCTTCCAATATGTGGAATCAAAACAATCTCTCTTTTGCATTGGTCATTTGAGAATATTAATTTAATCTACCATGTTCAGCTTTGAAACAGAACTAATAAAGAGGGTGGTGAATGATATGATTAAGACATTGAAGAGAGTCTCATTAGAAGTAGCCAAGCACCCTATGAAAATGGAAAGAGTCACTAAGTATCTCATCCAGAAATTTGAATTCTATTTAGAGAGAGGTTTGATTAAATATGGGATACTCGGTATTGGTGGTATTGGCAAGACCACACTTGTCAAGGCCATGTTCAACCAAGTTTATGTTCATTTTGATGTTCCTTCCTTTGTCTTTAATGTCCGCATCATTCTTGTAGACTCTACGTGCCTGACAAAGTTGCAAAAACAAATCCTTAAAGATTTAACCAACTATGATGGAAAAGTGTAGTGTATTAAGAAGGGCATATCTTTGTTCAAAGATAATTTGGGGAGAAAAAGTGTGATTTTGATTTTAAATGGCATGGATGCTAGGGAGAAATCAGAGGCTTTAGTTGGGGATTGGTTGGCCCCTAGTAGTAGAGTTGTTATTACTTCTAGAGACAAGCACATTCTCCATGTTGCGGGGGTCTCACCTGAATGCATCCACGAAATGAGTCAATTGCAGACAAATGAAGGTCTTCACCTATTTAGTTAGCACTTTTTTTTCCTCCATGCACTAGATATTCAAATTAATTGATGTAATAAAATTTAAAACAAATTATCATATGTTTCTATTGTGTTTCATCAAATTTATTTTTAGGCAAACTACTAATTTAAATAATATCTTTAATATTTAAAAATTGTATCCACCTATTTTCTAAAAAATAAAAAATGAAAATGTAAAGCATGCTAAGAGTTGAATGTTTTATTAATTTATATCACTTTATAATTTAGAACCTATATGTCAATTTTAGGCTCTTTTGTCACAACCCTCCTCTATCACTTTTTGATTTAAATACAATTCTATTATGTTTTTGGTTAAATTACTTAAAATGATTGAATAAATGTTATAAAAGAATAAAATGAATACACACACACACACTTGGAGAATATAATTCAAAAGGCATTATTTTTATTTATTTATTTTCCACACCTAATTATGGCACATGTTGTAGGAAGAATAAGAAGCTTCTAGATGAATCTCCACCACCTTGCATGTAACCCCCCCACTAAGTTTAATCAATTTGCATGAGTCCAATATTGGAAAAGAATCTCTTTTTTTTAATTAAATTTTCTAGATAGTGGAATGGAGGGATTTTTCTTATAAATGATATGCAAGTTTTCAAAAATGGGAGTTGGTTATTCCTTGAAGAAATTCTTTTCTCAAGTAATTGTTTTAGTAGTCATATTTCATTTTTGGAGAATAGCTAAGGTTGCTTTGGAGAAATTTTTCCAAGCTTGAAGGATCAAGGGAGGATAATTGAAGGATTCATAGGGTATTCTACATCAATTGCAAGTATCCAGGTTCTTTTAATTTAGTTTTATTTTATTTTGAATCATGCATCTTATTACTTGCTGAGAATTAGATTAGTAAAAATCTTGTTTCAATTCCTTGTTGAGAATTAGATTAGATCAATTTGTTTCAATTCCTTGCTGAGTATTAGATTAGTAAAAGAAAAAAAAAGAATCTTGTTTCAATTCCTTACTGAGAATTAGATTAGATCAATTTGTTTCAATTCCTTGTTGAGTATTAGATTAGTAAAAGAAAAAAAAAGAATCTCGTTTCAATTCCATGTTGAGAATTAGATTAGATCAATCTTTATTTCCTCCCTCTAATTCATCTCTCTAGTTTTTTGAATGGAAATCTGAATCTCATTCTTTAAATAGATCTCACTATGAATAATAGTTGAATCAAACTCTCTCTGTGAATATCAGCTGAAATTGGAGAATATATCTCCCTGTGAGTATTAGTTGAATAAGATCCCTCTGTGGATATTAGTAGAATAAGACCTCTCTATGAAAATTTAGCTGAATAAAAATGTTCCTTTGAATATTGGAAATAAACTCTCCCTCTCTATAAATATTAACCTCTTGTTTACTGTAAAATCAATCTAAAACAATTGTTTGATTATCTATTGTATTCATGTTCTTATTTTCATAAATAAATTCTCTGTTTGTTTATATATATCATTAAGTAATTGGGAATGAAAAACCACAGACACACACACACACGCACACACACACACACACACACACACACACACACACACACACACACACACACACACACACACACACACACACACACACGCACACGCACACGCACACGCACACGCACACGCACACGCACACGCACACACACACACACACACACACACGCACACGCACACACGCACACACACACACACACACACACACACACATATATAATTTATTTCAAATGTTAAAATATATTAACATTGCAAGCAATGGCACGATCTTCGAAAAGTATTCGAATGAATAATGGAGGTGTGCAAGGGTGGTGGTTATTGTAACTGTCGGGGGGCAGTGGTACCCCCCACTACCCCTATGGTCACTATCACAGTAGTGGCCGCAAGGGAGTGGAGGGGCCCACAGTGTCCCCTCAACCCTGCGGGCCTACGCATGCAGGACCGCAGGGGTGATGGGACCCGTGGTCCCCACCCCCCCTATTTATTATTAAACACACAAAAAAAAAGGAAAGAAGAATGGTAAATTTTGTTGAGTTAGTTATGGTGGGTTATTACATCTTTAAATTAAAAAATTATAATTATGTTTGTCATTTTTTTTACAAGAGTGGGAGATATTATAAAAAACTCACCCCTTTTAGGCTTTTACATCTACTCTATGGATGACATTTTCCTTCTTATGAGGGTTCTCAACATTTAGAATGGTTTTTCTATATAATATTATATTCCTATTGAGTTGTCGGAGCTTGGGCCCAAAAAAAGGGAATCCCCTCACTTCTTCAATGTTTGAGGTCTTAGAATATGATAATAGTTGTACAAAGGAAAAAGAAAGGTCTTCACAAATTAATCTCCTAATGTCACACTAAAGTGAAGGGTGTGAGATTGAGTAGGCCTGGATACAATATTAATTAGGCTATAACTATGGGTTATCTTTCTTTCATCCATCTTAGTCATAATTACATGCTAGTTTGTGCTTACTAACTTGATCATAGTTGTCTACTTCTCCAATGCACATGATTTCTAGTCCCTTCAAAACTATTTTAACTAATAAAAAATAAGTAGATATTCAATTTTTAATTGTTAACGGTATAAATACAATGCTATCTATCAAAAGATATTTAGTTTAATGACAACCCCATTGTAGTAGGAATTTACAGTGTTTAACTCAAGTCTTGATTTTTTATAAAAAATAAAAATTTGACTCTACTAAATTTTTATAGATGGTTAAATTTAGATAATGATTTATTTTTTATTGTCTAATAAGCTGGGAGAAAAGGTCCCAATCTCATAGAAAGCATTACAATTACCAATACAAAAGGTAGTTCCAGTCTTCCTATGCAACATATGACTTATAGAAAGATTTTATTTTACCATTTGATTTTTTTCAGTAATTATTTATGTTTAAAACATTTTGATTCCCATGATGAATCAGATTCTGAAATTGTCGATTTCTACATCCACAACTCCCAAGTTTCTAAGACCCTCACACATCCTTTGCTTGGTAAACTTCCCCCAGTTGAATTCCCTAAATTTGGGAGGATTCTCTTCACTCACCAATTCATCGAGAGGTTTTCTCATCGCATAGTGGGAAGGAATTAAGAAAAGTGGAATGGAGAGATGTCTTTGACTCTCATTCAATATAAACACTCTTGAAGGAAAGAAAAGGTGTCAAATTTTTTTTTTTAATATAAATACTCCTAGATTCTATTTATTCATATGTTCTTTGAACTACACCTTGTTCAATAGAATTTGGTATCCCAATCCTATAAGAACTACGCTACTAGAAGTTAGAAGGTTAGTATCTTCAAATGGATATCATGATATCTACCAAATGACTACCAAGAGGTAGCAATAGAACTACCTCCAAAGCATGTATGTAAGAACACTTTAATCATTAGAATATAAAATAATAGTTCTATAATTATTATAATCACATTATTAAAGAATGAGAACCCATCAATCCCATGACTAACAATGACACATAGGTCCATAAATGAGTCATCTACCATAGTAAAGCATCATCACCCATAATTCTATTGGGAAAAGAAACTAATGCTATAATAGGTAGATTTTTTTAATATATTAGAGATAGAGTACCAAAATAAACAAATTTAGGTACAATATATGATGAAAATAATACAAAAGTACATCCCAACTAGGGCATAAAGGAGATTTAGTTATAGGGCGGTTGTAGGATCATGATGCACCAAGTAGTGGAAAGAAGGAAAAAAAATTTTATTTTAACTTAACCAAAATTGCACAACCTATGTTTGAATATTTTTACAGGTCAAAAAGATGTTGAATTTAGATTGATATAACCTTTTTATTCTAAAGAGGTGAAAGGTAAAAGATAATGGTGAATAGGATTAAGAGGTTAAATTGAAATGCAAGGATAACATTAAGAGATGGGTTGAATTTGGAGAAAATACAAAGTGAATGAAGAGACAATTGACACTTGTCACATGAGTTTAAGGTTCAATCACTTATGTCTATCTCCATCATGCAATTAGTTAACTTCATAATTATCTCAATCTAATATTATAATACTAAAAATAAAAATATAATAATATTTTAATATTAATTAGAATATCATAATATAATATTAAAAAATTAATATTAACTATAATATAGAAATATAATAATTTTAAAGAGAAATAATGAACACATATATATCTTCTAATGTATTTTTTTGGATTCGATTGTGTATTTTTTTCCCATCAACATTTCGAATCACACTCCATGATTGATCATTAGGATGAGAAGAATTCCAAAGACATGAAAGATGATGAATCATAGAGTGTGATTCGAAATGTTGATGGGAAAAAAATAAACACAATCGAATCCAGAAAAAAACATTAGAATACAAAATGGACTGTGGAAATCTCATAGGTTTAACATATATATCTTTCAGCACACTTATATTCTTCTAAAAATAAATATGCTCATTTTTAACATTAATTTGTATATATAAATATATATATACAATTGTCTTGAATATATAAGAGATATTATTTTGTTATTTTTCCAACTTTTCTCTTCCAATATGTTTTCAATCTTTGCTACCTATGTGTGGAGTCAAATCAGTCTCTCTTTTGCATTGGTCATTTGGGAATATTAATTTAATCTGTCATATTTAGCTTTGAAGAACAACTAGTAAAGAGGGTGGTAAATGATGTGATTAAGACATTGGATAGAGTGTCGTTAGAAGTAGCCAAGAACCCTATGGGAATGAAAAGTGTCGCTAAGTATCTCATCCAAAAATTTGAACTCTATTCAGAGGGATGTTTGGTTAAACTTGGGATACTCAATATTGGTGCTATTGGAAAGACCACACTTGCCAAGGCCATTTTCAACCAAGTTTATACTCATTTTGATGTTGCTTCATTTGTCTTTAATGTCCACACCACTATTGTAGACTCCACATGCCTAGAAAAGTTGCAAAAACTAATTTCTTAAAGATTTAACCAACTATGGTGGAAAAGTGCAGAGTGTTGAGAAGGGCGTATCTTTGATCAAAGATCGTTTGGGGGAGAAATGTGTGCTTTTTATTTTAAATGACATGGATTCTAGGGAGAAATCAAAGGCTTTGGTTGGGGATTGGTTGGCCCCTAGTAGTAGAGTTGTTATTACTTCTAGAGACAAGCACATTCTCCATCTTGCAAGGGTCTCGCCTGAATGCATCCATGAAATGGGTGGATTGCAGAAAAATGAAGGTCTTCAGCTATTTAGTTGGCACTTTTTTTCTCTCCATGCCCTAGATATTCAAGTTAATTAAGTGAAGTAATAAAAAAAAATTTAAAAATTATCATGTGTTTCTATTGTGTTTCATCAAAGTTATTTTTAGACAAACTAGTAATTTAAATAATATCTTTAATATATAAAAAATGTATCCAACTATTTTCTAAGAAATAAAAAATGAAAATATAAAGCATGCTAAGAGTTTAATGTTTTATTAATTTATATCACTTTAAAATTTAGAATCTATATGTCAATTTTAGGCACTTCAAATTTAAAAATTATAATTATGTTTGTCATTTTTTTACAAGAGTGGGAGATATTATAAAAACTCGCCCCTTTTAGGCTTTTACATCTACTCTATGTATGGCTTTTTCCCTACTCCTAATGAGTGTTCTCAACATTTAGAATGGTTTTTCTATATAATATTATATTCCTATTGTGTTGTCAAAGATTAGGCCCAACGAAGGGTAATCCCCACACTTCTTCTATATTTGAGGTATAGAATATGATAATAGTTGGAGAAAGGCAAAAGAAAGGTCTTCACCAATCAATCACCTAATCTCACACTACATTGAAGGGTATGAGATTGAGTAGGGTTGGATTCAATATAATTTAGGCTAGATCTATGGGTTTTCTTTTCTTTCATGCATCTTGGTCATAATTGCATGCTAGTTTGTGCTACTAACTTGATTGTAGTTGTCTATTTCTCCTAATTGTTTTCTCTAGTGCACATTATTTGTAGTCCCTCCAAAACAATTTTAACTAATAAAAAATATTTGGATATTCAATTGTAAATTGTTAATTGTGTAAATTTGATGCTATCTATAACAAGATATTTAATTTAATGAAAACCCCATTTTAATAAGAATTTAAATAGTATTTAATTCAAATCTTGATGTTTTATTAAAAAAAAAGTGACTCTAAATAAAATTTATTGGATGGCTAAATTTAGATAATGATTTATTTTTTATTGTCTAAATAATTTGGGAAAAACGATCCCGATCTCATAGAAGGCATTACAATTATCACTACAGAAGGGAGTTGTAGTATTTCTATAAGGCATATGACTTATAGAAAGATTTTAGTTGCAACTCCCATGTTTTAAAGACCTTCATGCATCCTTTGCCTAGTAAACTTCCCCCAGTTGAATTCCATGAATTTGGGAGGATTCTCTTCACTCACCAATTCATCCAAAGGTTTTATCATCGCATAGTGGGAAGGAATTAAGAAAAGTGGAATGGAGAGGCATCTTCGGGTGTCATTCACCATAGCTCTATGTTCCATGCTCTTGTACTTATCATTCGTCAACACCTACAGTGACATGCCATTCAAGGAATGAATCTACAAGGTTTTAATGAAAAAACATGCTCAGAGTGAGTGAAAGAATTATGTAAGCCTACCTACATCCAATCGGCAACATTGAGGAAGAAATATTTGGGCATGGGTGGAGCTGGAACCCATTGCCCATTTTTCTTGCACTTCACCTCCAATCCGCCGACCTCATCTTGGTGTAAAGCGGAAAATCGCGATCAAACCCTAGTTGCTCTCCCCTCTTCCAACTCCAAGTAGAGAGAAGGGAGATTCACTAGGGTTGATGGTTTTCACTTAGGGGAGAGACTTTACATTCAAAAGAGGGGTTGAAACCCACAAGATCCAATCCCACACAAGGCAAGATTGGATGCTAAATATGTTTCAAGGGGTTAAGACAGCAAGGCTACCCTCTTTTGTAAAGAATGTGCATAGGAAAATCAGGCTAGGAATGCATAGAAAGTGACAAAGATTCACTTTATAAACTGAGATAGGGATATAGGATGAAGCTGCGGACCTAGAATTAGCAGTAAAATGTCGATATGGTGCTGTCCTGCAAATTTGAGAAAAAGTTGTCGAGACGATGGCGCCCGGTGCCATGGTCCTCCGAAAAATCCGCGAAACGAAGGGGGATTTGTTCGTCTCTGCACAAGGATTCCAGATCTTCAATTTCAGCCGCGTACCTGCAACCTACACACAAAAAAGCGAAGACGATTGAGGGGTTAGGGATTAGGGGTTTGCCATTAGGTCAAACCCCGGTTTTGGAATTAACCAAGAAATGAGCAAGTGCTGTAAATGTAAATGACTGTAAAACAAGTACTAATACCTTGTTCTAAGGATGTTTGTATCCTTGTGTGTGAAGGTATAGATGTTGTATGTTGTTGTAGTATGTAGTAAGTGATCTCCTCTTCAATGGTTGAATCCTTGTCTTGAATGCAACACTTAGCCTTGAATGGAGACTTGGAATGAATGCTTGAATGTTTGAATGCTTGAATGCTTGAGTATAGTTTCCATGCTTTTTCCCTCATGTCGAATGAAAGAGGAAAATGTAGTTTATATACTTGTCATTTAGGGCTGATAGACTAATTTTCTCGACCTTAGGCCGACCAGGAAAGTTAATTTCCAAATTGCAAACAAAAAGACTCGAAGTCCAAAAGAGACCGGGCCCAAAATAGGACCCAGGGACCAGGGCGCTGGGCGCCATGGTCCTGGGGGACCAAGGCGCTGGGTGCCCTGGTCCTAAAGGACCAGGGCGCTGGGCGCTCTGGTCCCACCTCCCGGGACAGCAGGGTGCAAAGGAGGTTCAGGCCAGGGTGCAAGAAAATGCAGTTTTCAATGTCATAATCAGGTTTCGGGGTCTCCATTCAGGTTGCGTGTTGTGTCGCCATCGTGAAGACCGAAATGCAGTCTAAATTACAAGTGTCACAATTTTAGGACACTACACTTGGTAAAGAAGAGTGAGGGCTCCAACGTCCTTGTGTCTTCCTATACCCAGTGCTAGCACTGGCTTAGGGTATTCTGGGTAACTATTTAGTCATGCAATGCTCATATCATCTTTGAAAAACTCATTGAGGTGCTTGTCAGGTAAACCAAGGCTCCATGATATTAATTCAATCACCTTAAACAACACCTCCATCGCAGCCTGTGCATACGCCAGGCAAGCTTCTCTGGGCATTTTTTAACACAATACAAATACCAAAGCAAAAAAGAAAGAAGAAAGCAGAAGCAGCAGTACTTACGTACCTAAACTCAGGAAGGCTATCAGGACAGTGGTTTTTGATGATCTTGGTAGAGGGGTCATTTGGATCAACAGATATGGGCAACTCAAGCTTGTTCCGGGGTGCAAATTCAAACACCTCTTTCCAATGCTTCACATTTTTTGTATGCTTTGAATTAAAGTAGCCCATGGGGTTCTGAGCATCCCGAGATATTTGTCTCTTTTCTTTGAGAGGCAACGCGAAGGAAGCGGCTTGGGTGGACTAGACGCGGTGAATAGGATGTTCAAGAATGAATCCCCACTCTCTGCAGGCCTTCCCCACTTCCTCTACGGAGCACTTTTCCAAGTCTATAATGAGAGCTTTCAAATTATCACCGGGGGAAGCGAAGGAATGCTTGGGGTTGGGATGATGTTCTTCCTTCTGAATAAAACTCTCTTCGAACTCCATTGCTAATTTTTCCTCGATGTTTTATCTATGTTTATCTTAAAAACTGAATTTTCTTTGATTATCTTAAAAGTTGAATGGTTTATATAGATTTTGCATACTGCCCATTGCAAACAGAGTCAAAACGCATGACTAACTCAATTTTTTTCCACCTTAAAATAATTAATTACCTCTTTCAAAAACCAAGGGTGAACACAAAGTTTTTTATTCACCAACGTCAATTTTCATAGTGTCCATTTTTGAATATATGTCGATGCTGACCTTTTAGAATACATCTGTTGTGCTCTTTATAAATGACAGAATGCGTGGACATTCTCTAAACTCGCAATTGTGTCATAGTTGTAAAGTTAAACTCTAGTTTATGTCACTCTAAATTTAATTTTATTGATGTGGGGTGTGGTGTAGGTGTGATTTTTTACTATCCTTCATCCAATAACAACGATGTCTCAAAATAGATTTTTTAAGAAACTCTATTGTAATTTTTTTCTCAATGGCATCCTTTCTTACTTAACCATGTAGTAGTTCTAGAGTAGATGGGGGTTGTACATAGGATAATAATGTTGTCATAAAATAAGTTTTTTAAGAAACTCTATTGCAAATTTGTTCTCAATGAGATCCTCGCTTACTTAATCATGTAGTAGTTCTAGAGTAGAGGTGGGGGTTGTACATAGGATAGAGTGGGACCCAACATGCCCAAAAATAGGCATCAAGACCCTTAGCTAGACTAAAGTTTGAGCATGTCACAATCCCTTCCATTGTGAAGGAGAGCATTGAGGTGGAGACCTTAGAGTTCATTAGGTTGTTGACTCAGACCCTTATACAACACATTAGGCCTCTAGCATATAGTGGCATGGATGACTCTTCCAAATGTTGAATGCCACCTCACTTATGTTAATGTTGTGAGTCTCTTTACGTTTAAGACTCCGAGGAGGATTAAGATGCACATTTCCAGTGTGCACATATGGTAAATTCAATGATCGTGACAAGTGAACTACTAAATGAAACATTTAAAATTGATAGTTAGGTAGGCTTCAACAAGTTCAAATATAATTCATTAAATTTATTTTTTGAAATGTAAGATTAACTAAGTTATTGGAATGAATATAAAAAGAATAGGGTCAAAGTATTCACCCTGCATTTGGCATCCCTTAAGCTCCTAATTATTTATAATAATGTCAACTCCATAGGTATGTAATTACTCAATAAATAATAAATAATAGTACATGTGAATTTAATTTAACTATATATGAATGGAAATATTATAACTTTGATGAGATACTAAATAGGTTAATGTTGGGCCTTCACCATTAACACCTACTAGTCAAGGTGGTCACCAAAATTTTATTGAGTTAACCTTGTCTACTTTTAATCATAAATGGGTTGTAAAATAATTTTATTTATATTTTAGTAATTTTATAGAATTGTTTCATTTTTAGATGTTGACATCAAATACTCCTCTTATTGGTAATTCTCTTTCAAGGTTGTATAGCATGAATGATGGTTTCTTTTCTTGATTTGTGATAAGTGCTTTACTTGTAGGTGATTCATGGGCTTGTGGGGTTGAACAAATAACTACAATAATTTTAAATTATTGTTTGATTGAGCTGGGTTATTAAATTAGGCACACCTTGTATTCTACACTTAATGAAATATCTCCCTAGGTATTTTCTCTAGAAATTCCATTTGATAAGCTTTGAAATGTGTGAAATTTTTAGGTATAGCAATAGCTCATTGATTTTTTTTTTGGTACTTAATATATTATTTTAAACTCTTGATGGTAAAGTATAACAGATAGTTCTTTTTCCATGAACATATTTTAAAGAGGGAACCAAAATAACTTTAGAAACCTAGCTTAGTTACTTGCTAGAGAGCCTAAGAGAGTTAGGGATACACTAAATCACTAGAAGAAAAATCTTGTTTTTGGTTCAAGACCATAAAATTCCCTACTTATAGTTCCAACCTTCAGAAGTTGAAAACTGATTTGACACAATTAACCTACATTTTTATAATTCAGTAATTAATATGCTTAAATGAAATTTTAGGATTAAGAAGTACATAAGATTCTTAAATGGCAGACTTGTTTCATTGCATAAATTTGTTGAATTAGACAAAAAAATTAAGATTAAACATTTGGTATAAATATTGTGCTTTGCATTAGTTTATCAATTGGTATAACACAATCTTGATTATTTTATTATTTATTAATTCTATTGATGACTGAGAAAAGTTTTCAATGTCATATTACAATGGAAATGAGGACATAACTTAACTCCATTATTATTTTTTTATTATTGTAGGGAGATTTTGCATTCAATGTGTTTGTTTCTCTAGTTTTTTATCTTTTTCATACCTTCAAAAAGATTATTATTGATCTAATAAAATTGGAAAAGATGATATATCTTCAATTACATATTTACATTTCTTACTTTAAAAGTATGAATGTGCCATCCGCTGGCTATTGGGATAATTTAAGGTGGTAAACAATAGAATTAATAGACGCAAAGCCCTTGCTAAAATGGAAACTAGAGCCTTGAGTTGGGATATGGATGATAAGGAATATGGTGCTTGGACAACAATGGGTAAATTTGTTGCTATGATCAAAAAGTGGGAAGGGTTGGAGAAGACTGTGAAGGAGCTTAATGAGAAAATTAACCACAGTAATGACATGAAGGATTTTGAAGAAGTGGTGGAGGCATTGCATGATAATCGAGACTCTAAGAAAAGGAAAATGGAGAATATGTTTATGCAGAACATGGAGATGACAAAGAAGAATTTTTCTGCTCTCCAAGCTATACAAGACAAGATTGCAAGGAGCTGAGAAATGAAGAGGCATCATTCTAAGTCCTCCACTACCACTGGGCTTGAGGCGTTTGTGTCCAAGGTGAGGGAAACCCCCAAGTTGCCAACCATCTCCTCTAAGAAAGGTTGAAATAGAAAGCTCTCTTTTTTTTAAAAAGGCAAATAAATTTTCTAGGATAGGAAACTGGTGTTTTCCCCCACTAGGTAGACCATTGGTTCATGCTTTCAGTGGGAGTGTATCATATTTTGTTTTTGTTATGTTGGTTATGTTTGTTTTATTTTTTGGGTTTTCTTAGTGGTGTTGAAAGCCTACTCGGATTTGTTCCTTTTTGGTAGTAGGATTTTTGGACTTGGTCCCTCACCCTTTGTGAGTCCTTAGTATTTGTCATTCACTAGGTTTGCAGTTATCTAAAGGTTCAGGCCTCTCTCAGTTTAAAATATTCAAAATAATATTTTATTATTTGATCTCTTTTAATCACATTCTTGGATTCATTCTTCTCAAATGTTTGATTCCTTGGTCATTGCCTTGGTATTATATTGAATTATATATCAATTATGTATAATAAATGAATATTATTTGAATTATTGTATGATTTATCATAAAATCATAAGTAAAAATTAAATTTATCTAAAATGAGAACCAACAACATACCACTATAAGAACACATCAAACAACCAAAAAAGATGTATATGGTCATCAAAGAACCTACATTAATAATGTTAGAAATAGGAACACATGTCAATATAAAAACATCCAAAGAGGACCACCAATAGAAAGTTGACAACCACAAAGTGAGAATGCATAGAAAAGGTAACTTCCTATTCAACATTGAAGTTGTGTAGAAAGTGAACATGATTTTGAATTATGTATATTATTGATAAATAGTTCTTACATGATTATTTATCATTTTATAGTTTGTTATGACTCTAAATGAAATATGCAAAAAAGGTAAAGGTGGATAGCTTCATGATATAGGTATAAATAAACATCCATTTTAAGTTTAAATATGTACTTGCAAAATTAGTGAGGTGGTGAGTATAATTTCACACACAAATCAATTAGCTCTATCATAACTTAGAATAAACTTGAGTGAGTTTAAAATTTTAAATTAACTTAGGGTAAAATAGGATTAGATGAAATATTATTTTTATCAATATGTTAAAGGTAGAATTTAAAAATTTGTATGCTTTAGATGGTACTTTGGTGTTTTTTATATTGTTTAAAGCAGGTTAACCGTATAAGGTCTAGGTTAAATTTGTACTTTATTTTTCACATAGTTTCTAGCCTAGAAGGGGCTTCAAAATATGTCCTCTTAAATAAAATATATTGTCCTTTTGTTTTCTTCACTCCCTTGTCAACTGATTTGAAAAATAGGCAAGATAGGGAGATCTTGCATTAGAGGCCATAGATTTAAAATGTTTCTTATAGGTTACAAATGCTGCTAATGATTAATGAAGTTTTACTTAGGGAAGTCGACAAGAATTTTCCCAATACACTATACCTCAAATAATTTGAACAATATTATTTTAAAAATAAATTCAATAATGGATATGTAATATAAAGGCATGTAATCTATGGTTTCATAAATAAACATAATAAATGAGTAGAAAATGTATTTAATAATCATTTAAAATAGTCCAAAAAAATATTCTAAGATAAGGGAATGTGATGGGAGATAAATATGTACTCATAGATTTGATTATATATCCTAAGTGATATATGGATGCTAAAATAAGTTAAAATATGTTAACGAGACAAAAATCCTAACATATATAAACAAATAGATGGTTATGAGTGTACACATATAGTGACAAATAAAGAATAAAAATATAGAACTATAGACAAGGGATGAGAGAATGAAACAATAATGTACATCTAGATGAGACACATGGGGGCACCTTTATTTGCAATAGGGTTTAAGGCAAATACAATTAATTAGAATTAAAAAGGTGAAACGAAACATGTCAAATAATTAAAAAATGTGTATGGTTGAGATATGACAATAAAATAAGGCTTATGCTCCATATTTTTGTCAAACTTGTCTACAAAAACAAAACTTATATAATATACCTATTCATTAGAGATATCTTCTTCATTATGAGTTAGGAAGTGATTTATAAGTATCTAATTGATGAATAAGAGGAGTTGTGTAACTCTATGGATAAGTTCCGACCAATAAACTTATGCAACTCATTCTATAAAATCATCTCTAAGTTATTGACAAGAAGACTACTAAGGATTCTTCCTCTAATCATTTCACCCCAACAAAGTGGATTTGTTCCTAGTAGACAAATCCTTGACTCTATCATTTCTGTCCATGAAAATATTCATTCGCTGGTGGATTCAAAAAAGAAAGGATTTATTATGAACCTGGATTTATCTAAAGCCTATGATCGAGTGGAGTGGAGTTTCTTGGGTAAGGTGCTTGGAGATTTTGGTTTTGGAGTTAGGTTTATTCAGATGATTGATCAACTCATGTCCACCCCTTCTTTTTTTGTTGTTGTCAATGGGGTGCCTTCCCCCTTCTTCAAAACTTCTAGGGGTATCAGGTAGGGGGATCTCATATCCCCTATACTCTTCATCATTTTGGATGAATGTTTGGGTAGATTTATTAGTAAATCTATTTCTTTGGGGCTTCTCTATGGTATATCACCCTCTTCTCATTTTAGAGCTTGTATTCATCAACAATTTGTTGATGATACCATTTTAATGAGATCATCAACTATCAACAAAGTGTCCAATCTGAAGAACCATCTCAACACTTATAGCTTGGCCTTGGGTCAAACCATCAATTAGGAGAAAATCTTTGTTTTCTTCTTCAACACTATAGAAGATAGACAAATGATGATGGCCTGGATCCTTAGATGCCAAATTTGTAAGCCTCCTAGTATCTACCTTGGCCTCTACTGCAGGAGCACCTAGTTGAGTAAAACTCTCATTTTTGAGTATTTAATACTTTCATGTTTGTAATGTCTTGTGTTACATTTATAATGTTGTTTTATTTTGTTATGTTTCATGTTTAGTGGTTTTGATCTCATTTTGGATTCAAGAGGTCAAGTTTTGCCTTTCAGGCTTTGAGTTGACAATTTTTGGCAAAAATGTGCAAAAATACCTAAAAGGTCCCCAAAAGCTTTCCAAAGAATTCAAACATGTTTAATGAGTGGTTTTAAGAATTACTAAGTTTTTTAGACAAGTTGATAAGGATAGAGTGTCAAAAATGTCTTTTGGAGCAAGAAATGTTGTCATTTGGGCTTTGCCAAAGTTGTAAAAGTTGTCATTTTTGGGTTTTTCTAGCAAAATGTAGCTGTGGAAGCCTCATGTCCATACAAATATTGGTAAATAATTAGAAATTATATAAAAATTCCTCCCTTTTCTTGGAGAAAGGCTAGTCATTGTATGAGCAAGAGGTTCCTAATAAAAATCATGAAATTTTGGCTTTTATCACTGTTTTTTGCTTCTTTGGAGTAACAATTCATACTGTATCACTTTTGTCCATACTGTACCTTTTGGAAAGTGTGCATATTGGTTTCCTAATTCTGTTAAATAGATTGTTCCACTAGTTTTCTTTTTGCAAGTTGGAGAAATAAAAATATCTTTCATTCTATGTGCACATTACCCCGTCAACGGTTTGAGGTTCAAAAATGCCACCACTTGACTAATCCACATCTAGGATCCCACAAATTGGATTTAGTCAAGTTTTTAATCATGTATATAGTGTACATATGCTTCTTTTTGTGCCAAAATTGTGTTTGGAAGAAGGATTTGAGTGAATACTAGGCAAGTATTTATTACTCGGCTAGTAGCATGATCAAAAACTCAAGATTTGCACCCAAAAGAAATTTGGAGTGAACAAATGTATGAGACAAAGGTCTAGACGTATGGACAAGGGTGTTGAGAATCATCTCAATTTTTTATAATAGCTTGTTCCTATTAAAACATTCTCAATTTGTAAGCAAAACAGTGAGTTCACTATTTTTGTGAATTGTGTTTACCAAAATGCTCAAGGAATGCTTCAAAAGCATAATCCAAGCCTTGTAACTATGAGCGCTATGTAATAGGAAACTTATTTAGTATCTTGGAGACCTATTTGAGTTATATGTCCTCTTAAAACTTCTTGTTATGCAGGTCCAAAGGTGTAGCATCTGATGACTGGTAAAAGGGCAGTATTTTGATAGTGACAATGGCAATTTTCACCACTTTTCTCAGTGTTTGCCAAGTGTTTGGCATAATGCTTGTCTAAAAAAGGTAGGGGAGGATATAATTGGTTTTTTCAAAGGTCTTTGAGTAGTGTGGGAGTTTGAAACAATTTTGGTAGAGGGAATCCATGGTGGAAGCATCCAAACCCTCACTAAACCCTACTTTTAAGCCTAGATTTGTGGATAGTCACTAAACCAGGTTGATGGAACCTAAAACCATAAAAATATATTTTCTATGACCTATCCCACACTATCCAAAACATCTCCCATGGTTAAGAATCCCATCGTTGGGCAGGGTGAGCAAAATTTGGCCAATTAGGCCTCCACGGGCTAGTAGCCCTTTTGACTCCATAACACACACTTTACAAGAACCCGATTGCAAGGAGGACTTTGGGACTCATAGAAATTTTTGATATTATCCTAGAATAGTGAAACAAATGACATATAGGACCTTGGACATTTTGAAATCCCTTTTTGAGGTTTTGACCCTTGGTTGGTGAGTTGAGTAAGCCAAAGGCTATGGGCCTAAAACTAAGTTTGATTGTCAAACCTTGAGTAAATATTGTTGCTCTATATGTCCTTGTTGGAGTCTCCTAATGCACTCTTAAATAGTGAGTTGAATGCCAAAAGAATGGGGATTGAGAATGTGTAGATGAGTGGAGTGAGCAATTGGAGAAAGTCTGAGTAAGGGTGTGAGCTTTCATCAAGAAGGGAGGTTGATGGTGAAGACTTGTAGAGAGACCTATCAAGTGTAACTACACTTGTTATTGCAAACATCAGGAGCAGACACAAACAATACCTCTTGTTTCCTTTTATGGCCTTTTGACTCAAATTGGCCTTTTGAGAACTTACCTAGCATCCTCCCTATCATAGTGGTATTAGAGCTAGGTTAAAAGATTCAGGAGGAAAGGAACAATAGGAAAACATGGTGACTAATGTTGAGTTAGCGAAGAAGGTTGAAGACCAAGAAGAGTAAAATAGGGCACTCAGGGAAAGATTGGAACAACTAGTAATGAAACTATCTGAAGTAGAAGTCAAAACTAAAGAAGTCCATGATAAGATTGGAGATCGGGGTAAAATGGTGGCCATAAAAGATGAGGTTCGCATACCTGACCCTGTTATTGAGAAAGAACCATTCTTGAAAGCTTTGATAGCTATGAGTGGTAAAACCTTAGAGGGAGTGGCTCTTTTTAGTGGAAAGACGGATCCAGATGCTCTTATGAGTGGATTGAAGATCTAGAAAACCATTTTGAATATGATGGAATAACTGAAGCACAAAAGGTTAAGGTAGAAAAATCAAGGTTGAGAGGGGTAGCCTTAACTTGGTGGAAGTTTATCCAAGAGGAAAGGGTGAAAGAAGGTAAGCAACCAATAGCCACCTGGAAAGAAATGGTAGCCAAAATAAAAGAGACGTACCTTCCTGAAGACTATGAAATACAACTTCACAAGAAAAGACAAAATTTGAGACAAAAAGACCTAGATATCAGTAGCTACACTAAGAAGTTTCAAGAACTATGCATGAGATCCAAAGTACTAGAGGATGAGAGCATAAAAGTGGCAAGGTACTTGAATGGGTTGAGGTGGAACATCTAGGAAGAGATGAGCTTGTTATGCCCACAAATAGTACACAAGTGTTATCAACTAGCACTTAAAGTGGAAGAGAAAAGTAGGAGAAAGCAAGAACAAAACAATAGAGGAAGAGGTAGGGGAAGAGATGGTAGAGGCCATAGAGGCAGTTTTGGGGGAAGGAGCATAGATCAATGATCCCAGGGAGAGTCTAAACTTCTAGAGAAAAGTGGGGATTCTTAGAGCAAACCCAACTATAGGGGTAGGGGATCAAGCAACCCGAGTAGGGGAAGATCTAATGGACCAGGGAGAGGGTCCTACTTCTCAACCATAAAGTGCTATAACTATCAAAAGTCAGGCCACCTTACCTATAGATGCCCAAAGAAGCTTAGTTCATCCTATGGTGGTGAAAAGAGGGTAAATTATGTTCAGGAAGATGGAGGGAATACTAGATCTTCAGCATTGAACCTAGCTTCAGAAGATGGTGAGAGCTTAATGATCAAGAGAGTGTTAATAAAGAAGCCACATAGTACAGAGGTCTCACAAAGAAGAGCATTGTTCAAGATTAAGTGTAAAATCATGGGAAAGGTGTGTAAGGTGATCATAGATTCAGGATCCACAGATAACATCATATCAAAGGAAGTAGTAAGTAAATTGAAACTACCTAGGATACAACACAAGGAGCCAAACAAAGTCACATGGTTAAATAAGGGACAACATGTGTTAGTAAATGAGAAAGCTTGGGTAGATTTCCACATAGGTGGATATACAGATAGGATCCTATGTGACATCCTTCCTATGGATGCTTGCCACCTACTATTGGGTAGACCATGGTAGTTTGATGAAAAATCACACCATGATGGGAAAAGAAACTCCTACTCATTTTAGAAAGATGGAGTAACCTATCAGATTCAATCCCTTAATGAAGATGGAGAGAGTAGCAACAAAGTGCCTAAAATATTGTTAGTGAATGAGAAAGAATTCATAAAAACACTAGAAGAAGGTGAAGGAGTGGGATTTGCACTCACAGTGAAACCCAAAGAAGAAAAGGTAGAAAAGAAAGTTGAGATACCATATGAGGTGCAACAAATCCTTGATAAATTTAAATAAATAATCAATGATGGTATACCTGTAGCCTTACCACCTCCTAGAGCCATTAGCCACTAGATTGATTTCTTACTTGGAGCCTCTTTACCCAATAAGGCAGCCTATAAGATGACCCCTAAACAAAATGAAGAGGTAGCAAGACAAATACAAGAACTCTTAGACCAAGGGCTGATTAGGAAGAGAATTAGTCCTTGTGCAGTACCTATAGTGTTGGCACCTAAGAAGGGTGGAACATAGAGACTTTGCACAAATTCCAGGGCCATAAATAAGATCACCATCATATACAAATTTCCCATACCCAGGGTAAAGGATTTGTTGGATTGTTTGGGGGGTGCATAGTAGTTCAGTAAGATTGACTTGAACAGTGGTTACCATCAGATAAGAATCAAAGAGGTTGATGAGTGGAAGACAACTTTCAAAATGAATGAGGGTCTTTATGAGTGGCTTGTCATGCCATTTGGACTCTCTAATGCTCCCAACACATTCATGAGACTCATGAATGAAGTTTTACATGATTTCATTGGCAAGTTTGTTGTTGTGTATTTAGATGATATTCTTATTTTCAGTAAAACTAAGGAAGAGCATTTGAAGCATTTAGCTAAAGTTTTGAGAAAGTTATCTGATGAACAACTAACCATTAATCTTGAAAAGTGTAATTTCTTGAAGCAAGAATTCGTCTATCTTGGTTTTTTTGTATCAGGAGGCAACTTGAAAATGGATCAATCTAAAGTTGCAGCAATAACCAGTTGGCCAACTCCTAAGATAGCCAGTGATGTCAAAAGCTTCCATGGTTTGACACAATTTTACAGAAAATTCATCAGGGGATTCAGTGAGATTTGTGCTCCAATGTTAGACACCATCAAAGGGGGTGTAAAGGTAAAATTTTAGTGGACAGATGCAACCAATAAGGGGTTTGAATTATTGAAAACTAAATTAGCTACTCAACCAGTGCTCATTTTACCTAGTTTTGATAAACTTTTTACTATTGAATGTGATGCTAGTAATATTGTTGTAGGAGTTGTTTTAAGTCAGGACAATAGACCAGTTGCATTCTTTAGTGAGAATTTGAATGATGCAAATAAAAATTACTCTTCCTATGACTTAGAACTCTATGCATTAGTACAAGCACTTAGGAAATGGAGACACTATCTTCTTCCTAAAGAGTTTGTTGTATACACAGATAATCAGGCACTAAGTTTCTTGAAGTCATAGGATAAACTGAATCATAGGCATGTTAAATGGGTAGAGTACTTGCAAGCTTACACTTTTACTCTTAACCATAAGAAGGGTCAGTTGAATAAAGTAGCAAATGCCTTGAGTAGAAGGTTGTTAACTATTCATGAGATTCAAGTTCAGAGAATTGGTATTGATAGTTTTAAGGATATGTATCCTACTGATGATGATTTTGTTGAAGCTTATAAAGTTTGTCAAGATTTTGAAAATAATTTCCATGGTGCATATGCTGATTTCACTTTGGAGGATGGTTTTTTATTCAGGGGTGGATAGTTGTGTGTTCCAAAAGGTTCTATGAGAGAGAACCTCATTCAAGAGAAGCACAATGGGTGCTTAAGTGGACATTTTAGTCTCAACAAGACCTTAGAGTTGGTTCAAAGGTTCTATTATTGGCCTAAGATGTAGAGAGACATTAGGAGGTATGTTGAGCATTGTTTAGTATGTCAGAAAGAAAAAGGTAATTCCTCCAATGCTGGTTTATATCAGCCTCTTCCCATTCCATGTAGGCCTTGGGATTGCATTAGTATGGATTTTGTGGTAGGATTACCTAGAACTCAAGTAGGATTTGATAGCATTTATGTAGTAGTTGATAGATTTAGCAAAATGGATCATTTTATTCCTTGTAAGACAACACATGATGCAAGTCATATTGCTTACTTATTTTTCAAAGAAGTTGTTAGAATTCATGGTTTGCCTACTAGCATTGTTTTAGATAGGGATGTTAAGTTTCTTGGTCATTTCTAGAAAACATTGTGGAAGAGATTGGGTACTAATCTCTCTTTTGGTTCAACTTATCATCCACAAACTAATTACCAAACCAAAGTTGTGAACAGGTCTCTTGGAAACATGCTTATGTGCTTGACAAAGGAGTATGGGTAGAGTTGGGGTCAACTCATTTGTCAAGAAGAATATGCCTACAATGATAGTGCCAACCGGTCTACAAATAAAAGCCCTTTTGAAGTTGTTTATGGTATGCATCCAAGGGGTATAATGGAGTTGAGGGATATCACTAACTTGCAGCCTAAGAGTGGAACAATAGATGACATGGCTCAATCCATGAAGGAGGTTCATGAACAAGTGAGAAAAGCTCTTCAAGATACCTCCCAAAAAATCAAGGCAAGAGTGGATGCTACAAAGAGAGATGTTTAGTTTTTCATAGAAGATTATGTGATGGTTCATTTCAACAAGGCAAGGCTACAAAAGGGAGTTCTAAGAAAACATCAGATGAGGAGAATAGGCCCTTGCAATATCTTGGCTAAGTATGGGTCTAATGTTTAAAAAGTTGATTTGCCTACTAATGTTTCTTTGTCTCCCATTTTTAATGTTGCAGATTTGATTGCTTTCAAAGGGAAGCCACCTGAGGAGATTCAAAGAGTTTTAGATGTTTCACAATCCCTTTCTGATCCATCTCTCCCTTCTCTTTCTATTCCCCAAGCAGAACAAGTTCTAGACTCCAGGATTCTCAAAAAGACAAGGAATCACACCTACACGGAGCATCTAATCAAATGGAAGGATAATCCTATCTCAAAGGCCACATGGATACTTGAATCTGACTTTCAGCAAGCTGGAATACCTTCTTCTTTTCTTCCACAAGGAGTCACATGACTTCTTTGCTTTTGGGGGAGTATGGTGTAGGAGCACCTAGTTGAGTAAAACTCTCATTTTTGAATATTTATTGCTTTGATGTTTGTAATGTCTTGTGTTAGGTTTAAAATGTTGTTTTAGGTTGTTGTGTGTCATGTTTAGTGGTTTTGATCTCATTTTGGGTTCAAGAGGTCAAGTTTTGCCTTTCAGGCTTTGAGTTGACACTTTTTGGCAAAAATGTGTAAAAATGCCTAAAAGGTCTCCAAATGCTTTCCAAAGAATTGAAACATGTTTATTGAGTGGTTTTAAGCATGTATAAGTTTTTTAGACAAGTTGATAAGGTTAGAGTGTCAAAAATATCTTTTGGAGCAAGAAATGTTGTCATTTGGGCTTGTCAAAGTTGTAAAAGTTGTCATTTTTGGGTTTTTCTAGGAAAATGTAGTTGTGGAAGCCTCATGTCCATACATGGCTTGGTAAATAATTATAAATTCTATAAAAAGGCCTCCCTTTTCTTGGAGAAAGGTTGGTGATTGTATGAGCAAGAGGTTCCTAATAAAAATCATGAAATGTTGGCTTTTATCACTTTTTTTTGCTTCTTTGGAGTAACAGTCCCTACTGTAGCACTTTTGTCAATATTGTACCTTTTGGAAAGTGTGTATATTGATTTCCAAATTCTGTTCAATAAATTGTTCCACTAGTTTTCTTTTTTCAAGTTGGAGAAATAAAAATATCTTTCATTATGTGTGCTCACTACCCTGTCAAGGTTCAAAAATGCCACCACTTGACTAATCCAGGTCTGGGATCCCACAAAATGGATTTAGTAAAGTTTTTACTCATGAATATAGTGTACATATGCTTCCCATTATGCCAAAATTGTTTTTAGAAGAAGGATCTGAGTGAATACTAGGCAAGTATTGATTACTCAGCTAGTAGCATGATCAAAAACTCAAGATTCGCACCCAAAAGAAATTTGGAGTGAACAAATGTATGAGATAGAGGTATAGACATATGGCCAAGGGTGTTGAGCATCATCTTGGTTTATTATAATAGCATGTTCCTATTAAAACATTCTCAATTTGTAAGAAAAATAGTGAGTTCACTATTTTTGTGAATTGTGTTTACCAAAATGCTCAAGGAATGCTTCAAAATCATAATCCAAGCTTTGTAACTATGAAGGCTATGTAATAGGAAAATTATTTAGTATAGACCTCTTTGAGGTATATTTCCTCTTCAAACTTCTTTTTATGAAGGTCCAAAGGTGTAGCAGCTGATGAATCGTCAAAAGGGCAGTATTTTGACAATGACAGTGGCAATTTTCACCACTTTTCTCAATGTTTGCCAAGTGTTTGGCATAATGCTTGTCTAAAAAAGGAAGGGGAGGCTATAATTGGTTTTGGTAGAGGCCTTTGAGTAGTGTGGGAGTTTTAAACAAGTTTGGTAGAGGGAATCCATGGTGGAAGCATCCAAACCCTCACTAAACCCTACTTTTAAGCCTAGATTTGTGAATAGTCACTAAACCAGGTTGATGGAACC
The DNA here is from genome assembly GCF_030272615.1 of Cryptomeria japonica. Taxonomy (NCBI): domain Eukaryota; kingdom Viridiplantae; phylum Streptophyta; class Pinopsida; order Cupressales; family Cupressaceae; genus Cryptomeria; species Cryptomeria japonica. The sequence goes on from NC_081414.1 coordinate 348,894,118, forward strand.
TAAAACCATAAAAATATATTTTCTATGACCTATCCCACACTATCCAAAACATCTCCCATGGTTAAGAAGCCCATTGTTGGGCAGGGTGAGCAAAATTTGGCCAATTAGGCCTTCACGGGCTAGTAGCCCTTTTGACTCCATAACACACACTTTACAAGAACCCGATTGCAAGGAGGACTTTGGGACTCATGGAAATTTTTGATATTATCCTAGAATAGTGAAACAAATGACATATAGGACCTTGGACATTGTGAAATCCCTTTTTGAGGTTTTGACCCTTGGTTGGTGAGTTGAGTAAGCCAAAGGCTATGGGCCTAAAACTAAGTTTGATTGTCAAACCTTGAGTAAATATTGTTGCTCTATATGTCCTTGTTGGAGTCTCCTAATGCACTCTTAAATAGTGAGTTGAATGCCAAAAGAATGGGGATTGAGAATGTGTAGATGAGTGGAGTGAGCAATTGGAGAAAGTTTGAGTAAGGGTGTGAGCTTTCATCAAGAAGGGAGGTTGATGGTGAAGACTTGTAGAGAGACCTATCAAGTGTAACTAAACTTGTTATTGCAAACATCAGGAGTAGACACAAACAATACCTCTTGTTTCCTTTTATGGCCTTTTGAGAACTTACCTAGCTTTTAAAATCTTCTCTCCAGAGTCTTCTGGTGTATGCTTTAAATTCCTTGGCAAATTTGTTGATGCCATTGAGAAAATCTACAAAGTTTTCCTATGGTCTGGGGTTGAGGAGAAGAAGAGGATGGCTCTCATAGCTTGGGATAATGTGTGTAGACCAAAAAAGAAGGGGGGTTTGGGCTTAAAGAATATGAGAAATTTGAACAAAAATCTTCTTGCCAAACAAATTTGTAGAACTTATTAGGGAAAAGGAGAATGGAATGATATCTGGAAGGCTAAGTACTTACAAAAAAGTTCCTGCCATTGAGGATTTCTTGGTCTCTGATAAGATACCAAGGGCTTCTTTCATTTGGAATACTGTAACTCAAGCTAAAGGTATTACTAGTCTCGACAATGTCTGGGCCATAGGTGATTGGTGCCAAAGTGGTTGATTATTGGAAAGATCAAAAGTGGGTGTACCTCAACTCTATTGACCCCAAACTCAAGCAGGTAAATCTAATGATCAACCATGATGTCTTAAATACCAGAAGGGTAGACCACATGTTGTGGACTGGGACTTCCTCAGGGACTTATTCAGTCTCTTTTGCTATCCTTTTGTTGGCTCAACCCCAAGACCCTGCTCCTTGTTGGGCTAAGGCTTGGTATCTAGGTTTGATTCCTAAATTCAATATTTTTTTGTGGATCCTTTTGCAAAATAAGATTGTAACTATTGATAATTTGAGAAAGAGGGGCTTTTGTTTCCCAAATATATGCTATCTCTATCTTAATAATGAGGAATCTGTGCACCAAATCTTTATACACTGTCCTTTTACCACTCCTATTTGGGGGATGTTTTTTTAAATGTGGGGGTTGAGTTGGGTTTTCCTAGAGGAGATGCAAGATTGTTTCAGAAGCTAGCATTGTTCTACCAATAACATCACCATAAGAAATCTGTGGAAGTTTTCTTTTGCCCATATCCTCTAGGGGATATGGAAAGAGAAAAATAATAGAATATTCCAGAATGATATTAACACCTCTGAAGTGGTGTGGGTCAAGATAAAAAATAACTATGTTGAGAATGTGATGGCTAGGGGGGTGCATTGTTTTAGCAATAAGGAGGACTTTGATGTTCTCAAAAGATGGAACATCCTAGCCTTTTTGGGCTCCAACATCAACCAAATCAATAGAAGATTGAGTTGCTAGTCCTTTACCCCCAATGTTTTGTTTAAGGCCAACTTTGATGGTCTGACGAAAGGGAACTTGGGACTTGCTGGTTATGGTGGTGTTATCCAAAATGGGCTGGCATTTGCACTAGGGCGGTTGCCTATCCCTCAGGAATTCAGAGCAATCATCTGGCCGAAGCTATGGGCACCCATCAATCAATTAAATTAGCCTATAATTTAGGGGTCAATATGCTATGGTTGGAAGGCAACTCTAAAAACATTATTAACTGCCTTCTAGGTAAACATCAACTTTCATGGACTATCCAAAACATCATAGATTTCACCAGGGAGTTGCTTTAGGGGTTTAAAAAATCCACATTTTCCATGTTTATAGAGAGGCCAAATAGGAGTGCTGACTAGGCTACCAATGAGGCAGTATAGAGAAAGCAAATTATTACCTGGAATGGCAAAGGGGAGCTACTATGTGCGGCACTTGATATCTTAAATTATGAAAGATTGCATGGTAAGAAGGGTCAGATTTGATATCATTTCCCAAGGTGTAAGGAGACATCTTGGCAATAGGAACTTATTTTGTAGGCAGTCGAGAAGGAGGTACAGTAATCATTGTAGGTTCACTTCGCATGCTTTATGGGTGTTTTTCTCCCTCTTGAACAAAAGCATCAGAAACTCCTACATAATTCTAGTGGTTTCTCACAAAAAGTTTGTTGCAAAGAAAGGTATTAGTTGGAAATTATAGATAATTGATATCAATATCATTATGGGTGGAAAATGAAAGAGAATGGAGGCTACCACCATTGATAAATGGAGGAATCATTCACAGGTCTGGGTGATACTTCAAGATGCCAAGATGATTGATTTCATGGAGTGCATGAAGTAGAAATGTCCTAAAATTATGAGAATCTTCAAAAAGGGCTAGAAAAAAGGCACTTTAACCATAGGCAACAAGAAGGTCAAGGTGATTGAAACTATGATTGTGGAGGCAATGGGTCTTCCAATGGACAACATCAAGTTCTACAGGGACAAAAATATTCCAAACGCTATCGTGAAGAAATTTTTGAAGGATGAGGAGGAGAAAGATAGAGTGGTGAAGGGTAGCCATACCTACTTCTCACCAAAGGTAATTAAATTAATTTGGTGAAGGGTTTTGCTTGCTATAATGAAATTTATCACTCTTGATGGTAGATACACTAGGGTTTACAGCTACCATTTTGTCTTACTTAATCACTTTAGGTATAAAGATAAAATTTCTATTCCATATTATCTTTTCTGTGCCCTTAATGCTAGGATCAAGGATGCTATATCCAACCCCAATATCAACCCAGCAATGCATGAAGGACACTACCATCCAGTTGAATATAGATGAGGTCTCTGAGTCCAAAGAGGATTTTGATGACTTTGATAATGAGGAAGGAAAACACTATGACACAGAAGCTGGAATAGAGGATGACCCCCAAATTGTTTGGTCAAGCAGGAAAAATAGAAAAATAGAGCATGAGAAACAGAATAAAGGGTCAGCCAAAAAGAAGTGGAGAGGGGAGGATGAGGATAGCTAGTATGAGGAGTACAATGAGACTAACAATGACATGGATACTGAAAGCAAGGAGGTCCAAACCCTCATGAGGTAGAAGCAGAAAAGGAAGACTCCTAAAACTAAGGATGTAGGAACCAAGAACCGGTCACCTCTCATGACTGATTCTAAGGATAAGGGCCTGATGGGGGAGGATATGGACATGAAAGAATCTTAGAGCTTTGATGTCAAGGAGGTGGGAATGGAAGTGAATCTTGAGACCGTAGGTGATAAGACCTAGGAAGAGCATCACCTTGATATTGACCTCTATATCAATAATGACATGGATAGCTTCAAACAGTTGCTTGTCTAGATGCAAAAGGAAATTATTGGCATTAAAACCAAGCAGACCCAGGAAGCAAGGAAAATCGAGTCTTTACAAGCTTTAGGCTTGGGTAAATTCAATTCTCTCTCATAATATCTCAGTGAGCTTACCAAAGCTATTGGTAATGCAGAGGAGATTATAAATTATAATCGAAATAGATTTCTTAGCCTGGAGAACATAGTAGGGGCCACTAAAAAAAGACTTGATGGGGTTGAGAACACGCTAAAAAAAATTGGTGAGAAAAGTAATAAGATTCTTAAGGCTTCCTCAACTAGTATGAAGGCTCTTATCAGTAAGATGGAGAATGACCATGGGGATAAGGTTGCGACGGACATTATTGAAGTAAAGGACGATACTCTCGATTATAAGGAAATAGGGTTTGGGAGAAGAATGAAAGTGAGCACTAGAAAAATGCAAAGCCACAACAAGAAAATTGAGGATATCAAACAAGCAACTGATAATATGGAACAACTGGAGCTATAAGTTGTTGAAATGCTTCAGAACTTAACCTAAATCTAGGCTTTTGTCAGTCCTTTTTGGTTTTTGACTAGCTGTGTCTAGTTTGTTGGCATTTTGTTCGTCAACTGTCTTTTTCTTTGTATGTTATCCTTTATGTTTTGTTGCACTTTAATGTAAATCTTTTGTTCTTTTGGTTGTAATGGGTTTCAAGGGCCCATCAAAACTTGTTTTCCCATATTCAAAAACTATATTAGGGCTATTCAAAATTTTAATAATATCGTTCAAGGATTCATGAAGCATGGTCAATTTTTAATGAGAATTTTGTTTGTAAGATCTCTAACCCATATAATTTTTTGATAAAAATTCATGCATCATATACACTATTTATATACAAATATTAGTATTAAATCAAAGCTACAAAGCTCTTATGCATAGTCTTGTTGGGCTACATGTTCACCATGATCATATTTTTATTCTCAATGATAATAGTGTAATATTACTCATGGGAACATCATTAAATACATTAGTTGAAATGGATTAAGTAATATGTTATCAATAATATAGTGTAGCAATTTCATACACTAATACATCAATAAATGAATTTGATTGTCAAGTACTTAACTAGATTAACTTAATTGAAAAAAAGAGCATATGTATTCTCAACCCAAAATAAATACAAGAGTACTACCCAATATGCCAAAACTACTATTCATAGTGGTAGAAAAAAGCAGCACTCTTGAAGGAATGTAAAGGTGTCCAAAAACAAAAATTAAATATAAATACTCCGAGATTCTATTTATTCATATGTTCTTTGAATTACACCTTGTTCAATTGGTATATTCCAATAAGAACCACAATACTAGAAGGTGGAAGGTTAGTATCTTCAAATGGATACCATGATGGCTACCAAATGACTACCAAGAGGCAACAATAGAACTACCTCCAAAGTATGTATATATGTAAGAACACTTTAATCATTAGAATCTAAAATAACACTTATATAATTATTATAATCACATTGTAATAGAATAAGAACCCACCAATCCCAGGACTAGCAATGACACATAGATCCATAAATGAGTCATCTACCAAAGTAAAACAACACTGAAGGAAAAATGCAACACTCTTGAAGGAAAGTAAAGGTGTCCAAAACATAAATTAAATACAAATACTCCTATATTCTATTTATTCATTTGTTCTTTGAATTACACGTTGAATAGCATTTGGTATCCCAATCCAATAAGAAACACACTACAAGAAGATGGAAGGTTACTATCTTCAAATGGATACCATGATAGCTACCAAATGACTACCAAGAGGCAGTAATAGAACTACCTCCAAAGTATGTATGTAAGAACACTTTAATCATTAGAATCTAAAATAACACTTCTGTAATTATTATAATCATATTATAATAGAATGAGAACCCTCCAATCCCATGACTAACCCTTTGAATCCAATAAATGAGTCATCTACCAAAAATAAAACACTTTGAATCTAAGAAAGTAAGAATCCAACAAATTAACTCTGATGTGGAGATCACTGATGAAGCCAACACTCCTCGTCGCTCTGTGAGACTGGCATCCAAGTCCCCTAAAAAAGAGAAATCCTTTAAGGACACCTCCTCATCCCATGATACAATGAATAACCCCTCTGATAATGAGGCCCCGTCTCACTCTATCTTGACCCCCCATTCTGATAGCTCTACCCATGTCTCTAAGAACCCTACAAACCCTAGGATCCTAGATGATGATCCCAAGTCTCGGGCCAATTCCCCTTCCCCTAACCTTGGGTTTGAGAAAATGGTGGTTATTGAGGAAGATCATAGTATCAAGGAGGAAGTAGATGGCAAGCTACTGGATTTGGAGAAGAAAGTGGACACGTTGAATGAACAAGTGTAAGAAATTACCAGTAGAGCGAATGTCACTAAAAAAAGATTGCAGGAGGTCACCAGATTCATGTTGAATGTCATGCACGGTTCTGTGACCACTCTATGCCTTTTGTAGGAAAATACCTAGAAAGGTAAAAAGAAGGAGGAAGAGGACTACAAAGACCTCTTCAAATTTCTCACTAAGGAATGGGCTAGGAGACTCCTAGCCAAGATGAGACATGGAAAAAGCAAGTAGGGATTTTAGCTACTTGGTGGTTTTTTGAGTTTTTGAATGGCCTTCGTGGTCTTATTGGTTATAGTTATGGTTATACTACTTGTATAGTGTCATAAAATTGTGACATAGCAATTTACAATTGCATTAGGGTCCTCACACATGTAAACTCGAATCCTCTAGCCTGATCGAAGACTGGAGAGTGTTGGGCTTGTCAAAAATGCTTCTTCCTTGGACTTTGCATCACTCTGTCCACACTCTACTCTGGAGATAGGGGTAGGATAGGGGCATGGTGCCCCTATACCCCCTTGGAAAGGGGCATGGCATCCTTGTCCTCCCAGAACATGGGTATGGATCCCTTGTCCTTGCCCTATTTTGGGGCAAGACTTTTCTAGTGCAAGCATTGTGGGTTGTGCAGTGAGTGGGGAATCTCCCCAATGTTGGCCCATGATGAAATTAAAATACTTCAAACATTTATTTAAGAGGCATTCATCCTCTCATTTGCATAAGTGGGATAGGTCAAATTTGTATATGTTCAAGCAATCAAGCATTCAAACATTCTTTTCCAGCATTGAGCATTTTCAAGTCTCCCTTCAAGGATGGGTGTTGCATTCAAGTCAAAGATTAAACCATTGAAGAGGAGATTGATTCAAACATACAATTCCTACCACTGTCCAGACAACTTTTCATCAAATTTGCAGGGCAACTACATCTCGATATTTTACTACCAAATCCAGGTGCACAACTTCATCCCATATTTAGATCTCAAGTTATAATCATTTCTTTGTTAGTTTTGCACTATATAATTCCATCAATTTCAATTCCTTTCCAAATCAAACAAAAGGGAATAAGGGGATCATCATAACATCCTTAATTCATTCAAAATTCAATCTATCATCTTTGTGTGGAGATTGGATCTAGTGAATTACCCCTCATTTCCCTAATGTAATGGTGAAAAGTGCTTGAAGGATAATCAATAGTGAAACTCTCATGGCTCTTTGAGGGAAAGGGTTAGTTTTCCTCTTGATCTATCACTTGTCATTTTCCCACCATCATATTTTGGTGAACCCAACATCTTGCATGCTATCTTTTGAACAACATTGCATATTTTTCATTTACAAGTTTCAACTTTCTGTAAACTTAATGGTTAATTCGTTAAAAACCCTAGTTTTTTAAATTAAAATTGAACTTGTGATTTGTAAAAAAATTGCTTGTGTTTGTCTTAGATCTAAAAAATTGTTGTATTTGTCAAATTCAATTGCCTCATTGTCTTGTTCAATTTGCAATTAAAATTTACAAAATTAAGAGGTTACTTGTTAAAACCCTAATTTTCAAAAATCAAATTGAATTTATGCCAAAAAAAAAATTGGATTTCAACTTAATTTTCATATTTCTGATTATTCTCAGATTTGTCTTCAATCCCATAATTTAAATTTTCAATTCCCCCCCCTTTGCAAAATTCAAATTTGAAAATTAAGTGGTTAGGTCATCAAACCCTAATTTTAAAAATTAATTGGAATTTGTGTTAATTTCAAATCAATTTAAGTTACATTTAGATTTGTAAGGTGTCCCTATCCATTAGGTTTGACCCTTTTCTAAATTGCACTTCAATTCCTCTTTTTCTTCAAAACCCTAATAGGGTCCTATTTTCACCGTTGTGCCTTTATTTCGCCCATCTAAAGATTGTAAAATTTGCCAATTTTTTTGGGGTTAGCTCTAAAATCATTGTAATATCTATCCTTGAAAATTTTGAAAAAAGTTGGTCAGACCATGTGCGTTCCTGCCACGATCCTTGACTTTTTCCCAAAATTCTGGGAGATTGTTATGAATATATTTATTAGCTTAAATCTAAAAGATTGGTTGATTTTATCAATTTTTTGAACCTTCTAGAATCAAAGAAACCTTCAAAATTCAACATTGCAACTTTCAAGAAAAATTTAGGATTAAGAGGTTAATTATAATCTGCCCTGATTTTAAAAATTCTGATTTTAAAATTAAGTGATTTTTCCTTGGCCCTAATTTTAAAATTCCAAATTCCTTTCATTTTTGGAAATTGTGTCATTCCCTTCTTCCAACAAAGATCAAATTGTGTAATCATTATTTTCTTACATTTTGCGTTACTCAATTTTTACAAGCTTTGTCCTACAATTCAAAATTGAAAATTTCCCTCTAGTGCATGAGTTTTACCACTATTAGTACTACCTATTCTATCCCCATTATACAAAGCATTAGAATTAAGGCTTCCCAAGGTTTAATTACTGAGGAGATGCAGCCTAATTTGGGTGACTTATTTAATGAGGATCATGGTAATTCTTCGCATCCTAATCATGTGCCTATTCACCCTATTGATGGATCCCACGATGAAGAAGAAGCTTTAACTAGGGTTTCTTTAGATCAACTTTCTACATTGGACAATCAATTTGATAGCTTTCAACAATGGATGTCTCAAGTATACCCTAATAGTGAAGCTCTTCCATTAATTGAAGGTCTTAAACACATGCTTCAAAGTGATAACAATGAAATTGATATATTGCATGGCATTGCGCACATTATTGATTCTAATGTCATGCCCATCAAGAGTTGTTCTGAAACCCTAGGTTACTCACAACCTTCAACACATGCCAACTCCTCTATTCCTTTGACCAATTCTATGACTAGTATTCCTACATTCACATCTAACATCATGACTACTTAAACTCAAAATGTCATTCCTACAACTGTTGGTCATTGGGGCAATCCCTCTTCTTCATTTGATCCTCCATCATTACCTATATCTTCCACAAGTATTACTAATATTCCTCAACAAATCAGAGTGACACAAGGGGGCAATTCCTTCAACAACTTTATTCCTCCTTTAAGTGTCTATTTTTCTACCCATTCATCACCAATGCCTACTTATCATCGTGTCCCACCACCTTATTCTCAGTCCATGCCTTCTTTCAACAATATCACAACACCTTGTCAATCACCTATGTCTAACATCAATTCTTTCACCGAAATGACAATCAACAATCTTGCCCAAACCGTGTCTTCCTTACAACAACAAATTGCTTCCATGAGTCAATCCAAGTTTAGTGTGCCCACCTTTGATGTTGCGATCCCACTTTCTCTTGATATTGTTAAATTCATGCCACCTAAACATGTTGAGATCCTTCAATTAGATATCTATAATGGAAAACGTGATCCTCTTACGCATGTCAAAACATTTCAAAACTTGTGTACTGATTTTGCTTATAATCAATGATTGCTTGCAAAATTGTTTGCATGAACTCTAAGAGATAAGGCCTTACAATGGTATTGTTGTTTGCCTTCTTATTCTATCAGTTCCTTTCAACAACTAGAAAATGCTTTCATCCAACAATTTCAAAACAACATTGGTCCTATAATCACTTTGACTAATTTAATGCATTGTAAACAAGGTGTTAAATAAAAAATGACTGATTTCATTTTTAGATATAAGAATTTGTGTCCTCAAATTTCTTTTCATGTTTCTAATAATGATATTCAAAGAATTTTCATTTCTAATTTACAAAAAGATATTAGGGAAAAGCTTCTTTTGTCTGAGTATACTTCCTTTCCATAGTTGTGTGCAACTCTCCACAATTATCAATTGATTGTGAGTCAAATGGAGCAATCCACTCCTATGGGTTTGAGTGATAAGGTGGATAGTGTTCAACAACCATTTGGGAAGTTCAAACCAACAAAAATCTTCATCATGTTCAATGATCCAATCAACAACAACCATGTCAGATCTACAACAGGTATGCCTCCTATTTATAATTTTTTCCAAAGAGAAAGATAGTTTACACCTTTGAATGAATCTTTGCATAGTATTATGTCTCAGTTATTGCATAGAAATGTTATCAAACTTCCTCCTATAAAATAAGTTGATCCTTCTAAACTTGCATTTCCTCATTTTGATAACAATTGCTTTTGCTAATTTCATCGTCAACCTGGTCATGATACTGAGAAATATTTTGCATTGAAACATGAGGTTCAAAACATGATTGATAATAATACTATATCTGTGGTAGGTGTGAATGATAAAGGGAATAAATTAATTGCTTCTCCGAATCAAAATCTTAAGATTTTCAATGATCCCTTGCCATTGCATACCTCTAATGTTATTGAGATTGCACCTAGTTCTCTCTCTTCTGAAACAATCATCTGTATGGCTCCAAACTTGGTTAGCATGGTAGAGACACTATATTCACCTAAGGATGCATGTATTACATTTTACCCTAGTGAGAGCATTAGAGCGCTTGATGGCCCTTTATGAATAGCTGGAAAGGTTAAGGATATCCCTTGTCGTGGTGCCTTGATTGATCCCTCTTGCATGATTAATGTCATAACTAAAGAGTATATTTTTACTTTACAAATGCATAAACCATTATATGAGGCTTCTAATGTAGTTGTGAAGTTACTTGATAGCTTCTCTTGTCCTACCATTGGTTCTATCAAACTTCTTATTGAAGTCCATGCTAAATCCATGGATGTTGACTTTGTTATCATACCTTACTTTGAGCAATTCCATGTGAAGTTGGGCTATCATTGGTTGTCTTCCATGAAGGCTATTTCTTTTCCAATCCACAAGTGTCTTAAATTTCCTCACAATGGAGAAATCATAACCGTGAACCATATCTTATTTTGTCCATCCAAAAGAAGCCATAGTATTCCTATTGATCTCTTTTGGCCTAAACAATTTCAATCTCTTCCATGAAGGAGCAATGCTCTTTTTCAATCCTATAAAAAATGCAAGAATGATATGATCTTATCCTTAAGTCAATATAGTTTGCCAAAACCTGACATTCCTCTTCTTCCTCTCTTAGATAGAACTAATCTCCCTCCTAAGGAAAATTGTTCACCTACTCCTATGGATGTGAATTTACCTTCTCTTAAGGAGAAACACGATATTCTTCCTAAGGTTTGACCTATACCTCTTCCTCATGATGGACTTGGTCTCCTTCCTACACCTAATATTCCTACTTTATATGGCTTAGTTTCACCTCCTTCCTCTTATTGAGAGAAGAGGCCTTCTTCTCCTATTGTTCAACCAAAAAGACCTCAACCAAAACCTTCCACTATCAAGGAGAGAAATGTACCTACTTCTTCAAGTATTCCTCCTCCTTCACAGTCTTCCATTAAGACTTGACAAAATCATTGTGCAAGAGAACATCGATGAAGATGTTGTGTTCAAGCTCATAAAGCTATCTGTCAAAATACTAAATTTCCTCAGACTCCAACAGTTGACATGATTCCCTTTTCTCCTAAGAAAGATATTCAACAAACATCTCCAAATCATAAGTTGCATAAAAAATGTGATGGTTTTACTCCTATTCGCGTTCTTTCTCCTCTTGCTTTAAAATTTGATGCAGAAATGAGTGAAAATGTTTTTCATAATGGTAATACAACTCCTAATGCTTCTGATGGTGAGAATAAATATATTGATGTGGATAAACATTTATGAGATGAGTTTTCACAAACCCTATTCCTAGCTCCTAGAATCGAACAAAGTGACTTACAACATGAGCATAGTCCTTGTTTGGATCTTGTTATAGCTCCATTTGTTGTGCTCGATATTGCTCCTTTGTCATGTTGCTCGCCTTTCTAAAATAATGATCAAAAAGATCGGGAGGTTGGTGTCATGCTAGATTAGCAATATTATCACCTTAGATCTTTCTCTCTCTCTTTCTTTCTCTTTTGTGACCATTCTTCTATATATATACCTATTCTTCTATTGTTCCCTTAGTGTCTAATTGGGATCAATGCAAAGCATTGAGATCTTTTCTAGATCTCTTTCATGTTGACTCAAAAGAAATCCTATCTTCCCTTTCTTCTAAGGTAGTGTCCTTCTTTGGGGAATGAAGATTACACCATACTGACCCCGAGGAAAGAGACACTGCCTTGTGTTTTGTGTTCATTATCCTTGGGTTTATACCTTGATTGGGGGCTAAATCCTTGTGATAACGTGCTCCCTCTTTTCTATTTCTCTTGGTTGTATCCTACCTTAAAGCAATCACTCCCAAAAAGGTGTGTGTGATTGCTTTAACGTGGGGTCATACACTATGCTCATTATTCCCTTCTTGTGATACTTAGAATTACTTACTGAAGTTTGCTTTTCTTTGTAACCTTTTGTATCCTTGTTTTCATGATTCATAGTGAAGAGAAATTTTCTACTTGCATCATGGTTCTCCCTTTCTGGATCTTCCCTTTTATTTCATCAATTAAAGTCTTAAGATCCTAAGTAAACTAGGGGCTTGGTGCATCTTTCCTCCTTGACATGGTGAAAGTCTTTCAATCTTGCTTCCTTGTTCTTTATCACCAATATGGGCATATGCTTATACTCCCACTAAAGTGGGAGATAAATGTAGTGTCATAAAATTGTGATCGTAGCAATTTACGACTGCATTAGGGTCCTCACACATATGAACTCGAATCCTTTATCCTGATAGAAGACGAGAGAGTTCTCGGCTTGTGAAAAATGCTTCTTCCTTGGCCTCCGCATCACCCTATCCAAACTCTATCATGGAAACAGGGGTAGGATAGGGGCATGTTGCTCCTGTCCTCCCTTGGATAATGGTGTGATGCACTTTACCTCCCAAGATAGGGGAATGGTGCCTCTGTCCCTACCCTATTTTGGGGCAAGACCTTTCTAGTGCAAGAATTGTGGGCTGTGTAGTGAGCAGGAAATCTCACCGATGTTGGCCTGTGATGAAATTTAAATCCTTCAAACATGTTTTTAAGAGGCACTTGTCCTCTCATTTGCATAAGTGGGATTGGTCAAAGTTGGATATATTCAAGCGATCAAGCATTCAAACATTCTTTTCTAGATAATTTTCAAGTCTCCCTTCAAAGGTAGGTGTTGCATTCAAGTCAAGGATTAAACCATTGAAGAGGAGATTCATTCCAACATAGAGTTCCATACAAACATTTCTATCAACATTTCTACTACAACCTCACTTGAGTTAATTTACAGTTCAGTCTTTCATTTACATCTACTTGCAAGTACTTTCTTTCATTACTTGGTTAATTCAATTTTGCACTACGTAATTAAATCAATTTCAATTCCTTTTCAAATCAAATAAAATGAAACAAGGGGATTATCATAACATCCTTAATTCATTCAGAATTCAATCTATCATCTTTGTGTGGAAATTGGATCGAGTGAATTACCTCTCATTTCCCTAATGTAATGGTTAAAAATGCTTGAAGGATAATCAATAGTGAAACTTGCATCTCTCTTTGAAGGAACTTGCAGTCAATGGGATTGAAAACTCAATACTCAAAATAAATTTTCAATTAGTGGAGAGGAAATCCATGTAGACAATGGGATTGAAAACTCAAAAAGAAAATAGAGTAAATGAGGAGGACACCCAAACCGTTCAAGCAAGCCATAATCATCCACAAAAACTTTTGTTTGTGCATAAGTTCTTCTATAGTAGCATGAAAGTAGCCTAATTTTGGTTTTTCTTTCGTAAAGAAAAAGGAAAATTCCTAGAAATTCTTAGGCTACAATTTTCATAACAGATTACACTGAAAAGTTGGTTTTGGCAGTATTGTGACATCCCCTAATTCAGAAAATAAAAGGTTACACACTTACCATCGGGCCTTTGCACTCACATTTTATTTTCCCAATCTCATAGAAAGCATTACAATTACCACTACACAAGGGGGTTGCAGTCTTCCTCTACAACATATGACTTATAGAAAGATACTATTTTACCATATGATTTTTCTTAGTAATTAATTATCTTTAAAACATTTTGACTCCCATGATGAATTAGATTTTGAAATTGTCGGTTTGTACATCCGCAACTTCCAAGTTTTTAAGACTTTCACTTATCCTTTTTCTGGTAAACTTCCCCCAGTCGAATTCCTTGATTTTGGGAGGATTCTCTTCACTCACCAATTCATCTGGAGGTTTTATCATCGCATAGAGGGAAGGAATTAAGAAAAGTGGAATGGAGAGGTGTCTTCAGTTATCATTCAATATAAACACTCTTGAAGGAAAGAAAAGGTGTCCAAAACAAAAATTAAATACAAATACTCCTAGATTCTATTTATTCATATGTTCTTTGAATTACACCTTGTTCAATAGCATTTGGTATCCCAATCCTATAAGAACCACGCTACTAGAAGCTGAAAGGTTAGTATCTTCAAATGGATACCATGGTATCTACCAAATGACTACCAAGAGGTAGCAATAGAACTATTTCCAAAGTATGTATGTAAGAATACTTTAATCATTAGAATCTAAAATAACACTCCTATAATTATTATAATCAAATTATAATAGAATGAGAACCCACCAATCCCATGACTAACAATGACAAATAGGTCCGTAAATGAGTAATCTACCATAGTAAAACATCATCACCCATAATCCTATTGGGAAAAGAAACTAATCCTAGAATAGGGATATTTTTTTAATATATTAGAGATAGAGTACCAAAAGAACCAAATTTAGGTACAATATATGATGAAAATAATAGAAAAATACATAGCCCAACTAGGGCATAAAAGAGATTTAGTTATAGGGCAATTTAGGATCATGATGCACCAAGCAGTAGAAAGAAGGAAAAAAAAACTTATTTTAACTTAACCAAAATCGCACAACCTATGTTTGAATATTTTTATGGGTCAAAAAGATGTTGAATTTGGATTGATAAGACTTATTTATGCTAAAGAGGTGAAAGGTAAAAGATAACGGTGAATAGGATTAAGAGGTTAAATAGAAATGGAGGGATAATATTAAGAGGTAGGTTGAATTTTGAGAAAATACAAAGTGAATGAAGAGACAATTGACACTTGTCACATGAGTTTAAGGTCCAATCACTTATGTGTATCTCCATAATGTAAATGGTTAACTTCATAATTATCTCAATCTAATATTATAATAGTAAAAATAAAAATATAATAATATAATAATATTTAAATATTAATTACAATGTCATATAATAATAATAATAATAATTTAATATTAATTATAATATAAAAAATATAATAATTTTAAAGTGAAATAATGAACAAATATGCTTCTAAAAATAAATATGCTAGTTTTTAACATTAATTTGTATATATAATAATATATATACAATTGTCTTGAATATGTAAGAGATAATATTTAATTATTTTTCCAAATTTTCTCTTCTAATATGTGTTCAAACTTTGCTAGCTATGTGTGGAGTCAAAACAGTCTCTCTTTTGCATTGGTCATTTGAGAATATTATTTTAATTTGCCATGTTCAACTTTGAAGCAAAACTAATAAAGAGGGTGGTGAATGATATGATTAAGACATTGGACAGAGTCTCATTAGGAGTAGCCAAGCACCCTATGAGAATGGAAAGCGTTGCTAAGTATCTCATCCAAAAATTTGAATTTTATTCAGAGGGAGGTTTGGTTAAATCTGGGATACTTGGTATTGGTGGTATTGGCAAGACCACACTTGGCAAGGCCATGTTCAACCAAGTTTATGCTTATTTTGATGTTGTTTCCTTTGTCTTTAATGTCTACACCACTACTATAGACTCCGCATGCCTGACAAAGTTGCAAAAACAAATCCTTAAAGATTTAACCAACTATGATGGAAAAGTGTAGAGTGTTGAGAAGGGCATATCTTTGTTCAAAGATCATTTGGGAAGAAAATGTGCCCTTTTGATTTTAAATGACATGGATGCTAGGGAGAAATCAGAGGGTTTGGTTGGGGATTGGTTGGCCCCTAGTAGTAGAGTTGTTATTACTTCTAGAGACAACCATATTCTCCATTTTGCGGGGGTCTCACCTGAATGCATCCATGAAATGAGTGGATTGCAGACAAATGAAGGTCTTTAGCTATTCAGTTAGAACTTTTTTTTTCTCCATGCACTAGATATTCAATTTAATTAAGTGAAGTAATAAAATTTAAGAAAAAATTATCATATGTTTCTATTGTGTTTTATCAAAGTTATTTTTAGACAAACTAGTAATTTAAATAATATCTTTAATATATAAAAATTGTATCCACCTATTTTCTAAAAATTAAAAAATGAAAATGTAAAGCATGCTAAGAGTTCAATGTTTTATTAATTTATATCACTCTATAATTTATAACCTATATGTCAATTTAAGGCTCTTCAAATTAAAAAATTATAATTATGTTTGTCATTTTTTTTACAAGAGTGGGAGATATTATAAAAAACTCACCCTTTTTAGGCTTTTACATCTACTCTATGTATGACATTTTCCTTACGCCTTATGAGGGTTCTCAACATTTAGAATGGTTTTTCTATATAATATTATATTCCTATTGAGTTGTTGGAGCTTGGGCCCCAAAAAAGGGAATCTCCTCACTTCTTCTATGTTTGAGGTCTTAGAATATGATAATAGTTGTACAAAGGAAAAAGAAAGGTCTTCACAAATTAATCTCCTAATGTCACACTAAAGTGAATGGTGTGAGATTGAGTAGGCCTAGATACAATAATAATTAGGATATATCTGTGAATTTTCTTTCTTTCATCCATCTTAATCGTAATTACATGCTAGTTTGTGCTTACTAACTTGAACGTAGTTGTCTACTTCTCCAATGCACATGATTTCTAGTCCCTTCAAAACCATTTTACCTAATAAAAAATAAGTAGATATTCAATTTTGAATTGTTAACAATGTAAATATGATGCTATCTATCAAAAGATATTTAGTTTAATGACAACCCCATTGTAGTAGGAATTTACAGTGTTTAACTCAAGTCTTGATTTTCTATAAAATAAAAATTTGATTGTACTAAATTTTTATAGATGGTTAAATTTAGGTAAAGATTTATATTTTATTATCTAATAAGTTGGGAGAAAAGGTCCCAATCTCATAGAAAGGATTACAATTACCACTACAAAAGGGATTTGTAGTCTTCCTATGAAACATATGACTTATAGAAATATTTTATTTTACCATATGATTTTTTTTAGTAATTATTTATGGTTAAAACATTTTGATTCCCATGATGAATCAGATTATGAAATTGTCAATTTGTACATCCGCAACTCCCAAGTGTTTAAGACCTTCATGCATCCTTTGCCTGGTAAACTTCCCCGAGTTGAATTCCCTGAATTTTGGAGGACTCTCTTCACTCACTAATTCATCCAAAGGTTTTATCTTCACATAGTGGGAAGGAATTAAGAAAAGTGGAATGGAGAGGCGTCTTCAGCTGTCATTCAATATAAACACTCTTCAAGGAAAGAAAAGGTGTCACAAAAAAAAAATTAAATATAAATACTCCTAGATTCTATTTATTCATATGTTCTTTGAAGTACACCTTGTTCAATAGCATTTGGTATCCCAATCCTATAAGAACTATGCTACTAGAATCTAGAAGGTTAGTATCTTCAAATGGATACCATGATATCTACCAAATGACTACTAAGAGGTAGCAATAGAATTACCTCCAAAGTATGTATGTAAGAACAATTTATCATTAGAATCTAAACTAACACTTCTATAATTATTATAATCACATTATAATAGAATGAGAACCCTTCAATCCCATGACTAACAATGACACATAGGTCCATAAATGAGTCATCTACCATAGTAAAACATCATCATAAATAATCCTATTGGAAAAGGAAACTAATGCTAGAATAGGTTGATTTTTTTAATATATTAGAGATAGAGTACAAAAATAACCAAATTTAGGTACAATATATGATGAAAATAATAGAAAAATACATAGCCCAACTAGGGCATAAAAGAGATTTAGTTATAGGGTGATTGTAGGATCATGATGCACCAAGTAGTGGAAAGAAGGGAAAAAAACTTATTTTAACATGACCAAAATCACACTGTTGGCATATGGACACTCCAATGAGACATTGTGTGATTGAAGGTTTTTTCATTGATGGCAACCTTGCAATCCTATGGCACCAGCAAGACATTATACTGGCAAAAGCATTACACAGGCAACCTTGCAATCCTATGGCACTAGCAAGACATTATACTAGCAAAAGCATTACACAGGCAACCTTGCAATCCTGTGGCACCGGCAAGACATTATACTGGCAAAAGCATTACACAGGCAACCTTGTAATCCTATGGCACCGGCAAGACATTATACTAGCAAAGCATTATTCAAACAAGATAGTGCACTGGCACAAAAGATGTACACCAGCACAGAAGGAAATATGTATACTGACACTGAGGCCGACAGGATTTTTGATATGTAATATTTTGTTTATTATTGTAAGCTGACTTGGCAAATTGTAAAATGACTCTTGTATATAAAAGAGATCATTGTAGTCATTTGTAGGATATGGATAGGAAGCATAAATAAATTATAAGGCAGACCTAATGTGTGAATTGTAGGTCAAGGGTATATGTAAAGAATAGAGCAAGAACCGGTACTAAATCTGGCATTGAAGATGCTATTGTAAAGCAGTATAGAATATTGGATGTGTGTAAATCCTCATTGTAAGTCAGTGTGACTTCTTATTGAGCAGTGTGCTCTAGGCAGTTGGCCTTCCTGCATGTGTAGGCCCCTATTGTAAGTAATATTCTCTTATTGGCCAGTAAGTGAATATTGTGGGTCACAAATCCCACTGAGGTTTTTCCCACACTGGGTTTCCTCATTAAACATCTTGTGTTATGGTGTTCTTTTCATGTGGATGTTTTTGATTCTATTATTTGCATTAATTCTTGCATACCGGTATACTATTACTTTATGTTTTGCATATTCAATTTCAAGAAAATTACATTACCAGTCAGATATTGATTCACCCCCCCCTCTTAGTATTTATGGGAACCCTAACAATTAGTATCAGAGCCTAGTCCTCTATTTTCAGAAGCCTAACAGCTTGAGGAAGATCTTAACACCGGTAAAGATGGAAAATCTGATGAAGCAACTTGAAGGAGCTCTGACTAACTATGATGCAGAGAAGTTGAAAAATATCAAATTAGAAGATGATTTAAAAGTAGCTCAGGACATTATTTAGGCACTTCAAGAAAATCTTACTATTACAAGAAATAAGAGAAGAGAACTTTGTGAAAAATTGTAAAATGAGAATGATGAAAAGGAATCACTAAATGATACAATAAGCAAATTGAAACAAGAGATCATGACAACAAAAAATAAAATGCAAGATATGACTATGAGATTTTGCAAAGAGATTGAGGACAGAAAGAAGAATGAAAAAGAATTGACTAGAAGAATAAGTGATGCAACAAATCAGAACACAAGACTTAGCTATGAAAATGACATGTTGAAGACAGATCTGATGCATACTCACAATGACTCGAATGAACTAATGAGATAAAAAGAAATCTTGGAAAGGGAATTGGAAACTGCAAATCAACACAAAGAAAAATTCAAGAAAAGCTCAGAAGAACTTGGTACCTTATTGAAGAATCAAAAACCCAAAGGTGACACTTCAGGAATTGGATTTGAAGTTGGAGAAAGCTCCAGTACTACAAATACCCAGGATCACAGCAAACCAGTAAGACCTTCTAATACTTACAAATTCAATGGAAAATGCTTTAACTGTAATAAATATGGTCATAGGGAAAATGAATGTAGATCTAGGAATTATCAGAACATCAATCCTCCCACCGGTCCATGCAACAAAATTGGTCATAACTCTGAAAATTGTAGAATGAATGTAAGATGTTATGTTTGTGGAAGATTTGGTCATTTATCAAATAAATGTAGAACACAAACTGGCATAGGTTACGGGAAAGCTATTCAGAAAAATAATGTAACTTGTTATGCCTGTAACAAGATTGGTCATATTGCTAAATTTTGTAGAAGTAAAGGTACACCGGTAGACAACAAATGTACTAATTTGAAAGGTAAAGAAAAGGTTGAAGAGGTTAAGCAAGAATTCTCAAAACAATGGATTAGAAAAGGTGATCTAAATATTGGGGATACTCCTCCACTAGTAGAACCAACAAATGCTCCATCGGTAGGACAACATGATACTCCACCGGCAGGACAGAGCAATGCTCCACCGGCAGGATGTTCTTCATCAAATTGAAGAAAATTATCTTGAGGGTTTGGCAATCTAATGACACATGTGCTATTATTCCCTCAGTTAGAGAAAAGAAGTTGAAAATCATTCATTACTGGCAAATAAAGTTAAGCTAATACATTACCGACAAGCAATTAATGTGGTAGGTAGCAGAAAAGACTTTATAAAATAAGGATTTTGGCTCCATTTCATTTCACTATGAATTCAAACTTTCAGAGAGCGTGAAGATTTTCGAGCTAAGGCATTTTCGAGCAAAGAGGCAAAGCATTTCAGCAATCAATCCATTCAAAGGTAGAAAAGGGTATTTATCATCATGGCATCCTCTGCACTTGAATTCATAGCAAACTCTACAGTAGTCAAAGTTATAAAATGACCTAGACCCATGTTTCAACTAGTTCCCAAGGTAGCTAAGAAAGATGACAACACAGGTGCTTTTTCAAAAATTCCAAAAGGTGTTGTTTATGCAAAAGACCCTAGAAAGTATATTCATTGCAACATAGAGGAATTAGGTGATGAAGAAATCAAAAACATGTATAAGTCTATTATATGTGACAACTCCAGGAATGTGAAACCTGAACATAAAATTGTTGAAACCCTAGGATTCACTGAAATCCTTTGCATTCTTGAATTTCCCAAGGAAGTGGTTAGGATAGTTTTAAGCAGGGTACATGGTTCATTCTTTTGGCTTGACTCAGTGCATAAAATTACAAAGGAAGCTGTGAAAGCAGTAATAGGGTTACCCTCCACTGGTAGCAGACCCAACAAAACCAAGAAGGTTTCCAATGACTTAGTAACAAACTTAACTGGTGCAACATCCAACAAGAGATCATTGAGGGTTAATGATGTGACCGATACAAATGTTAGATTTGTTAGCATGATTTTAGGTTACAAAGCAACTCATGCTAATAGGCTTAACTCAGTTTCTAGTTTATGCATAAAGAGTTCTTATGACATGGTTAAGGACAATGTAAAAATTGATATCTGTGAATGGTTAAAGGATGAGTTAATTGACAACTTAGCAAAAATCAAGAAGGATAAGAAAGGAACCTTTATATTTGGAAATTTACTTGTATGCTTAATGCTACACATAACCAAATAGGCTCTTGGTATAGGCAACAAGGACTTTGGGTTTGACCTACCGGTAGGAAAACAATCATCTGACTTATTCAACAACATGGGTGAAAACAGAGAAAAGAATATCAATGAGTATTTTCAAGCACTAAAGGTCAGAATGAATAAAAGAACCAGACTATCACAAGAAATTGTCAACAAATACAAGGATGATATATGTTTTGTAATAAAAAAGGATGAGATATGGATGGAAGCAGTCATCCCAAGGACTGTTTGGGTAACAGAGATGGGGTATGAAACAGATGACCATATAGTGGAAACTTATGCCAAAGCACTTCTAGAAGCCCCCAATGAACCAAAGGAAGAAGTATTTGGTAGTGCTGAGACCATCAAAAGTCAAATTCAATCTAAAAAGAGAGTGAAAAAGGTTGAGGCATTTGTGAGAAAAGGAACCAGACAAGAAAAAGCCATAAAGGAAGATGTATTAAAGAAAACCGGCATAACAGAAGATGAGTTGGTAGCCCAACAACCTGAAACTCATCTATCATTGGTAGATACTTCCTCAAAAGGAGATATGCCAGCAACTTTCAAAAGAGTTGATAGGAAAAGAGACCCCTCACCGGTAACCACTCCTTCACCTAGAAGGACAAGACAAAAGCAACAAGCCATGAGATCTCTAGTCAAGAAAGCCACACCTAAGAAGAAGCTGACCCCCAAAAGGAAGAAGAAGACAAACACTGACTTGGCCCCTCTTGACATATTACTGAATGAGATCATAGAGGAAGGAAAATTGAAAAACATAGGGAAAATCTATGACACCCAATCAGATGATGAGAAAGGACAAGTTGAAGAGAGTGTCATATTACACATGGACATGTATAAAAAGTTTCTGTTGCAAGTCCTAAATGAAATTCCTGATGAACTATATAAAAGACTTGAGGCCAGAAGGCAAGGAATAATTGAATTGGATAAGAAAATTAAAATAGAGAAACTACTTGCAGTATACCTAGTTAACTCACCTAAGGAAATTGATGATCTGATAGCTCAGGCCAACCGAACAGTTTTTTCCACTATACACCGGCAAATTTCACTAATGGCAGGTAGAGTTACAGAAGTTTTAGAGGAAACAGAAAATGGTTGGGATACATTCTTGGTTGAAAAAGAAAAACAAGAAGAATATAGGAATCCCAAGCCCATTCTGGTATATCAGAAGGACAAGGATAAAGGGAAAGGTAAAGTTGGTGGACCACCAAGTATCAAGATTAGAGACAACTTACCCCCACCTCCTTTAAATACTCCATTGGTATAAACAACAACTACAGAAGATCAACCAACAGCTGAGAGTATGGACATAGAGGATAATAATCCTAATCTTGAAGTCCTATATACTGTGAATGTTGATACTCAGAAAATCAACATAGTGGTAGATAAGGATACAACAGATAAATCAGGAAACAAAGAGCAACCAGTAGTAGATTCAGAGAAAAAGATGGAATCTGGAACACAAACAGAGAAACCAACAGAGCTAAAGGCTCTAGAACAGATGCCACCAGTAAGAAATGATGCAGGAAAACTAGTGTTTAAAGAGATGGAGACACAAATAGACCTACCAAAGGTCAATACTAGCATGGTCACTTCCATCGGCACTCAGTTTGTTGGGTCACCATCAAATGTAACAGAGGTATTACTTGAATCTATCAAGAAAATAATTGATTATACCTCACAAGCTTATAAAGCGATAGATGATTCAATTCCAATTTTGAAATCAATAGCTCCCAATTGTAATATAGCCAACAAAGATTCTTTAGGCTAGTTGGATACACTTTGTAAATATATTTCTAGAAATTTTGAGCAAACAAAGGTAGAAACTATAAAGGAAAGTGTAGAAAAAGAGAAATAGAAATTCTTTGAGGAAGGAATAAAGAAGTGTAACCGGGAATTTGACACACTTCTACCGGAACTGTGCAATTTATTGAAAGAGCACAAAACTCTGTACAAAGACACCTATAAGATAAACTTTTTGACCATAGATGTAGACAAAAAGATGAGCAAGGTACATGAAGAGATCAATAAACTTGCAGATAATTTTGTTAACTCACCTGATACATTATCAGCTTTTGAGGAAAAGATAACAAATTTTGAGGAATAATTGCTCAAATTAGAAAGAGAGAAAGAGAAAATAATAAACAAGGCAAAATTCTTGAGATCTAAACTAAGTCCAAGATTGGACTATTTAGCATCTCTGCAGAAGGAAATCTCAGAGGCACTAACACAGGGAAACAAAACACTGGCAAAGCACTTGCAACATCTCACCGGTACAGTATATAGAACTGAGACAACAATAAAAGACAACAAGAAGTTTATGGATGGTATAAACTTAATTTTGGGAGATATTCTTCAGATAATAACTACCCAACTACAAGGTTGACGTTATGAATTGGTACAACTACAAAATCTACTAACCTTTGTCATTGATGCCAAAGGGGGAGTAGTAGATGAGAAATTTCAAAACATAGGGATCACATGCTCAGGGGGAGCTCTCACATTTTTGGTAACATTTTTGGTCTACACATTTTTGGATATCGTTTTGAAATTTCTCATGAGTGTTGCCATCAATGCCAAAGGGGGAGATTGTTGGCATATGGACACTCCAATGAGACATTATGTGTGATTGAAGGTTTTGTCATTGATGGCAACCTTGCAATCCTATGGCATCGGCAAGACATTATACCGGCAAACGCATTACACAAGAAACCTTGCAATCCTATGGCACCGACAAGACATTATACTGGCAAAAGCATCACACAGGCAACCTTGCAATCCTATGGCACCAGCAAGACATTATACCAGCAAAGCATTATTCAAACAAGATAGTGCACCAACTTCAGCAAGATCAATCTACATTGGCACCGGCACAGAAGGAAATATGTATACCGGCACTAAGGCCGACAGGATTTTTGATATGTAATATTTTGTTTATTATTGTAAGCCGACTTGGCAAATTGTAAAATGACTCTTGTATATAAAAGAGATCATTGTAGTCATTTGTAGGATATGGATAGGAAGCATAAATAAATTATAAGGCAGACCTAATGTGTGAATTGTAGGTCAAGGGTATATGTAAAGAATAGAGCAAGAACTGGTACTGAATCTGGCATTGAAGATGCTATTGTAAACCAGTAAAGAATATTGCATTTGTGTAAATTCTCATTGTAAGTCAGTGTGACTTCTTATTGAGCAGTGTGCTCTAGGCAGTTGGCCTTCCTACATGTGTAGGCCCCTATTGTAAGTAATATTCTCTTATTGGCCAGTAAGTGAATATTGTGGGTCACAAATCCCACCGAGTTTTTCCCACACCGGGTTTCCTCATTAAACATCTTGTGTTATGGTGTTCTTTTCATGTGGATGTTTTTGATTTTGTTATTCGCATTAATTCTTACATACCAGTGTACTGTTACTTTATGTTTTGCATATTTAGTTTCAAGAAAATTACATTATCGGTCAAATACTAATTCACCCCCCCCCTCTCAGTATCTGTGGGAACCCTAACATGCACAACCTATGTTTGAATATTTTTATGGGTCGAAAAAATGTTGAATTTGGATTGATAAAACTTTTTTATGCTAAAGAGGTGAAAGGTAAAAGATAATGGTGAATAGGATTAAGAGGTTAAATTGAAATGCAGGGATAATATTAAGAGGTGGGTTGAATTTGGAGAAAATACAAAGTGAATGAAGAGACAATTGACACTTGTCACATGAGTTTAAGGTTCGATCAGTTATGTCTATCTCCATCATGCAATTAGTTAACTTCATAATTATCTCAATCTAATATTATAATAGTAAAAATAAAAATATAATAATATAATAATATTTTAATATTAATTACAATATCATAATATAATAATAACAACTTAATATTAATTATAATATAAAATATAATAATTTTAAAGAGAAATAATGAACACATATATATCTTTCAGCACACTTTACTTATATTCTTGTAAAAATTAAGATGCTCGTTTTTAACATTAATTTGTATATATAAATATATATATATATACAATTGTCTTGAATATATAAGAGATAATATTTTGGTATTTTTCCTACTTTTCTCTTCCACTATGTTTTCAATTTTTGCTACCTGTTTGTGGAGTCAAAACAGTCTCTCTTTTACATTGGTCATTTGGAAATATTAACTTAATCTGCCATGTTTAGCTTTGAAGAACAACTAGTAAAGAGGGTGGTGAATGATGTGATTAAGACATTGGACAGAGTGCCATTAGAAGTAACCAAGCTCCCTATAGGAGTGGAAAGTGTCGCTAAGTATCTCATCCTGAAATTTGAACTCTATTCAAAGGGAGGTTTGGTTAAATCTAGGATACTTGATATTAGTGCTATTGGCAAGACCACACTTGCCAAGGCCATATTCAACCAAGTTTATAGTCATTTTTATGTTTCTTTGTTTGTCTTTAATGTCCACAACACTGTTGCAGACTCCACATGCCTGGAAAAGTTGCAAAAAAAAATTTCTTCAAGATTTAACCAACTATGATGGAAAAGTGCAGAGTGTTGAGAAGGGTGTATCTTTGATCAAAGATCGTTTGGGGGGGGAAATGTGTGCTTTTCATTTTAAATGACATGGACCCTAGGGAGCAATCTGAGGCTTTGGTTGGGGATTGGTTGGCCCCTGGTAGTAGAGTTGTTATTACTTCTAGAGACAAGCACGTTCTCCATGTTGCGGGGGTCTTGCCTGAACGAATCCATGAAATGAGTGGATTGCAGAAAAATGAAGGTCTTCAGCTATTTAGTTGGCACCTTTTTTGTCTCCATGCCATAGATATTCAAGTTAATTAAGTGAAGTAATTAATTTTTTTTTAAAATTATCATATGTTTCTATTGTGTTTCATCAAAGTTATTTTTAGACAAACTAGTAATTTAAATAATATCTTTAATTTATAAAAAATGTATCCAACTATTTTCTAAAAAATAAAAAATGAAAATATAAAGCATGCTAAGAGTTTAATGTTTTATTAATTTATATCACTTTATAATTTAGAATCTATATGTCAATTTTAGGCACTTCAAATTTAAAAATTATAATTATGTTTGTCATTTTTTTTACAAGAGTGGGAGATATTATAAAAACTCACCCCTTTTAGGCTTTTACATCTACTCTATGTATGGCTTTTTCCCTACTCCTAATGAGTGTTCTCAACATCTAGAATGGTTTTTCTATATAATATTATATTCCTATTGTGTTGTCAAAGATTAGGCCCAATGAAGGGTAATCCCCACACTTCTTCTATATTTGAGGTATAGAATATGATAATAGTTGGAGAAAGGCAAAAGAAAGGTCTTCACCAATCAATCACCTAATCTCACACTACACTAAAGAGTATGAGATTGAGTAGGGTTGGATTCAATATAATTTAGGCTAGATCTATTGGTTTTCTTTTCTTTCATGCATCTTGGTCATAATTGCATGCTAGTTTGTGCTACTAACTTGATTGTAGTTGTCTATTTCTCCTAATTGTTTTCTCTAGTGCACATTATTTGTAGTCCCTCCAAAACAATTTTAACTAATAAAAAATATTTGGATATTCAATTGTAAATTGTTAATTGTGTAAATTTGATGCTATCTATAACAAGATATTTAATTTAATGAAAACCCCATTTTAATAAGAATTTAAATAGTATTTAATTCAAATCTTGATGTTTTATTAAAAAAAAAGTGACTCTAAATAAAATTTATTGGATGGCTAAATTTAGATAATGATTTATTTTTTATTGTCTAAATAATTTGGGAAAAATGATCCCAATCTCATAGAAAGCATTACAATTATCACTACACAAGGGAGTTGCAGTCTTTCTATACGGCATATGACTTATAGAAAGATTTTATTTTAGGACATCATTTTTTCCAATAATTATTTTATGTTTAAAATAGTTTCGATTCCCATGATGAATCATATTCTAAAATTGTCGATTTTTATATCCGCAACTCTCATGTTTTTAAAATCTTCACACATCCTTTGCCTGATAAACTTCCCCAAGTTGAATTCCTTGAATTTGGGAGGATTCTCTTCACTCACCAATTCATCCAGAGGTTTTATCATCTCATAGTGGGAAGGAATTAAGAAAAGTGGAATCGAGAGTCATCTTCAAGTGTCATTCACCACAACTCTATGTTCCACGCTCTCGTACTTATCATTCATCAACACCTACAATAGCATGCCATTCAAGGAATGATTCTACAAGGTTTTAATGAAAAAACATTCTCAGAGTGAGTTTAAGAATTGTGTAAGCCTACCTGCACGTAGTTGGCAACATTCAGGATGAAAGAGTTGGGCATGGGCGGAGCTAGAACCTATTGCCCATTTTCCTTGCACTTCACCTCCAATCCACCGACCTCATCTTGGTAAAGAAGAGTGAGGGCTCCAATGTCCTTGTGTCTTCCTATACCCAGTGCTAGTTCTAGCTTAGGGCATTCCGAGTAACTATTTAGTCATGCAATGCTCATATCATCTTTGAAAAACTCATTGAGGCACTTGTCAAGTAAGCTAAGGCTCCACGATATTAGTTCAAGAACCTTAAACAACACCTCCATCACAGCCTATGCATATGCCAGGCAAGCTTCTCTACACATTTTTTAACACAATATAAATACCGAAGGAAAAAAGAAAGAAGAAAGCAGAAGCAACTGTACTTACTTACCTGAACTCGGGAAGGCTATCAGGCTAGCAGTTTTTGATGATCTTGATAGAGGGGTCATTTGGATCAATAGATATGGGCAATTCGAGCTCATCCTAGGGTGTAAAGTCGAACACCTCTTTTCAATCCTTCACAATTTTTGTATGCTCTGAATTAAAGTATCCCGTGGGGTTTTGAGCATCTTGGGATATTCATCTCTTTTCTTTGAGAGGTAACGTGAAGAAAGTGGCTTGGGTGGACTGGACGCGGTGAATAAGATGTTCAGGAATGTCATGGTTGATGAGGTAGAAGAATCCCCACTCTCTGCAGGCCTTCCCCACTTCCTCTGCGAAGCACTTTTCCAAGTCTATAACGGGAACTTTCAAATTATCCTTGGGGGAAGTGGAGGAATGCTTGAGGTTGGGATGATGTTCTTCCTTCTGAATAAAACTCTCTTTGAACTCCATGGCTAATTTTTCCTAGATTTTTTATCTATGTTTATCTTAAAAACTGAATTTTCTTTGATTATCTTAAAAGCTAAATGGTTTATATAGATTTTGCAGACTGCCTGACTCAATTTTTTTCCACCTTAGAATAATAAATTGCCTGTTTCAAAAACTAAGGGCGAACACAGTTTTTTATTCACCAACTCTAATTTTCATAGTGTCCATTTTTGAATATATGTTGATGCTGACACGTGGAATACATCCGTTGTGCTCTTTATAAATGACAGAACGTGCGGAGATTCTCTAAACTCGCAATCGTGTCGCAGTTGTAAAGTTAAACTCTAGTTTATGTCACTCTAAATTTAATTTTATTGATGTGGGGTGTGGTGCAGGTGTGAAATTTAAAGTTTGATTTGGATTTTGGGTATGATAATGGTAATACTCTGCATTCTAATATAATATATATCTTGTATTAATTAATGAAAAAATAGAGTATATGTCATGGGTTTAAATTATAAGAGAAAAGTTAAGGTAGGTAATTTTTTATTATTATTACATTATGTATTTATTTTAGTTTGTGTGAAATATAAATGAAAATGTATGTCACATTAAATTAAATAGTCAATGTGAAAATTAAATATTTTTAAAACATTGAAAATATATGTATATGGATAACAATTATTGTGATATATTTGTAATGGGTGTTCTATTAGATATTTGTCAAACAATAAATATACAAATTAGTAGGATATGTCATTTGAAAATTGTACTTAATATATAACTTGTTTGAAAATTTATCTTTCAATGTAGTGTATGTAAAGAAAGACGGGTAAGGTAATTTGTTTAAGAAGAAGGTGGTATAGGTTCAAACTAAGCACAAAATTGTGATATTGCAAAAAAATTCATGAAGGCCACCATGACAAAGGAATGAATTTGATATTGTAACTTCAAAACATAACTCACAAAAGGAATGTTAGTGACTTTGTGCTATAAATGTGGGATCATCATGCAAATGGAAGAAAACACCTCAAACACACGCATGAAACACTGCATTAGAGTTAGTAATCACAAAAACATGTTGGTGAACCAAAAACTCTCAAAATCATTCCATGCTCCTCTACCCCTAAAGATCCTTAAGATTCAAGGTGGCCCTCACTTGGAAGAGCACTTGATCTCTTGGATGTCAAACTAGAGAACGGGATTTAAATGATGATTCTAGGATCAAAATGAATGCAACTAAGATCCTAGTGAATGGTGAGATGATGATAGGAATGAATGCTAAAGATGTAAGATGAAAAACTAGTTATGATCAATATGGTGGAGATGATATGAGGCAAAGTTAATTTCAAATTGAAGATTATGATGAGCTAATTAAGCTAGATGGAGATGAAAAAGTATGGAATTGATATGCAATTTAGTCTTAATGATCTAAAACATAATGCAATTAAGCTAAATGCTATGATGCTAATTCTAGAAGACTTAGATGCTTAAAGATGACAAATGAGCTCCTTGATAACCTACAAAATGACTATAATTTGGATGCATGAGATTGTGATCCTTGAATTGAAGAAATGAGCTCTATTTATAGGTAAAATAGAGAAAATGATTGTTGAGATTGAGTAATCTCAACAAGGGCTAGGATTGAAAGTTATCAATCCATGCAAGAGATTCTATCCAATCCCAATTTGACAAATGTCACCTTGAGAGGGCTTGAGAGGATGCTAAACAAGCATTAGATGATAAAAAAGAAATTAGGGATAACCTCAAGGAGTGACATCATTGGATAATATCATTAACCAAGGAGGCATGCTATTATCCAAGAGGTAAACTCTTGTGCAATACAGGAAAATGGTTAAAGGGACAATTGTCATGGCTAAGGGGTGTGAGCTTTTAAGAGGCATTAAATTCCTTTTGAAGGCTTTGGGGGATAACTTTCCCAAAGAGGAAAACCACTAGTGGTTTATGTAAGAGCCTTATATGTTTGGAAGACTCAACAAGTTAACTTGTTGAAATAGATAAAGTATTAAATGCATTTGGAAGCATTCTTCCAAATTTGGAGAAGTGACTCCCCCAAATTTAGGGAAAGGACATGAATAGGAGATTAGACATGATTAGGCTAAGATTAGGAGGTTTCTAGAAGGATGATTATGGAGGCAAGTGGGAGAGATAGGAGAATGCAAGTGGGTGAGTGAAAATAGGATTTTTAGTTAAATTAAAATGATTTAATCTAGCCAAAAGGGATGCAATTTGCATTTGTAGGATTTCGCAAGTGGGGGGATTTACAAATAAAATTTGATTTATTTAAATGCAAAAGGGGATTTTAATTAAATGTAGATTTAATTAAAACGGGAAAGGGGATAAATGGATATTTTTAATTAAATGTGAATTTAATCAAAAGGGGAAAATGGGATTTTAATCAAATAAATACGATTTATTTAATCAAATGGCTATGGGTACTTAATCAAACCTTAGTTTAATTAATATGTTAGGCTAGAAGAAGGGGGTTGAATTGAATCTTGAATTGAATTAAAAGGTCAATTAGAAGAATAGGGATATTAATTAAATCTTAATTTAATTAATTGGAAGAATTAGGGATAATTAAATGAATAAAATTCACTTAATTCATTGTGCAACTTCTAGGTGTCTACAGTGATGTACATGTCCTCTCTAGTTGGTTCCATATAAAGGATACATTATTATTTTGGCATATGCTTTGGATTTTATGATCTAATTAATCATTGACTTGATCTAGCTAGTCGTGTATGACATATGTTGTGTTTTTCAACTTTTACAATCACTAATAATCTTCAAATTAATTGGGATGACATGTTGAGTAGTAATTGCATGTGGCCTTTATTATGAAAGTATCCATTCTAGTAGGAATTATATAGTTGGTAGTGAGGTGTTAGAATATCATAGAGATTTTTTTGTAGACATTTGTTGAGGTGTATTTTGATTTCTTGAAGTAGTTACTGCATCAATAACTAGTAGGAACATGATTGACAATGTTTGTTCTTTAAAGGGTCCATGTGTTACTTGCCACAAAAGATTCTCGTATTGCAATAACAAAAAAAATTTAGATGGGAAATTACTTGAGTAAGTAATGTTTTGTTCTTGGATCACCCACCTCAGTTTTACTGACTACTTTGAATCTCCATCAAGTTATATAGTGGTTACCTATAGTGCTGAAGGTGTACATACTCATACTATGCACTTAATGCACTTGTTACAATCCCATTGCTCAATCTATGAGGATATGTATAAATTTAGTTGCATTATCAGGTAAGTGCACAAAGATGGTGGTAAAAAAGGGGGGTATAAGTGGACACTTTTTTTCTGAAATCAGGTGAACGTGAACTTGGAGGAAAAATTTGAAAGTCATCCACTCAAGCTATGAAGATAATCAAAGAACAAATATTGTAGTACTCTGAATCTAGTTTACAAAATACTAAACTTTTTCAAAATTGGATAAGACTAAGGGGGTCAAATCCTTCACGCATGAAAAACTGACCCTATTTTTTTCTGAAAAACATAACATAGTGTCTGACATGTGCATAAAAAACATAATAGTTAGATTTAGTATTTTGACAAATCCTTTGGCAGAAAGATAGTTAAGAGTGAGCACTAGAAGATGTGTATTTTTTTGTAATTGTTTGTTGAGTATTTTGTTTTTTATGATTTTTCCAATCGAGCACATCCTGAAAATTCAGTACATGTTCGTGCGCAAAGCATAAGTTGCACTAAACAAATCGAAAATACAATTTTTTTTTTTTAAATTGTAAATAATCAAGTGCACTACAATAATATATAAAGTTTTTTAAATTTGGATAAGTATATCAAAAGTTATTCAAAAAATGGTACACCTATGTCTGTGAGAACTATGGAGACACTAGTAAAAGAAATTCAATAATAATATGTTATTGTTGTTCAAATTGAAAACAAATTATATGGTTAGAAAGCTCAGAAGATGGGTGAAAATATGGTGGAAATTTTAGAAATACCCACTTTATGAAGTGTAAACCTAATGATGACAAAGTCAATAAACCAAGTTGATAAAATAAAACACATCAAAAATGAGAGAAATGGAGGGAAATCAAACTTGCAATCTGTAGCTTTGTCATCCAGGCCTATTTCCAAGCCTAAGCAGTCAAAAGCGTGTACAGGGTGCTTATAGTGTAATAAGCACGTATGGGGTTCTTATAGTGTAATAATCGTGTACACACTACTTTTACTATAAAGAGCACGTACGCGCTATTGTATAATATGATATTCTATGTATAATATGTGTATAATATGACATTGTATATATAATATGTTTATATACATATAATATATGTATATATATAATATATTAAACATATATATACACATGTAAGTGTATCGTCTCTCCCTCTCAAATGCATACAAGGTCTCTCTATCTCTCTATTTGTCTCTCTCTGTCTCTCTCTCTCTCTCCCCTTCTCCCTTCCTCCATACCCCATTCCTCTTTCTCTTCTTCTCTCCCTCCATACCCCATTGCAACTGTGTCTACACTTCTATAGAAGTAAGTGAATTTATTTCTTGTCTGCAACTTCCTCTTTGATTTTTATCATGTATCCTCTCCTAAAAAAATTGACTGATGGATTTTTGTGTGTATATTGAATAGGAGGAATAGGGTTTGAAATTGAACCATGGGTGTATTACTGTGACAAACAAGGAAACCTATAGCAATATTCTTCTTGAATGTGTTTTTAATGAGCAGAGCAGATGTGGAAAATAGTGTCAACAAAGCAACATGATGAGTCAGAGTACCTACAATATGTTTTTTAGAAGAAAACAACAAGTAGGAAGAGAAAGAGGGAGAGTAACATAGATGATGTCATGTAGAATGATAGTGGTGGGTATGTGAGAGTTCCCATGTTGTTACACAATGCCTGTCACCTAAAGAAATTAAAGTTTGTTTTATGCATGATAGTGGTAGTATATGATGATCATCACTTGTCAAACAGCTTGGAATGGTACATACCCATGAAAGAAATCAAGTGTGTAATTCCTATAGTCATAGTCAAAATCAGTCTTATAACCTTGCAAATTTAATAGGCTATCATATGTTTTAGAACTTAGGCAGTAATCTTAGGGTTAGGTCAAGCTCTTACACTTGCTTTTTAGTGAAGCCTCATTGTTTGTTCACTTGGAGTCTCATTGTATGATCTTCTATTCATAACTTTAAATTTAATATATCATTTTATTAGCCCACCATATGACCCCTTAGGTGTCATTAGAGGTCATATTGTTTCCTAAGAGGTCATATGGTATCCTATGACCCCTTAAGACCCCTCCTCTTTCCCTCCCCCCTACTCTCCCTCTCTCTCCCTCTCCCTCCCTCTACCTCTCTCCCTCACTCTACCTTCCCTCCTCTCTCTCTCTCTCTCTCTCTCTCTCTCTCTCTCTCTCTCTCTCTCTACCTTCCCTCCCCCCTCTTCTCTCCCTCCCTCTACCTCTCCCTTCCCCCCTCTTCTCTCCCTCTCCCCTCTCCTCTCTCTCTCTCCCTCTCCCTCCTTCCCTCCTTCCCTCTCTCTCTCTCTCTTCCTCTCTCTCTATTTCCTTTTCCCAATCTCACTTTCTCTCCCTCTCTCTCTCCCCCTCCCCCTCTCCTTATCCTATTATCTCTCTCTCTCTCTCTCTCTCTCTCTCTCTCTCTCTCTCTCTCTCTCTACCTCTCTCTCCCTTCCCTCCCCCTCCCCTCTCCTCTCCCTCTCTCTCCCCTCTCCTCCTCTCCCCTCTCTCTCCCTCTCCCTCCCCCCCCCTCTCTCTCTCTCTCTCTCTCTCACCCCCCTCTTCTCTCTCTCTCTCTCTCTCTCTCTCTCTCTCTCTCTCTCTCTCTCTCTCTCTCTCCCTCCTTCCCTCTCTCCCTCTCTCTCCCTCTCCTCTCTCTCCCTTCCTCCCCTTCTCTCTCTCTCTCTATTTGTCTCCCTCCCTCTACCTCTCTCAAGAGCACATATGAGGTACTGAAACTATTAGTTCCCTACCCTGCCATAATTTTTTTAAGGATTAGTAGCGCGTACGTGGTACTTATTACTCATAATCGTGTACGAGCAACTTATCAGCCTAGAATGGAAAAAAAGAATACCATTGGGCTTGTCAACATTTTATGGTCTAACAGTGCATACACGGTTATTAATGTAGCATGTACGTGATTTATAGACATAGTTTTAGTTTCCCAAGAGCCTCAACTGCCTCAAAAGAAGTTTTTGAGGTCATTGAAGGCCCCACTGGAACTGTGTCTGCACTTCTATCATTGTTGTATA
Organism: Cryptomeria japonica; assembly: GCF_030272615.1. Lineage (NCBI taxonomy): Eukaryota > Viridiplantae > Streptophyta > Pinopsida > Cupressales > Cupressaceae > Cryptomeria > Cryptomeria japonica. The sequence goes on from NC_081414.1 coordinate 348,928,847, forward strand.
CATAAAAGTAAGTGAATTTTTTATTTTTGCATGATTTCAAATGATTGAATTGTTGTTTTTATTAGTTTTTTATTTTTGCATGGTTTCAAATGATTGAATTGTGATTGTTTAATAGTTTGATTCTAAAAAATAGTGATAAGATGCATATTTATGGTTATTTATTTATTTTTGAACTTTTCTTTACATATATATGTAATATGATTCTATTTAGGTCAACCGATATCAACCATGGGAAAGAACAAGTGAGGAACGATGGAACAACAAGAGGCTCAAAAGGAAAGACAAAGGCAACGTATGAAGAAATTGCATGACATAAGAACAATGGGAGAAGAAGGTATGTCAACCTCAACATCTCAATTCGATTTACCAAACAAATATAATGCACCTAATGCAATTGAAGAAGATACCACATTGAATAATCAATTAAATGATGAACATATTACACCTTCTCTACTTGATGAATTGAATGTACATAATGCACCGATGTTAACACCTCCTAGAATCATTCGTAGGAAACCAAAGTATCTAATTGACATTGATGAGAATATATTGAAGTCAATGCCCAATAAAATGAATGAACAAACTTGTAGGAGATTGGTTAAAAGAATATGGAAAAAATATTTTAAAAACAAATTAAACTGCAAGATGTCAATTAATTGTTCAAATGATTAAAAATTTGAATTTTAGAGAGACAATGAAAATTATAGGCTTAAGATCATCTGAAAGTAACAATGAAAGAACTATTGTCAGAAATCTATTTGATGCATATCAATCTATTGGTTCAAAATCACGTAGTAAAGATTCTAATGCTACTCGACGTGTCATTACATCAATGAGCATGTGCACAAAGATGGTGGTCAGAAAAGTGGACACCACCCAAAAAAAACTTGGAAAAACAGGTAGTGCATATGTGGTTTTAAAATTTCAAATTCCCACATACGCACTTAGGTTTGTTCTTCCCGAGCCTAGAAAAGGTACCACATATGCGCTAATCTTAGGAAACTGAGCATCTACTCGCTACGCCTAGGAAAATTAGCTCATTTGCACTACTTATAGGAAAATGAGCACGTACATGCTAATAATCCTAGTAAAACTGCATACGTGGTGCCTGATGAAAAAAGTTTTTTAAAAAAACTGGGTCCTCATTTACCCGAAAAGTGCATTTTTTACTTTCTTTTTTTCCCATTTTTTAAGCTAAACTACGAACGGGGTGCGAAATTTGTCCTCAGGCTATAGATCAAGGTTAGTTTTTTTTTTTTTTTTGTCTTTCTTTCTGGTTTATGCAATTTGTTTTACATTTTGAATTTAATTTCATTAATTTTGATTAGGTTTTTTTATTTTTTGTTTCAAAAAGTAGATTCTTCTAATCCAGAACAAGAACAACCAAATGTACCTTCTGAAAACCCACAAGAACAACCAAATGCACCTCCTGAAAACACACAACAACAACCCCCAATTCCTCCTTTTGACTGCACAGCTGAAACACAAGAAGAATTAATTAATCAGTTAGGGCAAAATACATCCAAAATCAATAGACTGATTGTAAAATTGAAAACTTCTGAACTTGACCATCATCAATCCCTCGCCACTAGCCTAGAAACATTAGCTAGTGGTGCCATAACTGTTTCCACTGAAATTACCAAATGGGGAAGCTTTAGTGATAGGTGTCGTCAATTCAATGCCAATGGGCTATCATACGATGGATTTAAAAATAAAAATATTTCTAAACAACAAATGTGTGCCCTTTTTGTTGACCCCAAAACTGGTCAGTCATTACCTCCTAATGCAAAGAGGTTTCCCATACATTGATGTACCAATATGCAAATGAAGAATCTTTTTTGGCAAAGGTGGTGGATGGTCTTTGATGATCCACCTTGTAAAAATTATGAGGTGCCATTATATTTTTTGAGAAAAATATATTGTGAGTTTGTGCTCAATGTGCGCCCAAATTATTTTGACATGAGAGAGTTTCATGGTAGAGGTGGTGGCTTTGCCCAAGATAGACCTGGAGCCCATAGGCAATTAGCTGTGGAGAGTCGTCGCCCCCTAGCACCCAAACCCAAGGTGCATCAGGCTGTCCCATTAGAGCTAAAAGAGTCAATGGAGCTACAGACTCTTTAGGCAGCCACAACATTGAATGGTGCCATCATCCAACATGGGACATCATTAGCACATCCTATTGTATTGGATGATGAGCTGTTAGAGGGTGACAGAGAGCCCATCGAGCATATCTGTGTTAGTTGCTTGGGGATATGCTTAGGGATAGATGATGCAACTAGTGAAGATGGATACTCATATCATCTATGCACGATTTGCAGTTGTAGATGTTAGGCTCACACGGTTGTGGATGTCACACTAACAGATGAGTTGATGGACATGGTGTTTGCCCATGAGCCACAGACATAGGTGTGTTGATTTGAATTCATAACATTTTATTTATCAGTCACTTTAATTTTGTAATTATATAAATGAATTTTTATTTATACATTGATTTAAATTGAAACAAATAATATGCATTTCAGGATGCAACAGCAGTATCCCATACACCTCCCCCAGTTACCACAGCTGCAACTTCGACGCCTGAGGTATAAATTTTGTAACATGTTAAAATTGAATAGTACACTTTGAATTCAAAAAAATACATTGCCACTAACTATCTTTAATGCTTGGTCCAATTTTTGGTTTGTATGTGTTGACAGGGGACAAAATGTCTCAGATTGATGACATCACACTGTCGGTGATTGATTTTGGCCTACAAGGCTATACGGTATCATATTTGTGCAACTCTTTTTATGTATTGTTTTGATGGAATATGCAAGTCATTTCATTTTAGATTTTTAAAATTATGTTTAATTTATTATCTGTACTAATATCTCATGTTAATTTTTTGCTTTTAGGGCACCCCCTCCACGTCTAGGGCTTGTCCTAAGAAAAAGAATATCTCGAAGACACCAAAACATGTGAAGAAGGTAATTGAACACATTTTTAGTTGTACAATTGTTTGAAAATGTTGAAATCAAGTATTAGTTGGGGTTTGTAGATTGATTAGTGTTTTTTGTCTATTTTACATGTACAATAGCCATTGAGCTTTGTGGATATGTTGAATGCACCTGATTCACCCGTGAATCAAGAGAGGGTGGAGGTATGTATCTCTACTTTATTTTCTTGATTTCATGATTATATGCATGCGTACATGTGAACTTGTGATATATTATAATCTTATATTTTTTTCATACAACAAATATCCATACCTATTTCGTCAATGGAGAACCCTCCTCGCACTGGACAAGCATATTAGGATCTGGTACACTTTTGTTTGATATGTAAAATTAATTATTTTCAACCTTCAATACTTATCATTATATTAATTGTATTTAATCTTTGTACATTTTTTGTATAGGTAATAGCAACCATTTCTACATTGATGGTGAGCCATCCTCAGTCCATTGGAGAAGCATTTGAGGCGCAGGTACGTTATTGTTCTCTATATTATAGCTTTTAAGTGTTTTGATATATTTATGTTAGTACATTGTATTAATTGTACATTTAATCTACAATAGACTCCTTTGTGGTATGGCCATAACATGGATCCATTTAAGTATGTCTTCAAGAAAACTCCTAAGAGTGACAAGGAGAGGAGAGCGAAGACATTAGCTCTTGGATCAGCCGATGATGTAATCTACATTTCAATTGCAAAGGAATTAAAGTTAAATGCATAGTTATGATGTCAATTGTGAACTATTTTCTACAAAAGAATTCTAACTTGGCTTTTGAATTGTGGTTTTGTAGCCATCTACAGAGCCACGTATTGTGCCGAAGAGGCTTGATTTTGATGATCCACCAGAAGTTTAGGATCATATAGTGTTAGTTTTGGTCATAGAATGACCAATACATGTAGATATATTCTACATTTTTATTGTATATCGATTTGGACATGGCATATGCCACATTTTTGTAATACTTGTATTGACTTGGCAGACATGCCTTTTTTTATATATATAAATATCGATATTTGATCCAATAAATGTGTAATGAGTTCATTATTTTGTATTCATTGTATTTTATGGTTTTCCTTTTATAAATTTAAATGAATATTTGTATATTTAATCAATAATATGAATATAAACAACAAAAATATATGATATAAAGCATTGCAATCATGGAATATGATTTGATAAAATTTCTAAAATGTTGAATTAACCATACAAAACTCCTTGTATTCAGTTCATTATTGTGTATTCATTGTATTTGGTGGCTGCCCTTTTATAAATTTAAATGAATATTTGCATATGTAATTAACAATATGAATATAAACAACAAAAATCAACAATATGAATTTAAACAATAATGTGTTTTGTGCGAGAGCACCCTCATGCTCGCAATGGTCAAATTTTATTCCTCATGTGCATAAATCGACATCTCGAGCATGTCTGGGTCGGCATGTTTATGCTAGGCATGCCCCTATTGTGCATCCCAAAGCACTAGAACATCGAGAGTCATACCCTACTAGTGAGATCTTTCAAGTGCCCTAAGTCCAAAAAAATGTCAAAATTTGATGGACTGTTTCTTCCAATCCATGACACATACGGTCAATCTGTTTGATCCCATGGGGTCATGTGAGGCTCATCTACAATGGACTATCTCAGTTTTCGATGACTCAAAGCCATTTTCAATTAGTAGCATTTTTTCGCCTGCTCAAAAAACCATCAGTTGCTTGCAAGGAAAAGTTGCAAGATTGGTTAGAATTGATTATGTTCCTCGTGTGCACAAACTGACATCGCGAGCGCATCTAGGTGGGCATGTTTATGCTAGGCATGCCCCTGTCATGCATCCGAAAGCACCAAAACATCAAGAGTCATACCCTACAGATGAGATCTCTCAAGTGCCCTGAGTCCAAAAAATTGTCAAAATTTGATGGACTATTTCTTCCAATCCACGACACATACGGTCAATCTGTTTGATCTCATGGGGTCGCATGAGGCTCATCTACAATGGCATATCTCAATTTTTGATGACTCAAAGCCATTTTCAATTAGTAGCATTTTTCGCTTGGTCAAAAAATAGTCAGTTGCTTGCAAGGAAAAGTTGCAAGATTGGCTAGAATTGATTATGTTCCTCATGTGCACAAACCGACATCGTGAGCATGTTTGGGTGGGCATGTTTACACTAGGCATGCCCCTGTCATGCATCCCAAAGCACCAGAATGTTGAGAGTCATACCCTAGCAGTGAGATCTCTCAAGTGCCTTGAGTCCAAAAAATTGTCAAAATTTGACGGACTGTTTCTTCCAATCCATGACACATATGGTCAATTTGTTTGATCCCGTGGGGTCACATGAGGCTTGTCTACAATGGGCTATCTCATTTTTTGACGAATTGAAGCCATTTTCAATTAGTAGCATTTTTTTGCCTGCTCAAAAAACCATCAGTTTCTTGCAAGGAAAAGTTGCAAGATTGGCTAGAATTGATTATGTTCCTCGTGTGCACAAACCAACATCACGAGCATGTTCAGGTGGGCATGTTTACGCTAGGCATGCCCCTATCATGCATCCCAAAGCACCAGAATGTCGAGAGTCATACCCTACCGATGAGATCTCTCAAGTGCCCTAAGTCCAAAAAATGGTCAATATTTGACGGACTATTTCTTCCAATCCACGACACATGTAATTGATCTGTTTGATCTCATGGGGTTATGCGAGGCTCATCTACAATGGCCTATCTTAGTTTTTGTTGACTCGAAGCCATTTTCAATAGTAGCATTTTTTTGCCTGCTCAAAAAACCGTCAATTGCTTGCAAGGAAAAGTTGCAAGATTGGCTAGAATTGATTTTGTTCCTCGTGTACACAAACTGACATCACGAGAGCGTTTGGGTGGGCATGTTTACATTAGGCATGCCCCTATTGTGCATCCCAAAGCACCACAACATCAAGAGTCATACCCTACTGGTGAGATCTCTCAAGTGCCCTGAGTCCAAAAAATTGTCAAAATTTGACGGACTGTTTCTTCCAATCCACAACACATACGGTCAATTTGTTTGATCTCATGGGGTTGTGTGAGGCTTGTATACAATGGCATATCTTGGTTTTTGATGACTCAAAGCCATTTTCAATTAGTAGCATTTTTTCACCTACTCAAAAAACTGTCAGTTGCTTGCAAGGAAAAGTTGCAAGATTGGCTAGAATTGATTCTGTTCCTCGTGTGCACAAACCGACATCGCGAGTGCATCTAGGTGGGCATGTTTACACTAGGCATGCCCCTATCATGCATCCCAAAGCACCAGAACGTCGAGAGTCATACCCTACCGGTGAGATCTCTCAAGTGCCCTGAGTCCAAAAAATTATCAAAATTTGACAGACTATTTCTTCCAATCCACGACACATACGATCGATCTGTTTGATCTCCTAGGGTTGTGTGAGGTTCATCTACAATGGCCTATCTTGGTTTTTGATGATTTGAAGCCATTTTCAATTAGTAGCATTTTTTCGCCTGCTCAAAAAACCGTCAGTTGCTTGCAAGGAAAAGTTGCAAGATTGGCTAGAATTGATTCTGTTCCTCGTGTGCACAAACCGACATCATGAGTGCGTTCGGGTGGGAATGTTTACACTAGGCATGCCCCTATTGTGCATCCCAAAGAACTAGAACGTCGAGAGTCATACCCTACCGGTGAGATCTCTCAAGTGCCCTGAGTCCAAAAAATTATCAAAATTTGACGGACTATTTCTTCCAATCCATGACACATATGGTTGATTTGTTTCATCTTGTGGGGTTGTGTGAGGCTTGTCTACAATGGCCTATCTCAGTTTTTGATGAATCGAAGCCATTTTCAATTAGTAGCATTTTTTTACTTGCTCAAAAAATCGTCAGTTGCTTGCAAGGAAAAGTTGCAAGATTGGCTAGAATTGATTTTGTTCCTTGTGTGCACAAACCGACATCGTGAGTGCATCTAGGTGGGCATTTTTACGCTACACATTCCCTGTCATGCATCCCAAAGCACCAAAATGTCAAGAGTCATACCCTACCAATGCAATTTAGAAGTTGCTTGAGAACTTTTTTGACAATTTTTTTGACAACAATGACAATTTTTGCTCAAATTGTATCTAGTCTCAATCTATCACCCCTATGACCTGATAATGACTCAAATAATTATCCATGATTATACAAGAATCAAGAATTCCCATAATTGACCAGGGACACATCACATATACTCAAAACATAGTCACAAAACATTGACACACAAAATAGTCACAAAACATTGTCACATATTATTCAAATCAGCTCTTGGCTATTTGATTATACAAAAAATTGTCTTACAAATAATCTCATGGGCTTTTATACAAAATTTGGCATTACAATATATGTGATTCATCTCATCACCATTTTAATATACAAATCATCTCATGGGCTTTTATACAAAATTTGGCATTACAATATGTGCGATTCAGCTCATCGCCATTTTAATATACAAAATTTGGCATGTACATATGTACAAATTAGCTCATTGTCACTTAAATATACAAAATTATGCCCCTAAACATGTAAAAATCAGCTCATGGGCATTTATATATACAAAAAATGAAATAGAACAATTCGTTGACGATTTATACAAAATTCTCAAAATCATTCTACTTTGAACTGTAGAATCAATCAAGTGAGCCTTCAGGATCAGCTCCAACCCATATTGTGTCAAGTATTGCCTCGTGGTCAGATTCATGAACTTTCCATAAAATCTTGTTATGAGGTCTACCACGATACTTCATCAAATGAATATTTGTTGCAACAACAAGGTTAGAGAAATGAAGAATATGTCTATGTGTTTCAAAGTCCTCGAACAACCAAACATCATAATTCTTGATAGGGTATCTCTGAAGCCATGTTCTTGTCACGACAACAAACCCTATTGGGTACTCAATACCCTCTCTGTCAATGATTGTGGTTGTCAATTTTCTTTTAGGCTCAACACAATGACACAAATAGTAATCTGTTCCTTCTTCATTATTCTCTTCTACAACAACTGCATACACATGACCTACATTTTATAAAGTGTTAATTAATACCAAAAATAAAGTATGATGTAAAAAAAAATGAACCAAAAAGAATACTTGCAAAAAGATTAACTCAAAAAATCACCTAAATCCACTAGGTTGGATACATGGTCAAAATCCACTGATGTCTCCATTTGGCTCAATTGTAGTGCTTTGGGAATTTGATATGAATCAATGGGAACCAACGGTCTACAAGGCCATTTGTCAACCCACTCTTCTGATTCACACTCTTCCCACAAACAATACATGCATGAAGAGCAAAAACATTCCATCTATCCTGTATAAATTACCAGTGAACTTGAATTTGAACTCATAAATGAGTGCATGTCACTCGATCTTGCAACTGTACAACAATCTAGATAGTTTTCAATGTTAGATTCAGTAATCAACAAAAAATATCTACGAACCAATGACATACCTGGATTACCTGGACCCATCATAGACTTACACCATCGCACAATTGTTTCTACATCTACCAACTCAGCACCACCTTTGTACTTCAATTCTTCCCTGACTAGGGCTCTTTTCACACATGCTCCTGCACCATCGTGCTCTCCCTTACCATGTCCAGCCTCAGTGAAATTCCAAAAATGTTGTACACTACTTGTCACATGCATCCTTGTCAGCCAATAAAACATCCTTGCATTCTTGAATTATGCGGTGCAATTATCTGACCATATTAAGTGTCAGTTGTATCGTATGTTCCTTTCCCTTAAACTATCATAGAAAAATTTAAAGCATCCTTGTACAAACTCTGATGAATGAGTACGATCATCACTTATGTAGAAGTGATACTCTCTTACAACCTTTCTATCCTCCTTTTCGCTATCATCTCCATGCATGAATGCTATGTGTACAAAAATAGAAACTTGTGTAGAGTGATAATACATGGATTGCACTTCATTTTGAGGTTGTAGAGCATAATTTTCAGTGAAATCAATGATAGAGACAATGGTGCCAAGAGGAAATGTGTCCTTACACAACTTGAATTGCTCATCTAACCATCGAGCTCTATGTGTATACATTATGTACTCATAAACTAGTTTCTCTTGAAACATTTTCATAAATTGAGCTACACATATATCATTTTTCACTAGCTCACATCTCTTCAAATCTTTTCCATCTTTAACTCCATATGTGACTATCTTGTATTTTCCAAAAGAAACTAGTTTCGTACCAATTTCATGTGTGCTCTCCAAATGTATGCATCTTGGTAAATGTTGCAAACCACCACATATAGCACAAGAACCTTCCAGACAAAGCATCTTATAATAAATGCAACCATCATGTCGATTACATAACACACTTGAAATAAATGCTCTTGCCGACTTGGGAGGTGCTTGTATATTACATTCCTACAAAACATCGTTAGTATGCAAAGTAGAACAAATATGATGAAAAATATCATAATGCATGGAAAATTCAATATGCATCCTACAACAGCACGTGGTGCATACATGATTAATCTTAATATAAAAAGGTTTTGCCATTTAAAAAAATCTTTGAGAAATTTTTATTTGAAGAAACTTTTGAAGGAATCTTTCATAAAATTTAGTTTGAGTCATATCCAAATAGTATTTCGCATGTGGCTCATGATTTTTAGACCCAATTCACCTTCTAACAACATCTTTTTGGTTGGATGATACTCTTGTGTTGTCATGCCAAAAATTTTCAATTAATGTTTTTAGTGCATCTACAACAACCTTGTCTTTGCGTGGTAGTCTACCCGAGAATGCCCAAAGAGAATTATTGTTAGGTTCCTCTATTTGGTCTCGCCTCTTTAATGCTTTACTTAATGTTGTTCTACTAACGTTCAATGACTTACTTGTTTTGCTTATCAAACGATCTTTTTTTATTTTCTTGCTCATTATGGTTGATGTAATGACACGTTGAGTAGCATTAGAATCTTTCCTTTTGAGCCTCTCATTGTTCCATCGTTCCTTTCTTGTTCTTTCCCATGGTTGAGATCGGTTGACCTAAATAGAATCATATTACATATATATGTAAAGAAAAGTTCAAAAATAAATAAATAACCATAAGTATGCATCTTATCACTATTTTTTGGAATCAAACTATTAAACAATCACAATTTAATCATTTGAAACCATGCAAAAACAAAAAACTAATAAAAACAACAATTCAATCATTTGAAATCATGCAAAAAAAAAAAATTCACTTACTTTTATGTATACAACAGTGATAGAAGTGCAGACATAGTTCTAGTGGGGCCTTCAACGACCTCAAAAACATCTTTTGAGGCTGTTGAGGCTCTTGGGCAACTAAAACTATGTCTATAAATCACGTACGTGCTACATTGATAACTACATACACGCTGCTAGGCCATAAAATGTTGGCAAGACCAATGGTATTCTCAGCTTATGAGTAATAAGTACCGCATATGCGCTTATGAGTAAAAAGTATTGTGTATGTGCTAATAAGCCTTGAAAAAAGTTATGGAAGGGGTATGGAGGAAGGGAGAGGGAGAGAGGGAGAGAAGAGGGGGGAAGGGAGAGAGAAGGAGAGGAGAGGGGAGAGGGAGAGAGAGGGAGAGAGAGGGAGAGAGGGAGAGGAGAGGGGAGAGGGAGAGAGAGGGAGAGGAGAGGGGAGAGGGAGAGAGAGGGAGAGAGGGAGAGAACATGGGGGGAAGGGAGAGGTAGAGTGAGGGAGAGAGGAAGAGAAGAGGGGGGAGGGAAGGGAGAGAGAGAGAGAGAGAGAGAGAGAGAGAGAGAGGGAGGGGAGAGGGAGAGAGAGAGAGGGAAGGAGAGAGAGAGAGAGAGAGAGAGAGAGAGGGAGAGAGGGAGGGGAGAGGGAAGGAGGGAGAGGGAGGGAGAGAGAGAGAGAGAGAGAGAGAGAGAGAGAGGGGTGGGAGAGGGGAGAGGGAGAGGAGGAGGGAGGTGGAGGGAGAGGAGGAGGGAGAGGGAGAGAGAGAGAGGGAAGGAGGGAGAGGGAGAGAGAGGGAGAGAGAGTGAGAGATAGAGAGAGAGAGAGGTAGATGGAGGGAGAGGGAGAGAGAGGGAGAGAGGGAGAGGAGAGGGGAGAGGGAGAGGGAGAGAGGGAGAGAGGGAGAGGAGAGGGGAGAGGGAGAGAGAGAGAGAGAGAGAGAGAGAGAGAGAGAGAGAGAGAGAGAGAGAGAGAGAGGGGGGGGGGGTGGGAGAGGGGAGAGGGATAGGTGGAGGGAGAGGAAGAGGGGGGTGGGAGAGGGGAGAGGGAGGAGGGAGAGGGAGAGGGAGAGAGGGAGAGGGAGAGAGAGAGAGAGGGAGAGAGGGAGAGGGAGAGAGAGACAGAGAGAGAGGGGAGAGTGGGAGAGAGAGAAAGAGGGAGGAGGGAGAGGAGAGGGGAGAAGGAGGAGGGAGAGGAGAGGGGAGAGGGAGAGAGGGAGAGGAGAGGGGAGAGGGAGAGAGAGGGAGAGGAGAGGGCAGAGGGGAGGAGAGGGGAGAGGGAAGGAGAGAGGGAGAGACAGAGGGGAGGGAGAGGGAGAGAGAGAGAGAGAGAGAGAGAGAGAGAGAGAGAGAGAGAGAGAGAGAGAGAGAGAGAGAGAAGAGAGGGGAGGGAAGGTAGAGGGAGAGAGAGAGAGAGAGAGGGGGGGTGGGAGAGAGAGAGAGAGGGGGGGTGGGAGAGGGAGAGAGAGGGAGGGGAGAAGGAGAGAGAGGGAGAGGAGAGGGGAGAGGGAGAGAGGGAGAGAACATGGGGGGAAGGGAGTGGTAGAGGGAGGGAGAGAATACATGATAAAAATAATAGAGGAAGTTGCTGATAAGAAATAAATTCACTTACTTCTATAGAAGTGCAGACACAGTTGCAGTGGGGTATGGAGGGAGAGAAGAAGAGAAAGAGGGATGGGGTATGGAGGAAGGGAGAAGGGGAGAGAGAGAGAGAAGTGAGAGAGAGTGAGAGAGAGAGAGACCTTGTATGCGTTTGAGAGGGAGAGATGATACACTTACATGTGTATATATATGTTTTATATATTATATGTATATAAACATATTATATATACAATGTCATATTATACACATATTATATATTACATATATTATATGAATATACATATATTATACATAGAATATCATATTATATAATAGCGCGTATGCGCTTTTTAAACCATACGTACCCCGTATGCGCTTTTGACTTTTTAGGCTTGGAAATAGGCCTGGATGACAAATCTACGGATTGGAAGTTTGATTTCCCTCCATTTCTCTCATTTTTTATGTGTTTTATTTTATCAACTTGGTTTATCAGCTTTGTCATCATCAGGTTTACACTTCATAAAGTGGGTATTTCTAAAATTGCCACCATATTTTCACCCATCTTCTGAGATTTCTAACCATATAATTTTTTTTCAATTTGAACAACAATAACATATTATTATTGAATTTCTTTTACTAGTGTCTCCATAGTTTTCACAGACATAGGTGCACCAATTTTTGAATAACTTTTGATATACGTATCCAAATTTAAAAAACATTATATATTATTGTAGTGCACTTGATTTTTTACAATTTTAGAAAAAAAAAATTGTATTTTCAATTTGTTTATTGCAACTTATGCTTCGCGCATGAACAGGTACCAAATTTTCAGGATGTGCTCTATTGGAAAAATCATTAAAAAAAAAATACTCAACAAAAAATTACAAAAAAATACACATCTTCTAGTGCTCACTCTTAGATATCTTTCTGTCAAAGGATTTGTCAAAATACTAAATCTAACTATGACTTTTTTGATGCGCACAACAAACACTATGTTATGTTTTTCAGAAAAAAACAGGAGCAGTTTTTCATGTGCGAAGGATTTGACCCCCTTAATCTTATCCAATTTTGAAAAAGTTTAGTAGTTTGGAAACTAGATTCAGAGTACTACAATATTTGTTCTTTGATTATCTTCATATCTTGAGTGGATGACTTTCAAATTTTTCCTCTAAGTTTAGGTTCACCTGATTTCAGAAAAAAAGTGTCCACTTATACCCCCCTTTTTGACCACCATCTTTGTTCACTTACCCCAACCATAATGAGCAAGAAAATAAAAAAAGATCATTTGATAAGCAAAACAAGTAAGTCATTAAACGTTAGTAGAACAACATTAAGTAAAGCATTAAAGAGGCGAGAACAAATAGAGGAACCTAACAATAATTCTCTTTCAGCATTCTCGGGTAGACTACCACGCAAAGACAAGGTTGTTGTAGATGCACAAAAAACATTAATTGAATTTTTTTGGCATGACAACACAAGAGTATTGCCCAACCAAAGAGATGTTGTTAGAAGATGAATTAGATCTAAAAACCGCCAGCCACATGCCAAACACTATTTGGATATGGCTCAAACTAAATTTTATGAAAGATTCCTTGAAAAGTTTCCTCAAATAAGAATTTCTCAAAGATTTTTTGAAATGGCAAAACCTTTTTATATTAAGATTAATCATGTACGCACCACTTGTTGTAGGATGCATATTGAATTTTCCATGCATTATGATATTTTTTGTCATATTTGTTCTACTTTGCACACTAACGATGTTTTGCAGGAATGTAATATACAAGCACCTCCTAAGTCGGCAAGAGAATTTATTTCAAGTGTGCTATGTAATAGACATGATGGTTGCATTTATTATAAGATGCCTTGTTTGGAAGGTTCTTGTGCCATATGTGGTGGTTTGCAACATTTACCAAGATGCATACATTTGGAGAGCACACATGAAATTGGTATGAAACTAGTTTCTTTCAGAAAATACAAGACAGTCACATATAGAGTTAAAGATGGAAAAGATTTGAAGAGATGTGAGCTAGTGAAAAATGGTATATGTATAGCTCAATTTATGAAAATGTTTCAAGAGAAACTAGTTTATGAGTACTTAATGCATACACATAGAGCTCGATGGTTAGATGAGCAATTCAAGTTATTTAAGGACACATTTCCTCTTGGCACCATTGTCTCTATCATTGATTTCACTGAAAATTATACACTACAACCTCAAAATGAAGTGCAATCCATGTATTATCACTCTACATAAGTTTCTATTTTTGTACACATAGCATTCATGCATGCAAATGATAACACAAAGGAGGATAGAAAGGTTGTAAGAGAGTATCACTTCTACATAAGTAATGATCGCACTCATTCATTGGAGTTTGTACAAGGATGCTTTAAATTTTTCTATGATAGTTTAAGGGAAAGGAACATAAGATACAACCAACACTTAATATGGTCAAATAATTGCACCGCACAATTCAAGAATGCAAGGATGTTTTATTGGTTGACAAGGATGCATGTGACAAGCGGTGTACAACATTTTTAGAATTTCACTGAGGCTAGACATGGTAAGGGAGAGCACGATGGTGCAAGAGCATGTGTGAAAAGAGCCCTAGCTAGGGAAGAATTGAAGTACGAAGGTGGTGCTGAGTTGGTAGATGCAGAAACAATTGTGCAATGGTGTAAGTCTACGATGGGTCCAATTAATCTAGCTATGTCATTGGTTCGTAGATATTTTTGGTTGATCACTGAATCTAACATTGAAAACTATCTAGATTGTTATACAGTTGCAGGATCGAGTGACATGCACTCATTTATGAGTTCAAATTCAAATTCACTGGTAATTTATACGAGATAGATGGTATATTTTTTCTCTTCATGCATGTATTGTTTGTGGAAAGAATGTGAATCACAAGAGTGGGTTGACAAATGGTCTTGTAGATCATTGGCTCCCATTGATTCATATCAAATTCCCAAAGCACTACAATTGAGCCAGATGGAGACATCAGTGGATTTTGAACATGTATCTGACTTAGTGGATTCAGGTGATTTTTTGAGTTAATTTTTTTGCAAGTATCTTTTTGGTTCATTTTGTTGTACATCATAATTTATTTTTGGTATTAATTAACACTTTATAAAATGCAGGTCATGTGTATGCAGTTGTTGTAGAAGAGAACAATGAAGAAGGAACATATTACTATTTATGTCATTGTGTTGAGCCTAAAAGAAAATTGACAACCACAATCATTGACAGAGAGGGTATTGAGTACCCAATAGGGTCTCTTGTCGTGAGAGGAACATGGCTTCAGAGATACCCTATCAAGAATTATGATGTTTGGTTGTTCGAGGACTTTGAAACACACAGACATATTCTTCATTTCTCTAACCTTGTTGTTGCAACAAATATTCATTTGATGAAGTATCATGGTAGACCTCATAACAAGATTTTATGGAAAGCTCATGAATCTGACCATGAGGCAATACTTGACACAATACGGGTTAGAGTCGATCCTGAAGGCTCACTTGATTGATTCTATGGTTTAGAGTAGAATGATTTTGAGAATTTTGTATAAATCATTGACGAATTGTTCTATATTCATTTTTTGTATATATAAATGCCCATGAGCTGATTTTTACATGTTTAGGGGCACAATTTTATATATTCAAGTGGCAATGAGCTGATTTGTACATATGTACATGCCAAATTTTGTATATTAAAATGGCGATGAGCTGAATCGCACATATTGTAATGCCAAATTTTGTATGAAAGCCCATGAGATGATTTGTAAGACAATTTTTTGTATAATCAAATAGCCAAGAGCTGATTTGACCATATTTAGAGTCAAATTTTTGAATAATATGTGACAATGTTTTGTGACTATTTTGTGTGTCAATGTTTTGTGACTATGTTTTGAGTATATGTGATTGAGACTAGATACAATTTGAGCAAAAATTGTCATTGTTGTCAAAAAAGTTGTCAAGCAACTTCTACATTACGTTTGTAGGGTATGACTCTCGACATTCTGGTGCTTTGGGATGCATAGTAGGGCCATGCCTAGCATAAACCTACCCACGCGGATGCGCTTGCAACGTCGATTTGTGCACACGATGAATCAAATCAATTCTAGCAAATCTTGCAACTTTTCCTTCCAAGGAACTGACAGTTTTTGGAGCAGACAAAAAAATGCTACTAATTGAAAATGGCTCCAAGTCATCGAAAACTGAGATAGGCCATTGTAGAGGAGCCTCACGCGACCCCACTAGATCAAACAAATTGACCGTATGTGTTGTGGATTGGAAGAAACAGTCCATTAAATTTTGATAATTTTTTGGACTCAGGGCACTTGAGAGATCGCACCGGTAGGGTATGACTCTCGACGTTCTGGTGCTTTGGGTTGCATGACAAGGCCATTCCTAGCATAAACTTGCCCACATGGACATGCTCGCAATGTCAGTTTGTGCACACAACAAACCAAATCAATTCTAGCCAATCTTGCAACTTTTCCTTGCAAGCAACTAATGGTTTTGGAGCAAGCAAAAAAATGCTACTAATTGAAAATGGCTTTGATTCATCAAAAACCAAGAAAGGCCATTATAGAGAAGCCTCACGCGACCCCACTAGATCAAACAGATTGATCGTATGTGTCATGGATTGGAAGAAATAGTCTATCAAATTTTGACAATTTTTTGGACTCAGGGCACTTGAGAGATTGCACCGATAGGGTATGACTATCGATGTTTGGGTGCTGTCGGATGCACGACAGGGCCATGCCTAATGTAAACCTACCCACCCAGACACACTCACGATGTTGGTTTGTGCACATGATGAACTGAATCAATTCTAGCCAATCTTGCAACTTTTCCTTGCAAGCAACTGACGGTTTTTGGAGCAGGTGAAAAAATGCTACTAATTGAAAATGGCTCCAAGTTGTCAAAAAATGAGATAGGCCATTATAGAGGAGCCTCACATAATCCCACTGGATCAAAAAAATTGACCGTATGTGTCATGGATTGGAAGAAACAGTTCATCAAATTTTGACAATTTTTTGGACTCAGACCACTTGAGAGATCTCACCGGTAGGGTATGACTCTTGATGTTCTGGTGCTTTCGGATGCATAATAGGGACATGCCTAGCGTAAACCTACCAACTTGGATGCATTCATGATGTCGAGTTGTGCACATGATGAACCGAATCAATTCTAGCCAATCTTGCAACTTTTCCTTGCAAGCAACTGACGGTTTTTGGAGCGGGTGAAAAAATGCTACTAATTGAAAATGGCTCTGAGTCATTGAAAAGCGAGATAGGCCATTACAAAGGAGCCTCACGCGACCCCACTGGATCAAATAGATTGACCGTATGTGTCATGGATTGAAAGAAATAGTCTGTCAAATTTTGATAATTTTTTGGACTCGGGGCACTTGAGAGATCGCACTGGTAAGGTATGACTCTCGACGTTTTGGTTCTTTGGGATGCATGACAGGGCCATGCCTAGCATAAACCTGCCCACGCAAACATGCTCACGATGTCGGTTTGTGCACACAATGAACCGAATCAATTCTAACCAATCTTACAACTTTTCCTTGCAAACAACTAATGGTTTTTGGAGCAGGTGAAAAAATGCTACTAATTGAAAATGGCTCCGAGTCATCGAAAACCGAGATAGGCCATTGTAGAGGATCCTCACACAACCCTACTGGATCAAATAGATTGACCGTATGTGTCATGGATTGGAAGAAACAGTCCATCAAATTTTGACATTTTTTTGGACTCAGGGCACTTGAGAGATCACACTAGTAGGGTATGACTCTCGACGTTCTAGTGCTTTGGGATGCATGACAAGGCCATGGCTAGTGTAAACCTACCCACCCAAATGCACTTGCAAATTTGGTTTGTGCACATGACGAACCGAATCAATTCTAGCCAATCTTGCAACTTTTCCTTGCAAGCAATTGACGGTTTTTGGAGCAAGTGAAAAAAAGCTACTAATTGAAAATGGCTATGAGTCATCAAAAACTAAGATAGGCCATTGTAAAGGAGTCTCACACGACCCCACTGGATCAAACAGATCAACCGTATGTGTCATGGATTGGAAGAAATGGTCTGTCATATTTTGACAATTTTTTGGACTCAAGGCACTTGAGAGATCGCATTAGTAGGGTATGACTCTCGACGTTCTGGTGCTTTGGGATGCATGATAGGGCCATGCCTAGCATAAACCTACCCACCTAGATGTGCTTGTGAGGTTGGTTTTTGCACATGATGAACCGAATCAATTCTATCCATTCTTGCAACTTTTCCTTGCAAGCAACTAAGGGTTTTTGGAGCAGGCGAAAAAATGCTACTAATTGAAAATGGCTCCGAGTCATCAAAAAATGAGATAGGCCATTGTAAAGGAGCCTCACGCAACTCCATAGGAACAAACATATTGAACATATGTGTCATGGAATGGAAGAAACAATCTGTCATATTTTGACAATTTTTTGGACTCAAGGCACTTGAGAGATCGCACTGGTAGGTTATGACTCTCGACATTCTGGTACTTTGGGATGCATGATAGGGCCATGCCTAGCATAAACTTGCCCACCTAAATGCGCTCCTGACATCGATTTGTGCACATGACGAACATAATATGACCATTGTGAGCGTGAGGGTGCTCTTGCACCAAACACATTGTTGTTTATATTCATATTGTCGATTTTTGTTGTTTATATTCATATTGTTAATTACATATGCAAATATTCATTTAAATTTATAAAAAGGCAGCTACCAAATACAATGAATAGACAATAATGAACTGAATACAAGGAGTTTTGTAGGGTTAATTCAACATTTTAGAAATTTTATCAAATCATATTCCATGATTGCAATGCTTTATATCATATATTTTTGTTGTTTATATTCATATTGTTGATTACATATGCAAATATTCATTTAAATTTATAAAAGGACAACCACAAAATACAGTGAATACAAAATAATGAACTCATTACACATTTATTGGATCGAATATCGATATTTATATATATAAAAAAGGTATGTCTGCCAAGTCAATACAAGTATTACAAAAATGTGGCATATGCCATGTCCAAATCGATATACAATAAAAATGTAGAATATATTTACATGTACTGGTCATTCTATGATTAAAACTAACACTATATGATCCTAAACTTGTGGTGGATCATCAAAATCAAGCCTCTTCGGCACAGTACGCAGCTTTGTAGATGGCTACAAAACCACAATTCAAAAGCCAAGTTAGAATTCTTTTGTAGAAAATAGTTCCGAATTAACAACATAACTATGCATGTAACTTTAATTCCTTTGCAATTGAAATGTAGATTACCTCATCGGCTAATCCAGGAGCTAATGTCTTCGCTCTCTTCTCCTTGTCACTCTTAGGAGTTTTCTTGAAGACATACTTAAATGGATCCATGTTATGGTCGTACCGTGAAGGAGTCTATTGTAGATAAAATGTATAATTAATACAATGTACTAACATAATATATCAAAAATGCTTTAAAGCTATAATATAGAGAACAATGACGTACCTGTGCCTCAAATGCTTCTCTAATGGATTGAGGATGGCTCACCATTGATGTAGAAACGGTCGCTATTACCTATACAAAAAATGTACAAAGATTAAATACAATTAATATAATGATAAGTATTGAAGGTTGAAAACAATTAATTTTACATATCAAACAAAAGTGTACCGGATCCTGATATGCTTCTCCAGTGCAAGGAGGAGGGTTCACCATTGACAAAATAAGCATGGATATTTCCTGTATGAAAAAATTATAAGATTATAATATATCACAAGTTCACATGTACGCGTGCATATAATCATGAAATCAAGAAAATAAAGTAGAGATGCATACCTCCACCCTCTCTTGATCCACGGGCGAATCAGGTGCATTCAACATATCCACAAAGCTCAATGGTCGTTGTACATGTAAAATAGACAAAAAACACTAATCAATCTACAAACCCCAACTAATACTTGACTTCAACATTTTCAAACAATTGTACAACTAAAAATGTGTTCAATTACCTTCTTCACATGTTTTGGCGTCTTCGAGGAATTCTTTTTCGTAGGACGAGCCCTAGACGCAGAGGGGGTACTCTAAAGACACAAAATTAACATGAGATATTAGTACAGATAATAAATTAAACATAATTTTAAAAATCTAAAATGAAATGACTTGCATATTCCATCAAAACAATACATAAAAAGAGTTGTACAAAATATCATACCATATAGCCTTGTAGGCCAAAATCAATTGCTGAGAGCGTGATGTCATCAATCTGGGACATTTCGTCCCCTGTCAACACCTACAAACTAGAAGTTGGACCAAGCATTAAATATAGTTAGTATATCTTGTATTTTTTTGAATTCAAAGTGTACTATTCTATTTTAATATGTTACAAAATTTATACCTCAGGCGTCGAAGTTGCAGCTATGGTAACTGGGGGAGGTGTATGGGATACCGTTGCTGCATCCTGAAATGCATATTATTTGTCTCAATTTAAATCGATGTATAAATGAAAATTCATTTATGTAATTACAAAATTAAAGTGACTGATAAATAAAATGTTATGAATTCAAATTAACACACCTATGTCTGTGGCTCATGGGCAAACACCATGTCCATCAACTCATCTGTCAGCGTGACATCCTCAACCATGTGATCCTGACATCTACAACCACAAATTGTGCATAGATGATATGAGTATCCATCTACACTGGCTGCATCATCTATCTCCGAGCATATCCTCGAGCAACTGACACACATATGCTCGATGGGCTCTTTGTCACCCTCTAATGGCTCATCATCCAATACAATAGGGTGTGCTAATGATGTCCCATGCTGGATGATGGCACTAGTCAATGATGTGGCTGCCTGAAGAGTCTGTAGCTTCATCGACTCTTTCAGCTCTAATGGGACAGCCTGATGCACCTTGGGTTTGGGTGTTAGGGGATGGCAACTCTCCACAGCTAATCACCTATGGGCTCCAGGTCTATCTTGGGCAAAGCCACCACCTCTACCATGAAACTCTTTCATGTCAAAATAATTTGGGTGCACATTGAGCACAAACTCACAATATATTTTTCTCAAAAAATATAATGGCACCTCATAATTATTACAAGGTGGATTGTCAAAGACCATCCACCACCTCTGCCAAAAAATATTCTTCATCTGCACATTGGTACACCAATGTATGGGAAACCTCTTTGCATTAGGAGGTAATGACTAACCAATTCTAAGGTCAACAAAAAGGGCACATATTTGTTGTTTAGAAATATTTTTGTTTTTTACTCCATCATATGATAGCCCATTGGCATAGAATTGACGACACCTATCCCTAAAGCTTCCCCATTTGGTAATTTCTATGGAAATAGCTATGGCACCACTAGCTAATGTTTCTAGGCTAGTGGCGAGGGATTGATGATGGTCAAGTTCAGAATTTTTCAATTTTACAATTAGTCTATTGATTTTAGATGTATTTTGTCCTAACTAATTAATTAATTCTTCCTGTGTTTCGGCTGTGCGGTCAAAAGGAGGAATTGGGGGTTGTTCTTGTGTGTTTTCAGGAGGTGCATTTGGTTGTTCTTGTGGGTTTTTAGGAGGTGCATTTGGTTGTTCTTGTTCTAGATTAGAAGAATCTGGTTTTTGAAACATAAAATGAAATAACCTAATCAAAATTAATGAAATTAAATTCAAAATGTAAAACAAATTGCATAAACCAAAAAGAAAGACAAAAATAAACAAAAACTAACCTTGATCCATAGCCTGGAGGACAAATTTAGCACCCTGTTCATGGTTTAGGCAAGAAAATAGGGAAAAAACGAAGTTAAAAATGCAGTTTACGGGTAAATGAGACCTAGTTTTTTTTTTAAAACTTTTTTTACTAGGCACCGCGTATGCAGTTTTATTTGGATTATTAGCGCGTACGCGCTCATTTTCCAATAAGTAGCGCATACGCACTTAGTTTCCTAGGTGTAGCGCGTACGTGCTACCTTTTCTAGGCTCAGGAAGAACAAACCTAAGCACATACATGGGAATTTGAAATTTTAAAACCGCATACGCGCTGCCTATTTTTCCAAGTTTTTTTGGGGTGGTGTCCAATTTTCTGACCACCATCTTTGTGCACATGCCCTATCTTGCATGCTCAACTCTTTTTTTCTAAGTGTCTCCTAGATGACATATATCTTGGGCTTTAGTATGTGTTAGATGTGAGTGCGTGAATTTTGAAATAGTAAGGTAGGCTAGTGGTAAATAAATGTTTGATCCTTATTCTATTAAGTAATTTGAAATGTTTTCATATGGTATTAAGTGTGGCAACAAACCATTCAGTGCCTCATGTTTCCAAATGCTAATAGTGCCCAACGTATTAAGAATATGGTATTACATGCCTTGCAAAATAACAAATTATTTTAATTGTGTAAAATAAATATTTCTTTTTTATGCATCTTAAGTGATTTTCTAGGCATAGTAAATGTTTTTTTTCAATTCAATTGTAAATTTTCATGTGATATTGGTTAGATATTTTGTGTTTGGATAACATAGGGGAATATTTAATATTAAAAAAATTAGCACTAAAAGGTAAATGTTGGGATCAATGGATTTGTTTTCTAATTGTTCTAACTTACCACTTACTTATTTTATTTGAGCTTCACACAATAAAAGTACATGTTTACTCATTGAGGTTATCTAGTGATTGGTTAGATGGTTTGGCTTGGTTGACAATTTTATGTCAACAAAGTATCTTATGATAAAATTAAATTAGAAAATTGAAATTTGACTTTTGAGTAGTGTTAACCAACTTACAAATCAATAAACCTATAAGATATGCTTGCACGAGGTTCCCTATTGATTGGTGCCACCACCAAGGGATAAATAATATCTTTTGGGATAGGTAGTCAATGATTTTTTTCCATCCTCCATTCAATAAAGATGATGTCTCATTATAACTTTTTTAAGAAACTCTATTGTAAATTTGGTCTCAATGAGATCCTCGCTTACTTCAACATGTAGGAGTTCTAGGGTAGATGTGGGGGTTGTAAATAGGATTGAGTGGGTACCCAAGATGCCCAAAAATAGGCACCAAGACCCTTATCTAAAATAAAGTTTGAGCATGTCACGATCCCTTTCCTTGTGAAGGAGACTGTTGAGGTGGAGACCTTAGAGTCCATTAGGTAGTTGACTTAGACCCTTATAGAACACACTAGGCCTCTAGCATAAGGTGACGTGGATGTGTCTTCCAAGTGTTGAGTTCCACCTCACTTATGTTAATGTTGTGTCTCTTTATGTTTATGATCCTTAGGAGGATCAAGATGCACATTTGTAGTGTGCACTTATGGTAAATTCAATGGTCATGACAAGTGAACTACTAAATCAAACTTCAGGTAGGTTTCAACAAGTTCAAATTTAATTTATTAAGTTCAATTTTTGAAATGTAAGATTAACTAAATTATTGAAATGAATATTAAAAATTTAGGGTCAAATTATTCACCCTGCATTTGGCAGCCCTTCAACTTCTGATTATATACAAAATGTCAACTCTATAGGTATGTAAGTAGTTAATAAATAAAAATAATGCTACATGTGAATTTAATTTAAATTTATATGAATGACAATATTATAACTTTCATGAGATATTAAATAGGTTGATGTTGGGCCTTTGAAATCAACACCTGCTAGTCAACGTAGTCACCAAAAATTTATAGAGTTAACCTTGTCTATCTTTAATCATAAATGGGTTGTAAAATAATTTTATTTATAATTTGGTAATTGAATAGCATTTTTTAATTTTTAGATGTTGACATCAAATAGTCCTCATATTGGCAATTCTCTCTCAAGATTGTATAGCATCAATCATGGCTTCTTTTCTTGATTTGTTATAGGTCTTTTACTTGTAGGTGGTTCAAGGGTTGTGGGGTTGAACAAATAACTCCAATAATTTTAAATATTTGTTTGGTTGAGTTGGGTTATGAAACTAGGAACTATACCCTCTATTCAATAAGTGTTGGAATGTGTAAATGTTTAGGTATATTAATAGCTCATTGATTTTATATTTTGTAGCTAATATATTATTTCTAACTCTTGTCATGGTTGAGTTTTCATATGATAAACTATACTAGATATATGTTTTTCCATGAACATAATTTGAAGAGAGAGCCAAAATAACTTTAGAAACCTAGCTTATTTTACTAGCTAGAGAGCCTAAGAGTTAGGTATACACTGAATCACTAGAATAAAAATCTTTTTTCGTTTGAAGAACATAAAATTCAATACTTATAGTTTCAACCTGGAGAAGTTGAAAACCCATTCAACACAATTAACCTACATTTTAATAATTCAATAATTAATATGCTTAAATAAAATTCCTAAATTAACAAGTACATAAGATGCTTAAATGGTAGACTTGTTTCATTGAATAAATTTGTTGAAGTAGACAAACTTTTTTCATGTTTAACATTTGGTATACATATTGTGTTTTGCATAAGTTTATCAATTGGTATAACACCATCTTGATTATTTAATTATTTATTAATTCTATTGATGATTGGGGAATCTTTTCAATGGCATATTGCAATGGAAAATATGACATAACTTAACTTCATTATCTATTTATTTTTTATTGTTAAGAGATTTTGAATTCATTGTTTTTGTTTCTCCATTTTAATCTTTTTCATACCTTGAAAGGATGCTTATTGATCAAACAAATCAGAAAATATGATATATCTTCAATTATCTATTTACATTTCTTACTTTACAAGCACGAACCTACCATCTGTTGGCTTTTGGGACAATTTGAGGTGGTAAGAAAGAAAAGTTCCAATAGATTCAAAGTCCTTATTAAAGTGGACACCAAATCTTAAATCAAGGCTTATATGTATTATCTCATGGTTGAAAATATATTCTCTAAGGATTTTTTTGTACTTACAATATTTTCATTATTTTAATAGTAATAAAACACATTAAAAAAGGATCCTAAATCCCTAAAGAGATTCTTAATATTTTTCAATATTTTTTTAAACTAATATGAACAAGGTCTTACAACTAATTATGCATCTTGATTTGAGTAAGCTAATTCTCTTAATCAATGCATTTAGATGAGACCCCTTATAGGGTTTCCCCTATTCATGGAGTGTTGTATAATCAAATTCTCACAAAGGAATAACTTCACAAGGATTCTTTTTATATGGGAAATGATAAAGATCATAGATATGATTTCTTTCCTTGTGAATTATAAAAACCCTTTTGGGATATGATTGTGATTGTTCTCCGTTAAGTTTATCGAGAATAATATAATTCAAAATCTTTAAGCAACATCGATAATAAAGTAAATACTAAGTTTATACCTATCTAGAGATAGAAAGGATATATATACTTAGTAGCCAAACATTCTACATGAATCATCATACAAGATTATTTCCAAGAATCTTTCCCTCAATCTACACCATCTCCTTTCTTTGTATGCTAAGTCAATCTGATATGTTATTGATAACACCATTTATATGTGGGAATTAATAGATTAGGCTAGATGTTGCCAATAGAATGACATCTTTATTCAAATAAATTTCACCAAAGATTATGATTGCATAGAATAGACTTTCATTTTTGTCATAGCTCCATTTCTAAGATTTAGCCCCAATTTTTTGAGATATATAGAAATGATTTTTATTGATGTTTATTCTTGCATCAACGTTATTAGCCACTAATGTTAGTTTTTTTCAATCAATATATTCCAAAAATAAAGACTGAAATATTTCTCGTCTTATATGTACTTATTCAAAAATACGTTGGCTATCTTCTTGCTTATGTTATTAACATAAAAGATTAAATGTATTACGCTTTCTATTTCAACTCAACAACATGTAAATAATCATATTGCTAATAAACTTTTTGTCACTTGTATGGAAGATGAAGAAAATATCATTAAGAAGGCACTTGAATCTCTAGATACAATTAGCCTTATCTATGATTTTAGTATTCAAAGGTAGAATACTTAATATTTAATTATAGAATAACATTCTATTTGGAAGTGGATTAGTCATGAAGAGGTCTTCATGTTCCTTTGACTCCCCTTTTTTTTTTGAGTAAAATGCTAGATTTGTCTCACACCTTAGGACAAAAAATAGTTTTAATAGAAATATTTTTGAGGAAAAAATATTTCACCTAAAACTACTTGGTACCTTCATGGCATAATGATTTTCAATCAAAACTATTTCACTTGAAAGTATTGAATTAATATAATTTATATCGAAACTTAAACCAAATTTAATCCATTTAGAGATATTTTAGCAAAAATATATTTGGTCTAAGCTATTTTTGTTAAACTCTTTTGCTTGAAATAACATACATGACAAACAATACGGGATCCTAATTCCTGTTTTGGAAAAAAATCAACAAAAGAATGAACTTCAACTCCAGATTTATCCATAGAATGATATTTTCATGATAATTGAAAATTTTCATTTGGTTGGCATTGGACCCTAGAATCTAACAATGTATTTTTAATATTTTATTTTTCATCTTCATAATTTATTACAAGTAGTTCATTATTGTAAAACATGAAACTAATTAGAAAATGAAGTGTATTTTATTTTCACTTTATTAAATATTATAACACTATAAAGAAGATAATCTTTAAAAAAAAATGGTATAGTTTTTTTAATGATTAATTTAGACAAAAGTTTGCAGCCCACCAAAACTATGACATTTTGAACAAATTTAATTTTAGACTTTTTTTAAAAAATAAAACATTATTTTCTTCTCCATGCACTAGATATTCAAGTTAATTAAGTGAAGTAATAAAAATAAAGAAAAAAAATATTTACCATATGTTTCTATTGTGTTCCATCAAAGTTATTTTTAGACAAACTAGCAATTTAAATAATATCTTTAATTTATGAAAATTGTATCCAACTATTTTTTTTAAAACTAAAAAATAAAAATGGAAAGCATATCAAGAGTTTAATGTTTTACTAATTTATGTCACTTCATAATTCAAAACCTATATGTCAATTTTAGGCACTTCAAATTAAAAAATTATAATAACATTGGTCACTTTTTTTACAAGAGTGGGAGATAATATAAAAATATCACCCCTTTTAGGCTTTTACATCTACTCCATTGATGGCTTTTTCCCTACTCCTAAGGAAGGTTCTCAACATTTGGAATGGATTTTCTATATAATATTATATTTCTATTGTGTTGTCGAAGATTGGGCCCAACGAAGAGGAATCCCCAAACTTCTTCTATATTTGAGGTATTAGAATATGATAGTAGATGGACAAAGGCAAAAGAAAGGTCTTCACAAATCAATCACTCAATCTCACACTACAGTGAAGGGTGTGAGATTGAGTAGGGCTGGAAACAATATTATTTAGGCTAGATCTATGAGTTTTCTTTTCTTTCATGCATCTTGGTCATAATTACGTGCTAATTTGTGCTTACTAACTTTATTGTAGTTGTCTACTTCTCCTAGTTGTTTTCTCTAGTGCACATTATTTCTAGTCCCTCCAAAACAGTTTTACCTAATAAAAAATATCTGGATATTTATTTATAAATTGTTAATTGTATAAATTTGATGCTATCTATCACAAGACATTTCATTTAATGACAACCCCATTTTAATAAAAATTTAAGTAGTGTTTAACTCAAATCTTGATGTTTTGATGACTAAATTTAGATAATGATTTATTTTTTATTCTTTAAATAAGTTGGGAAAAATGATCCCAATCTCATAGAAAGCATTACAATTATCACTACACAAGGCAGTTGCACTCTTTGCCATATGACTTATAGAAAGATATTATTTTATCATATGATTTTTTTTTGTAATTATTTATGTTTAAAACATTTTTTATTCCCATGATGAATCAGATTCTGAAATTGTCGATTTGTATATCCGCTTTTCCCGAGTTTTTAAGACCTTCACGCATCCTTTGCCTGGTAAACTTGCCCCAGTTGAATTCCCTGAATTTGGGAGGATTCTCTTCACTCACCAATTCATCCAGAGGTTTTATCATCGCGTTGTGGGAAGGAATCAAGAAAAGTGGAATGGAGAGGCGTCTTCGGCTGTCATTCACCACTGCTCTATGCTCTACGCTCTCGTAAATATCATTCGTCAACACCTGCCATACCATTCAAGGAATGAATCTACTAGGTTTTAATGAAATAACATGGATGTACAAGTGAAATTATTAGTCGGCCTACCTGCACACAGTCGGCAACATTGAGGACGAAAGAGTTGGGCATGGGTGGAGCTGGGATCCACTGCCCGTTTTCCTTGCACCTCACCTCCAATCCACCCACCTCATCTTGGTAAAGAAGGGTGAGGGCTCCAACGTCCTTGTGTCTTCCTATGCCCAGTGCTAGCTCTGGCTTAGGGCATTCCGGGTAGCTATTTAGCCGTGCAATGCTCATATCATCTTTAAAAAACTCATTGAGGCGGTCGTCAGGCAAACCAAGGCTCCGTGATATTAATTCAAGCACCTTAAACAACACCTCCATCGCAGCCTGTGCATACGCCAGGCTAGCTTCTCTGCACATTTTTTAACACTATATAAATACCGAAACAAAAAAAGAAAGAAGAAAGCAGAAGCAGCGGTAGTTACGTACCTGAACTCAGGAAGGCTATCAGGCCAGCGGTTTTTGACGATCTTGGTAGCGGGGTCATTTGGATCAACAGATATGGGCAACTCCAGCTCGTCCCGCGGCGCAAAGTCGAACACCTCTTTCCAATCCTTCACATTTTTTGTATGCTCTGCATTAAAGTAGCCCATGGGGTTTTGAGCATCTCTGGATATCAGTCTCTTTTCCTCGAGAGGCAAGGCGAAGAAATCGGCTTGGGTGGACTGGAGGCGGCGGATAACATGATCAGGAACGCCGTGATTGATGAGATAGAAGAATCCCCACTCTCTGCACGCCTTCCCCACCTCCTCTGCGGAGCAGTTTTCCAAGTCTATAACGGGGACTTTCAAATTATCGTCAGGGGAAGCTGAGAAACGTTTGGCATTGGGACGATGCTCTTCACTCTGAATGAAACTCTCCTCGAACTTCATTGTTAATTTTTCCTCTTTGCTTTTTCTGTGTTTATCTTAAGAACTCTATGATTTATATAGATTGTATCCGTGTTTATCTTTGGAACTCAATGGTTTATATAGATCTTGCAACTGCAATCAGAGTCAAAGGCGTGAGATAGATAAGTATTGCTAAGAGGCTCTAATTGTATACCAGTCAAAACGCATGCTTGACTCAAGTTTTTCCCAACTTCAAATAATAAAATTGGCTGTCTTATTTCTGCCTTATGCGGATCCACTGGATTTCCTGGTGGCGCGCGAGTCAGAAACCTCATTCCACTCCGTGACATTCAACATAGACAATTCGAGTCATGCATTGAACAGTCCGTTTTTTAATATACTGTGCGTTGAATCAGTAAATAGCACGTGACATATACCCATTGCGCTTATTATAAACGACAAAACGCACAAAGATTCTATGAACATGTGAGAATACAATTAATTGATGTCCTGGGTATGATAAAGTTATATTCCAAGTCTGCTTTGGATTTTGGGTATAACAAGGATATATTCCACTTACTAATGTAAAATATATGTTTTACGGTATGTATTCTAACATTAAATTAGATGAAGTATTATTGCAATTATAAAAGAATAACATAAATGTATATTAACTGAATTATTATATATGACAATTTCAATCACACAAAATAATTATAAGAATAAAAGACTATGAATCAAAAAAATAATTATAAAAATTAATAGTAAAATGATTGTAATATAAAATATTGTAAACTAATACTATACACAATTCTACCAATAATTATTTCATCTATAATAATAAACATAAACAAAAATACAATGAAAAAGAACATGAATAAACAAAATCCCTACTGCTAAACATAATATTTAAATTTATAATTAAATATTATTAAAGTAATGTGTTATAGCAATAAAATTTTATTTTAAATTAAGTGATGAACAAATTTATAATAATTAATATAATAAAATTGTAAGTAATAATTTAAATAGATCATCCTTTGAGTTGGCTAGTTTTTGGTTTTTTATTTGTTGGTTGGTTCCTACCTCATGTGCCTTAGACGTTGCTTGTGCTTTTAAGTCGTTATGTAATGGTTGGTTTTTAGAATTATTGTACCATTTTAAAATATTATTCTATTATAATATTATTAAATTGTAATATTTTTATATAATTGTAATATTATTATATAATTGTAATATTATTATATAATTATAATATTATTATATGATAAATGATATTATTTAATATTATTTTGATATTTTTTATTGATTCAAATTACATTATTATTGATATATTAATATTTTAATATTAATAATATAATATTAATTATATATTATTATATTAAATATTTACATTAATTTTAACTTCAAATTTATTGCTTCTATACTAGAGAATTTCATTAATCTTAGTTTTTTTGGGTAGTGTTTCCAAAGTGAAAAAAACAACCAACACGAAAATTGATAGCAAAAATATCATGTGGTAGTTAGTGTGTTAATAAACTCACTCAGGGGAAACGGAAAAAAAGGCACGGGGAAACAAAAAAAAAAGCAGCTCATGAAAACTTAAAGAACAATAGAAGGAATTTACCTGTATTCGGCGTGAAATAATTTTTTTCATTTATTCTGTCAAATTTTAAATGTTTGTTGTTCCCCTAAAAATGGTTAGATGGTGGGTAAAGCATGTTTTCAGACATGAGACAAATTTTACTGGAATGGCAAGTCTATTTATAACAAAAGTCTATTGGCTAATTAATGAAAAATAGATTATGTGTTATAGGTTTATAGTATATAAAAAAAGTTGAGTAATGTATTGAGCTTTTTTTTGAAAGTACATATGTGAAGCATGGTATGGGATGTGTGGTTGTGTGATTATCTATTATGTTGCAATATGCACACACAAACCACTCTTTGGTCCCATAAGAATTGAATGCAAATATGTTACAACGTGATTGTGTTAGAGTCATTTTTTACTAGTAAACAAAAATTTACATTCTACATTTTCCTATTCCAACCTACAAGACCATAGCTTGCTATTCCTTTCAAGAGCGCTCGCTCACATTGTTGGAGAGTCCATTTTTTTCCTGCCTTTTTTCAGATCATTACCAAGATACCATCATCCTTATTATAGCACCATACTGAGTGGTCCATATTCTAGCTACAACTATGTTCCTCCTCCATATGATCACATATATGACCAATATCATCCATACATGCATTATATCCCTTCTCCTCCGCTCATTGGCTCAGGAATGGGACTAACTCAAAGAGATAAGAAACCACTTAAGAATGACTTGCAACAACAAATAAAGGATTTACAAAAACAAATGGCGGATATGAATGCACCAAAGCAAGAATACACAATGAAAGACATATGTCCTTATCCATTTGATTGAAGTATTCTAATGGCTCCATTTCCTCCACATTTTGTGCCACCAAAATTTGATAAGTATAGAGGCAAGGGAGATCCTATGGCACACATAAGAGAATTATTCACAGCTTGCATTGAGGCAACAAGAGAAGAAACATACTTGATGAGGTTGTTCCCACAAAGTTTAAGTGCAGAAGCTATGGAATGGTTCTCCCAAATTCCATTGGGAATCAAGTCATGGGGTGATCTATTAGAAGATTTCATACAACACTTCTCATACAATATTGAAACAGATGTGTTATTGACTACTTTATGCAATACAAAAAAGAAAAAGGGAGAGTCCTTTGCTTTGTTTTTAGAGTGATTGAGATGTCTTGCTAGTCAGTGCTCTTGTGATATCCCACAACAAAAAAATGGTGGAAATGTTTACTCAAAATATCAACAAGGATATTGGATATGAACTAATAAAATCTCGTTTGTCCACTTTTAAGGAAGTCATTGAAAAGGGTTTGGAAGTTGAGAAAGTCTTTATTGAACAAGGAACCATTAAGCTATTCAAGGATAACAAAGAGAAATCAAATGGGAAAGATAAAGCCCTCTTTTGAAACAAGAACAAGAACATAGTCAATGATGGGGTAGTAGATGCAAATATGGTGAAACCAAAGATTTTCCTAGGTACAAGCTCATCCAATTCAAATAATCAAGTGAATGCTCAAAGTCCATCAAATCCTCCAAGAAAATACACTCCATTGGAAGAGATAATTGAGACATCATTTAAGAAATTGGTTGCAAACAAGCTTATAACAATACCGAACAATCCACCTTATGAACCAAAAATGAAACCTGCATGGTGGAATGATAATGAGTTTTCTGATAATCAAAAAAGAAAAAGGCATAAGGCTACCAATTGTCATAGATTAAGGAACATGATACAAGATCTTATTGACAAGGGCGACATAGAAGTGGATGGTGACACTTCTAATGAGGAACATGTCATGTTTAAGGAACCATTTCTGAAGTGGGATAAGGGAAAAGCTAAATCAAATAACAATGCCAATAATACTACCACAACTTATGATTATACGGTCAACCATTTTTTAATGGACAATCATGTTTCTACCTGTTAGGACTGCAAAATATTGCTTAGAGTTTTGTGTCCTAAGTTGTTTGATATTTAGTCATTAACTTTATTTTCCAAAGGAGGGGTTTTATTTTCATCATGTCTATGCTTTAACAAAGGGATTCTATTTTCACTATACTATTTTTATATCTTAATCAAGGTCCCCTTGATTAATTTTCTTAGTCGCAATGACCCCTTAGACCCTCATTTTAAGTTGCACGTGGTCAATTTTGTGCATTAAGTTTCATGTAACGGGCTCACGAGTTGCATTTTAGTGAGTTAAAGGAGAATCCCACATCCCCAAAGGATGGTTCATTCTGATGATTTTAAAAATGCAGGTATGTGGAGTAGCAATTGTATATCTCGTAGTCCCACAAAGTTGAAAGCAATAGGACATATGAAAGTGCAGGCGAGCTTGAGAAGATTCTTTTCAAAATACTAAGTGGTAGGTGATATATCCCACAGTTTTGTTATATTGAGAGTAGAGGGAACTGAAAGGATGTGAGTGCATAGGGTGGTTGTTGCAACTGCAGCCCTGTGAAATTACACAATAAGATAAAATAAAACATGCGGTCTCATGGAATGAATAAAATGCATGAAGCTCCATAAGAGTTTATCATCCTATGTCCCTGCATGTACATTTTATAAAAGCTAAAGTGATCAGCAGGCCTACGGGTGGTATCAAGGCTAATATGTAGTACCCCATGCCCCGCGTGAAGACTAAACAACAATTAAAAAAAGCTTGTGGATTAGCGGAAAGATAGAGTATGTTTCTCATAGCCCCACGAAGGAAAGATAAAAGGAGATTGGATGTGGGCGAAGATAAAAGGAGATTGGATGTGGGCGTGCGGTAGGCTTTTGATGTCTCATCAAAATGATAACGTGTCATCCCAAATGCATAAGTGGAATTCTACGTGGGTTTCAATTTCGGTCCAGCCATTCAATTTGACCGCTTGGATAACATCAATGGTCAAAATTCAAATTTTAAACATGATTAACCATGAATTCAATCAATTCACTGCATTTATTGTTCAAGGCACTTGCTTTTATGACAATTTGTTGTTGAATTGATTCATAGTTGAGACCTTGCTTCCATAATTTTTCTCTTGTGACCGAGGAGTGTTGTGGTGAGTTAAAATTGCAGAGAATTTCAGTGATGTCACATGAAGTGGAGGTATTTTGTGTGTCAAGAGAGAAAACATATAAAATAGTAAGTTCTCTGTGTCCTCTTGATAGTTGTAGGGGTGAATTGCAAAATTTTGAGTAGGAGTAATTTGTTGTTTGTTCAAGACTACAATAGTTTCCCCTATGCCATTTCTGTTTTTGTAAATTGTGAACAATGTTGAAGAGAGGTGGGAGTTCTTCTAAAGGAAAGAAGAATGAGATGGAAAATTTGCACAAAGCCTTCCTACAATTGAAATCCGTGATGATGAACTAGGGCTAGTAGGAACTTCTCAAGAAGAATAGGAAGTTTTCCAATCAAAGGTGACAGCTCACCCAAAAAGGAGAATAATTACTAAGAAAGGAGAGGCCTCAATGCCAAAGGAAAAAGAGGAGAAGGTAGAGAAAGAGTCTAAAGAAAAGAAACCTAGGGCTCCAAGGAAGAAATGGGAGGCTCAAGATCTCGAAGTGGATTTAACATAAGGTCATCAAATTCCTGAGGAAAGACTAGAGGAGTATGCACAAGAATTGCAGGTCATTGTTTTGGCACCTACTATTGCTCCTGCAAAGCCTATTGAGAGAGAGGAGCCTCTATAGTATTAGGACCCGTTGGATGTGTTTCCTACATCCACCATGAGCATCAATGATAGTGATGACGTAAGGGATGGTTATGTGCAAT
The DNA here is from genome assembly GCF_030272615.1 of Cryptomeria japonica. NCBI lineage: Eukaryota > Viridiplantae > Streptophyta > Pinopsida > Cupressales > Cupressaceae > Cryptomeria > Cryptomeria japonica. The sequence continues at coordinate 348,963,022 of NC_081414.1, forward strand.
GTTGTGACACCCTCACTCCTAAGAAAGGTTGGAATTTGTTCTAATATTTTTACAACAAGGATGAGTGGATTCCTAGGTCAAGTCCATGGAGGTTTGATATGGCTAAATCGATTGTGCTAGATGTTTTTGTAGAGGTGGATTTAATAAGGGCTATGGTAGTAATGTATGACTCTTCTTCAAAGATAGTAAGGACCGCTAAAGGCGCAATATTGGTTGATATAAGCCCAATGCAAATCCTCAACTGTTTTGGTCTCACAAGGCGAGCGGTTGTTATAGACATTGATACGAAGAGATTTGAACAAGAATATCAACTGAGGAGAAGGCATTATAGGGAGAAGGAAGCTCCCCTGTTTGAGAAAAGGGATTAGTGTGGTGATGTAGCACCAATTATTCCCATTGAGAAAGAGCCTTTTGCTGTGGAGTCATTTGAGAAGTATTTTGTTAAAACTTATTATGCTTTGTCTTGTATTTTGGGGGAAGATGTTGAGGAGAAAATGCCAATAGGGTTATTTTGATGAGAATGAAGATTCAACATAAATATGTGAATTTAGAATATGACTATGCAACTTACATTTCTCAGAAAATTCATGAAGTCCTACTAGGAGCAGTAGATAAGCCTTTAGAGATAAACTTAAAATTCTCTTCCCTTTGGTCTCATTTAATTCTTTTATAACACAAGCATGAGTAGAGTCCAAATCTTCAACTCAAGTTTTATGACAAAAGTGGTGTAGCTTTTCCCACATAGAGATGGTGTCACATATGGGACAAAATGTGTGAAGCTATTGATTATATTTCTGTGTGATGAAAAATGTGCATGCAAAACTAAGGGCTAAAAAGAAATCAAATTAACCGAACAAACACAATACATCATACACCTCAAGATTAGAATGATAAAATCAAAACAAGCACGGAAATAATAACACAATTCCAAACCAAATGCCTGCTTTGATTTGATTATTTTGCGATTGGATGTATGCTCATGACGTAGCTTCAGATGTTCAATATTGCTCCATGATAGAAAATAAAAATGATAATGGATTGATGGATGAAAATGATAAAAGATGGGTTAAGTGATAATTCCAGAAGAGTAGTGGTATGGTGTATGAAAAGTGGATCGAGGAGTTTGATCTAAAAATGGAGGGATTAAGTAGAAAAGATGAGGAAGGAAAGGGGTGGTGAAGAGGAGACACTTGTCCTCCAAAAAAGGGCAAGTGGCACAACTATATGGAATAGGAATGACATGTGTCCATGAGGACACATGTCTATTTTAGGCAAAGCCACCCAAAAATAGGAAGAGTGACATGTGTCCCTAAGGACACATGTCTGTTTTGGAAAATGTCACCCAAAATAAGATATTTTCCCTAAAATTAGGAATTGGTTAGGATGTGCACACATGTGTGGGTGGTTAGTTTAGGGATAGGATAAGGTTAGTTGGAGGGATGACTAGGCTAGGGAATAGGATTGGAAGGATAGGGTTGGTTAGTTGGTTAGAATGTAGGAGATATGTGACTAATTTAAACAATTAATTAATTATTTAAATGGGGAGATTGTAATTAATTAATTTAGGATTAATTAATTAAAGGGGATTGAAAAGGGAGCATTTTAATTAATGACAATAGAATGAAAGGGGGATTAATAAATTAAAAAATAATTAATAGGATAGGATGAAAGGGGGATTAATTAATTAGAAGAATAGGATTGGGAGATTAATTAATTAGGAATTAATTAATTAAAAGAAAGGGATAGGGAAATTAATTATTTAAATTAATTAATTTGAAAAATAAGATTTAAATTTGATTAAATTAATTAACCAAATTTAGGTGTCTACATTTTGCCCCTCATCACGGTGGCGCTAGAATAGTTGCATCGGTACAAAGATAATAAGACACTTGCAAGAGCAAAAAGAAGGGTAGCTAGAAAATTCCCCAGACGGATGAAGGAATGGTTAGGGATGCCCCTTGAGAGGGTGCATGAGGAAAAAGGAATCGGGTGGCATCTCAAAAGAAAGTGCCCCAGAGGATATGATAGAAGGAAAGAAGCAGAATGGGAAGAGGAGAGAATACAAATGCAGTGGATGAAATGATTGTGGAGAGTGAGAACTCCCGAAATAGGACACCATGTAGTGAGCACTTATCTTGATTTATCAATGTCTGTGAGTCACCAAGGTATGAAGAACTAGGGTGGAATGTCATAGGCAATGCATGGTCTAACACAAATAAACAAATACATAGGATAGTATAGCACCACACAGAGTTATAGAGACCCTAAAAGCAATAGTGTTATCTAAGAACCCCAAGCAAAAGATATACCCTAATGTAACATGGGATGACAAAGACCTCATGAGGGTACAACAAGGGACACATCTAGAAGACATGACAAGAAAAACCAAAAGCAACAAGATCACATCCTGAGCCTTATTATTCCAAGTGCACCATGATATAAAGGATCATGGCAACCAAGAGGAAACAAGAACCGAGGAGCTTAAAAAGATAAACACTGAAAAAAATGAACCAAAGACAACATAAGTGTCTTAGATGTGTTTTTCCAAAAGGATAACTAATTGGATGAGGATTGGATGATGTATGACTTAAGGAAGGATACATCTTGCACATATTGATATTGGGTGTTGGTGACAAGGAGACATCTCAAAACAACACCAAGATAAAAAACTGATGATGATCGACAAAAGGATCTAATAGTATCACGATGGCAATGATGTTCAAGGCTGATTGTTGAAGAACCAACTGATGGAATATGATGTCGAAGGATCAGACCGAAGCACACCTATGTAAAAAGACACCTATATGCAAGATGTACAAGAGCTATAGATGATGGATGAAGGCCCAAGGATAGGCATGATGTTGCCCTAGTCAAGAGGAAAAGCGATGAGAGATTGATGATGATAATTAGGAAGGACAGATCCTGATGATGATGATTTGATTGCGATCAAGGCTTGTAGAAAGGCTAGGAACAAGATCAAGGAAGATGGATAATATTTTCATGCAATGGTGGATTGCAAGAAGCAGATGGATTGATTGGATGGATGGTATTAGATTACATGGAGATAGCCTAGAACTAGATGCCAAATGATAAGGTGTGCAAGAGGCAATGGAATGGTATGATGGGAGGAATGAAAGGATGAAAAAGATTGGTGGATTAATGGATATGAATGAAGGGATGGAGGAATTAAGAAGGGATGTGGAAGGATGAGTGGATAGACGGGTGAATAGAGGAAAAGGATTGGTGGATGGATTAGGTTACAGATGAAATGGTGGAGGATCTGGGATGTCCAAGGATTGGCGGATGGATGGATATGATAAGATGGAGGGATGGTGGAATTGGAAGATAAGGATGGGTGGATGGAGGAAAAGGATTGGTGGATGGATTAGGTTATAGATGAAACAATGGAGGAACTGGGAGGTCCAAGGATTAGTGGATGGATGGATATGATGAGATGGAGGGATGGAGGAACTAGAAGATAAGGATGAGCGGATGGATGGATATGATGACTGACAGAGGGATAAGAAGTTGAGAGAAGTGGATGGAAGATAGGATTATGGGTGGACACAAACTTTGAAGGAAAAGTGTGATAGAGAAATGGAAGCAAAGAGGTGTCCAAATTATGTATACACAGTGGCCTTTTCTTTTTATCAAGATCCAAGGGAGGATGGAGGAAGTGAAAAGGATTGGATATGATGGATATGGTAGGCAGATGGAATGGAGGAGGAAATAGATAGATGGCTAGAATAACTTTCCCCCAAGTGTGGAGAGAAAAAGGATGAAGGGAATTACACATGATGCATGTTTGCTAGGTTTTCATCATGGTACTTATCCAAGGTGCTTGTTTGCCAAGTTTTCACCACTAGACGAATTTTTTTTCTTCTCCTTTTCTCTTTTTTTTTTTTTTTTGGAATTTGTTGATTGTTTGATTTTTTTTAGTATTTTCTGATTTTTCAAGGAAAAATATGGATGGAGATGAATGAGGATAGATGGATGGAGGACTGAAGCATCGAATTCAATATTAAGGTAGTAGGAGCCCATTTGGAGTGATCACTAGTTGTTGGTACAACTTTATTAGAAATGAGGGGATTATGCAAATGCTTGGATTAGTTGGTTTTGATGGGGAATGTAAGGAGTGTAAGGGAGATGGTGATGGCAAGTGTTCGAATGGAAGGAGGGAAAGTGAATGTGAATGGGGGATGTTGTCATGACCAACATTGGCACATGTTGTGGGCGATATGGTATGAGCAGAGGAAAGATGGATGTAGCATGTGGATATGATGGAGGCATTATGATAGGTAGATTTTGGACATAGGGACCAAAAATAGATTTAGGAGATGGAGGGGATAATGTTTTGCTGGTAGACGAGCAACTTGGGATGCCATCAGAAATTTTTCTTTTGGATGCACTGCTTCTTTTTTCTTTTTCTTTATTGGGATTTTGCTGCCTCTAGGATTCATTGCATTTTTGTATCAAATTTTGTACTATTGGAACATATCTTTTTGAGTGGACATGGTCATCTTTATATTGTTGTGGATGTTTAACTTTATGCATTTTTCATTTGGCATCCAAATTTATGCTAGTAGCCTTGGAAGGAGTATGCAAAGGTGTAGGAGATGAAGGAAATATGGGTGAAGTGATGGAGGTAGGATGTTGTATGTAGTGTGAGGACATGTTCCTTTGTTTATCCTGACTAGGAATGAAAGGAATATGATGTTTATGATGGGTGATGGAGATAGGGGATTTGTGTATAGAGGGACAAATAGGAAAAGATGGAGGATGGGATTTGGGGATATAAGGGCCCAAAATGGATTTAGCATGTGGGGGATATATGAAGGTATATTTTGGGATATAGGGGGCCAAAATGGATTTAGAGGGTGAAGGAGGGAGATGCATGGTTTTTCTAGCTTTATATGATGGAGGAGGGGGGATGGCGATAAATGATTTGGAGGAATGATGGGGAGATGCAATGGTGTGTTTGGAAGTATACTTGGATTTTGCATTAGTTGTACCAATATTTTTATTTGAAGTGCCTTGAGATATGTAACCAATACCATGAGATCATGGATGTGCTTTGACATGGATTGGCTCCAAAGTTCCTTTCTCATGTAGGCCCAATCCTTTCCTTGATATTTCATTTTTTTGAGCATTTTATTTAAAAGTAGGATACTTGTGCTCTAGGTAACAAGATGTGAGTCCTTTATCAGATGGAGGATAATGGGTGGCACACATGAGATGTTATTCTATTGCAAATGAACTGCCATGGATGAATAAAAGTGAACCAAGGGGATAAGGTGATGGTGGTGGGATGGTTTGGATAGGACGAGATGGAGGATCAAGAAGTTAAGTATATGGGATGAGAGGATCTTGACTTGGTGGAGGAAATGATGAAGGATCTTGAGATGGAGGAGGCAGAATGGTAGGATCTTGATTTGGATCAATAATTGTTTCAACATGATTTGGAACAATATCTTGGAATGATGGGATAGGTGTGTATGGGGAGACAAGGAGTGAGTGAGTAGATTCTTCAAATGGAATGGAAGGAATGATAGAAGGTTCAATGTATTGGGTGTATGGATTGGATGGAATAATGGGAAATTATTTATATGGGATAAATGGATGGATGAGAGGTTCTATAGTTGGGATGACAGAGTGGATGAAAGGATGGGGAGTTCCTCCACTCGAGTAGATGGGAAGGATGGGATAGGTGTGGATGAGGAGACAAGGAGTGAGTGAGTAGATTATTCAGATGGAATGGAAGGAATGGTAGAAGGTTCAATAAATTGGGTGTATGGATTGGATGGAAGAATGGGAAATTATTTAGATGGGATAAATGGATGGATGAGAGGTTCTACATTTGGGATGACAGAGTAGATGAAAGGATGGGGAGTTACTCAACTCGAGTAGATGAATTGGGTGTATGGATTGGATGGAAGAACGAGAAATTATTTAGATGGGATAAATGGATGGATGAGAGGTTCTACAGTTGGGATGATAGAGTAGATGAAAGGATGGGGAGTTCCTCATCTAGTTGGGATAGATGGAGTGGATGGAAGGACACAAGGTGCTTCAGCTAGGATAGATGGAGTGGATGGAAGCATGGGGAGTTCCTCAACTGGTGTAGAGGGAGCGGATGGAAGGATGGGTTGTTCATCAACTAGGGTAGATGAGGTGGATAAAAGGATGAGAGGTTCTTTAGCTAGGTCAGATGGATTAGATGGAAGGATGAGAGGTTCTTTGATTAGGATAGCTAGAGTGGATGAAAGGATGGGAGACTCATCAACTAGGAGAGATGGAGTGGATGTAAGAACAAGAGGTTATTCAATTGGGATAGTCAGAGTGGATGGAAGGATAAGAGGTTCTTTAGCTAGGTGAGATAGAGTGGATGGAAGGATGGGAGATTCATCAACTAGGAGAGATGGAGTGGATGGAAGAGCGATAGGTTCTTCAACTGGGAGAGATGGAGTGGATGGAAGGATGGGAAGCTCTTCAGCTAGGATAGGTTTCCTAGATGGAAGGACAAGAGGTTCCTTGGATTGAGTTTGAATGACTATAGGAGTAGGTGATGAGGATTGCAAGGGAAGAATCTCAATGGATGAAAGGTCTTCGATGGTGGTAGAAAGTGGAAGAGGAATGATAGATGTGGGAGTTGGAATGGAAGTTGGTCGATTGAGATAAGATGCGGTGGATGTCAGACTAAGATAGAATGAATTAGATGGTGGAGGATTGAGGTGAGATAAAGGATTACAAATAGTGTCATGTACTTGTTCGTGAATGTTCATCACAATAATTTATGAAGGCTATGTAGTTAGATAACTAAATCATCATTTTGAAATAGTAGGTTGTGATATTACTGGAGATTAATATTGTGGAGCACTAATCACTTGTGGCACTGATTGGATCGATGGGGGCACAAATGATACTGGAATCATGTAATTCATACCCCCATCACAACTTGTGTGATAAATGATGACATATTAGGACTAGATGAAGGATTGAGATAGGATGGAAGATTAGAATTAGATGGAGAAGTGAGATAAGATTGCAATGTGACTTGGAGATCAGTCTCATCGGTTTGATCAACCATACCCTCATCATCATCGACATAGGGTGAAGTGGACAAAAAATGAGGGATGACCATACTCATCATAGTAGGATTCAGACATGACTTGGATATCTATTTCATTAGGTTGATCAACCATACCCTTGTCATCATTGATATAGCGTGAAGTAGAAGAAAATGAGGGATGTCGAAACACATCATAATGAAATTGCAACATGACAAGTAGTTGATGAGTTGTAGAGATGAAAGATGAAAGATAGACGATAGGCCAAAGATCAAAATAGGATGAATTACCAACTCATATTAGGATGGGGATTGACATTTCATGAAGTTGGAAAGAGGATGAATTTTGATGTTTGATTTTGGATGGTTGATGTTTGGATTGATAACCTAGGAAGAAGGCAATGATGATGAGAATTGGGAGACGAGAGGTGATAATGGATGATAGTGATGATGCAAGAACCAGGATGATGATAACTAAGGTGACGAATACCAACTAAGATGATAAAAGTGATAATGCAAGTCTAGACCCTAGTGGAAGATAATGACGACATGAGCTAGAACCCAAACTAAAATGCAAAAGAAAAGAGCCAAAGATATGGATCGAGAGTGAACTAACGAACCAAGGACAACACCTTGCTAGTGCAATAACATCTAAGACTTAGAATACACAAGGATAGATACTGACTACTGAAAACTCAAGATATTTATAACATGATACAGACAACACTTCAGCATCATAATGACATATAAGACCAGGATCATGAAAGATAGGTGTAAACTGTCGATAGACCAAGAAAACTCTAACACTAAATAGATAAAATTTTGGTAGCATGACAAAATCTAAGAACAAGATCATGAAAGAAAGGTGAGACTGACAACAAACCCGCAAGAGTAAAGAGAAAACCCACAAGTTTTAAAAGAAAACTCGTGAGAGTTCAAATGATAGTGACTATGCTAAGTATGTCAATCTAGCTCAAGACAGAGGCATTCTTGCTATACTAGGAAGTGAACCTGCTACAGGACAACGACAAGTAGGACTGTGTGAAATGTGATGTTTTTTATGACTAACACTGATTTTGGCAAAAGGTCGTTGTGACACAAACATAGTAAGCACATACAAATGATAGAATGAAATAAAACAATCATGCACTTCCTAGGATAGTCAAATGATAGTACTTGTTGAATCCCCTAACAAAAAAATACCACATCCAATTGAATAGATAGAAGCTTGGTAGCACTTGCTCCATCCTCAACACACACTTCTCAAGCATGCCAAGCTTCAAATTTCTAAAGACTTGAAGATCTTGAGAAATTTTCTCTCAAATTGGGGAGTACACAAGGGGAGTCTTCGGCATGCACGTATCATAATGCCTAAGTCAACAAGTAGAAGGATTGGGGCCAACATAACAATTGTTCATAGTAATTTTATGATAGGTCCAGTCCAACAACAAATTCTCAAAGCAAGCCACTTAAGACTTTAATTGAGCTTATCCATTCAGAGAAGGCCTCCACATATGATGAATTCCATCATCACTTTAGTCATTTGACTATGTTTTTTATATAATGGCTCAAAGAAAACCACTTGATGTCACACTAGGAGAGATGTTATCCGCAACGTGCCCCTATTTTGAAACACTTCCTTGAGGTGATGAAGCCCCCAAGATGTGATTCACTACTAAAAAGAAAAATTCATGTCCCTAACACTTTTCTCTTACACGTACGACCACGAGAGCTAGAGGGAGTTGATAGTGTGTGTTAGCAGTAAGACCACTCTAGATGTGCACAAGTGTGCCAATAATGAAAGACATGGGACTCATTTCCTTTAATCAAACTGAACTATGCCTAATTACTCAAAAGACACAACATGTCTATTTCCTTAGTTGAATTGAAGTGTGCCTAGATTAAGCAAAAGACACAAATACAAAATGAAAGCAATAAAGGAAATATTATTTTCATGAAACCCCTCTTTAGTGGTCTTGCAACCAATTATTAATGTTTTCAAAGCATGGGGTCTTCTTATCACTCGATTTGTTGCATAAACATTACAAAAATATCATCCAAAAATACTATTGTCCTTGATTTCAGTGTGGCCAAAATCATGAGGCAATCCTACGAAACTGGTCCGCTTTGTAACTTACAGTCTCCGGGAGAGCTTAATTGACTTCGTTGGTTAGTTCATTTAGATTCTTGCTTCTTATTTTTAATGTTTTCTTAGTTTTTCTAAGTTTGCAGTTTTACCTGCAGTTCAGACTTTAAAGTCCGAATTGTAGGGTCTTTCTTGGCTTTATGCACATCAGACTTTAAAGTCTGAAGTGCATTTGCTAGGTTTTATAGCTTGCAGTTCAAACTTTAAAGTCCGACCTACAGGTAGTCTTCCCTTGCAGTTCATACTTCAAAGTCTGAATTGTGGGTTGTTTGGCTAGGAAGTGCATGCCAGACTTTAAATTCCGACTTGCATAGGTTTTAAGCCTGCATGTCGTAATTTAAAGTTTAACATACACTATAAGTTGGTTATTAATGCATAATTAATGGCTAATTTTGGGGGCTTATTTAATCCGTTTTTGCGTTTTATTTTCTCATTTTCGCCTGTGCATTTTTTTCCTCTGCGCATCTCCTCCATTGTTTTTGCTCACCATCTCATGGATTTGACTGCGCCATCGTCGAATCTTTCAAAATCACTCATTGCAAAGAAGGTTGGGTTTTATGTCTTCTTTTCAAGTTTTTCTTTCTTGCTTGCATTTTATTATTCCGCTTCTTTTGTTTTATTTCCTCCATTTTTGCTTGGCATGTCATTATGGGTAATCGGATTTTAAATTCCGATTGCCCCCCCCCCCCCCCCCCCCCTTATTCTTTGTTTTCCTAAAGCTGCATAATGGGTTTTGAAATCCGGTATGTAGTTGGATGGAGGAATCTCCGCATATCAGATTTTAAAGTCTAATATGCGGGATCATAACCTTCACATATCAGACTTTAAAGTTCGATATGCGGAGATGTGAAGGTTTGGTTGACATGTCGAGTTTTAAAACCTGACATGTTAACCGATTGTTTTTCCCTTTGTGTGCACATCGAACTTTCTGATGTATTTCTTTTTCCAATGGTTTTACCCTTGCACATCGAACTCTAAAGTCCAATGTTCTAATTGTTTTTTCCTGGATTGTACATCGGACCTTAAAGTCTGATGTGCTAATAACTTACCCCGAGTTCGCAAATCGTCTGATGTGCTAATCAACATTATTTACCCTTGCACATCAGACTTTAAAGTCCAATGTGTTGATCAAGGCATTTATCCTTGCACATCAAACTTTAAAGTCCAATGTGCAATTTTTGTTTTCCAAAGAGCATGTCAGACTTTTTTCCCCGACCTGCTATTTTTGGCAATTTTACTCCCAAGCTTGTTTTGAGTCCCATTTTTTGATCCGTTTGAGAAAAAATGATTTTGATAATGATGAAGATCTAATCCTTAGTGTTGAATGCACTCATCAAGAATGTCAAAGCTCCCTCACAACAAGCACGAGCCTTCCTCAAGTTAGTTGGAATCTTCTCTGAGTAAAACATCATCAAGAAAGATGAAGTACAACTACGACAAGTACTTGAATCTATACCCAGAGAGTTCGGTAGACTCGAATATCAAGGAGATCAGAGACACTAAAACTGGGCACGTAAATATGTAATAATTCATTGACCGAGTTGAGAAGGCTCCTGCTCACTTAACTAATCTGATCAACTTCGATTTGCATAAATATGCATATTTTCCAATTGCAGCTCATGATCCTGAATTTGTGCTTGCAGTAGCGGATCACTTTGATCCAAATACAAGACAGGTGAAGGATGAAGATCAAAATGTCATCATGACCCTAGACAATGTATTTTTCAATAGTGTCTTCAAAGATTCCCAAGTTGAAGAGGTGGCTGATATTACTCAAGAAAGTGCTCAAAGGTACTATGAGAAAAATGAGGATAAATGCAAGAAGGTAATCAATACTATTTTCCTTTCTGTTGTAAGAGGTTCCCTAACCTCATGATGGCTTAAGGGTTTCACAGGAGTGATTTCAATGAGGAGTACAATGATATGGTCACCATGTTATCAAGGGTGAGGGGGTTAAAAGACTCTCATTACTTTAAAAGCTAGATGTGCTACTATATGAAAATAATCAGGAAAGGAGCAACAAGAATTGATTGGGGTGAACAGATCAGCGATGCCCTATGTGCTCAGTTGAAGGAGGTCAAAGTAACACTGAAATTTTATATGACCTCATACCTGGTTTATGTGGCTACTTCAATGAGGCAATATCCAGGCTTATCTACTAAGGGTGATAGGAGGTTGGTACCAGTTTGGGAGTACTATGATCAACTTACTACAAATAATCAGGGTAGTCATTACAAAAGAGTTAATGATGCCTTCTTCACTATATAGAAGTGCATCTTTTATAAGGGCCTGTAGAACCAAAGAATATCAGAGGTTGCTTATAACAGGGTATCTCATTTTATGTGTGTATTCCTGCAGTTTCCCACATTCACTTACATTTGAATTGGATGTTTCTGAGGTGAGCCCTTTATTCTACTGAGGTTCCCTTCAGACAAAATCATCCTCATGGAGTTGTGCAGACAACTGATTAATGAGCATGAAAAACAATCACAAGAACATAAGACTGGGCTGAAGTTCTCAGAATCAATCGATAGGTACTCAGTGCTAACCAATCCCAAGGCCAAAAATATGGAGGAAGAAATACAGTAGAATACCATGAGAAGATTCAAGGCCCGAAACAATTTTGACTTTCGTGGCACAAAGAACAAACTCAAAAGGTGTTATACTCATGTTTATAGGTTGGAAGATGTTTGGGCAGACTGTCAAAATGATGAGGATATAAGAAGGATGAATTTCAGTCACTGTACTCTGGAACAAATTGAAAACTTGGATCTAGCTAAGATCTTGATGACCATGGAAGATACAGATGACATAATAGACTCGGTCTATTATGAGAAGAAAATTGTTGACTCTCTGCTTCCTCCTGTACAATGGTCAAAGAAGGAGAGAAAATCAATCACTCAAAGGATTGCACCTATCCTAGCAAACACCAATGCATGGCTAGTAAGGAAGAATCTCAGGATGAAACAACTTCCTGGTAGTTCAGGAGATGTTGATAATAGTGATGGCCCAGTCAACAAGATAGCTAAAACTAAGATGAGAACGAAGAGTGGGGCATATGAGCAAGCACTATCCTCAGCTCCTATGATACAATCAAAAGGGAAAGGGCCCAAGATTAAATTTAAAGTGAAAGGGCCCAAAAAGGATCAATCATCATCCGCAGTACAGGAAGCAGTGACTAAAGAGCCAGAATAGGTGCCTGTCAAGGAAATTGAAGAAGGTGAAATTCCTCAACAAGAATAAGTACAGGCTAAAGAAGCATCACACCCAGCTGAAGTTGATGCCCAGATTACCTCATAGGTAATCGTCCACTCTATTGACTCTGACTCTGACCAAGAGGGTGAGGATTTTCAAAATGGGGATCTAAGTATGGGCATGGTGCAATTGGAGGCCACTAATTAGTTTTTCACAATAACCAACTTCTCCAATCTAGATGATATCCCTTCATCTACTATTGAATCCACGATGATGGATTTTAATGAAGCCTTGGAAGAGGCACTTGTAGAATAGGTTTCAGTAGACTTACCTGTCACTACCACTACCACCATAGAAATTCCACCATTGGTAAGTGCTGAAGTTGCATTCATGATGCCTTCAAATCTCCCATATATAACTGAAGAGGTGTCAGTGATAGCAAAATGTTCCATTAGATACTTCAATATCGGTGCCATCAATAACACTCATAACTACTCTGGGCTCCAATCAACCCGCTCCTGAAACTTCAACTCAAAATCAACAAGGAGAGACTACTCCATCGACCAATCCAAAATTGCCCTCTTGGATGGAAGTAGTGGCCACTAAGAGGAAAAAATAGCTAATTTATCCAGATGAGTTTGACTTTGAGCTTTTGGTTCCTCCAAAGCCCAAGGGAACAAAGAAGCCAAAGACAGTATCTCGGGTGGTAGTAGACTCGGCTTCTAAGAGAAAGTATGTTGAGGTTATGGTGCCATCTTCAGATAAGGGAAAAGGCAACATACAATCTGAAGATTATACCATGCTGGTCGTAGAGCTTGGGGTGGAAATCCATGAGAGTGTTAAATTGGATTCTTAGACAACCTTTAATTCTTTGTTGAGGAGATTGGATCAGAAGAAGGATGAGAAAAATATCTTGAAGAAGAAGTGTGAATAATTGACCAATGTTCTTCTAAAGGTCACACAATCTTCTCAAAAAATTGAGCCCATAGGATCCTCAGTAGACACTGAAGCTCTAAATAAGATTTAACAGGTGGGAGCTAAAGGCCAAGTGATGGATGAGTGGATTTTACGGCTAAGGTTGGAAGGCTCTCATCTTTTGAGTTCAATAGTGGGACTATTGTCAGATTATGAAGTAATCTAGAGTCAAATGCAAGGACCTTATACCTCTTTATCACAAGAGATTGAGGAATTTGTGAATAATACTACCTTTTGGAGCAAAATGGAGGACTTCAGTATATATTTCCTTATTGAAAATAAGGTAATTCCCATAAGGGAGATGTACATCCAGATCTTGTCTTTATTGTCTCATAAGCAAGAGACAATAAGGTTAATGATTGCGGAACTAGACCAGGAGAAGAATGAAGGTGATGATGAGGTTGATCTCATTTTTGCCAAAGTTGTTGATCTTCCTTGTTATTCATATGATGGTGATCATAATCTCATCACTGCTGAAGTTGTCATGTAGGAATTCCTTTCCTTGATGGATCACTACACGAGACAAGATTTCTCATTTGATACATTTGATAAGCTGTTAGAGATCCAGGTCAATTTTATAGTCCTCGTACCCATGCTAAAGGATGTTAAAAAGAAATAGGTAAAGATTGAAAATACAATTTCCCGCATCCGAGGGATCACAAGTTCTACCTTGATGCCGAACAAAGAAAAGATGAAACCTCTCCTGGCTAAGTTTGAAGATTTTCAGAAATCCAATTAGGAGGAGAATGAAGAATGAAGTGCCCCCTTTTAGCACCTTTTCTTTATCTAGTTGCACCGATAGATGTTGTCAATTTTTATGTAGCTACATGTTTTCTTTATATAGTAGTTGTAGTAAAATGGGACTGTGCAGTTGAATAAGTCAACTGTGCCCACCTCTTTCTCAACTTCTTTTCCTATATAAGGAGGACCTCATTTGTAAATATTTTTCTTTTTCATGCTTAGCAAAACTTTGGAGAATTTTTATCCCAACTAAGACTCTGGGCTTTTGTGGTGGAAATTCTATCAAGCAAATAAAGAAAACAGTTTTGTTGATCTCAAACTTTGTGTTGTATCAAGAAAAATGTTTATATAATTTAATGTTCCTATGTCCATTGAATATATATGTTCTTTATTTCTTTGATCTTGAAGCTATTGTTATGTGAGTTAAAGAGCTCTTGAATCATGCAAGTAGACTATGTGCTCTTAACGTATTTTGGAAACCTTCGGATAAATTAAGTAACTAGTGGTAAGCTTTGTATTGCTACAATTACTTGTAGTTTAAAGGATTAGAAATTTATACTTGAAGACTTTGAGCTACAAGCTAAGTTTCTAATTGTTTTATTTGTAATAATTAGTTTAAGATAGTGTTACCTTCAAGGAGACTTTGTGTTGCTTAATAGTAACTCTTGGTGTAGTTTGTTAGATTCATAGTTCTTTTCTTTAAGTATCTAAAGAGAGAGGAATTGTAACCAGGTGAAGGAAGAATGCATAAACTCTGAAAAAAGAGAGTTATATGCCCAACACCAACCAACAAATTTAATTTCTTATTAATTAGAGGATAAATTTCATAGGGAACCTCCCCTTGATGAGAGGAGAGATTAATTTCTTAGCATAGCTTTGTGTGAATTATATATTTTGTCATTAGTATGTTGGTGACAAAATATTCACCCAATAGTTTTTTGACGACTCTGCTGGGGAGTGACATGCAACCTGTATTTTCCCTTTGGGTTGTAGTGCTATTTTCATTGTTATATCTTTTTTGCTAATTTTCTCAAAAATCATAATCCGGTTGATTGAAGTTACACTCGTGGGCAGTGATTAGTAGGAATTGTTGATCCTACTTTTGAAGTATTGCAGCAATTTAATTTTCCCTTTGTGACACCTCCACAGATGCTTTCTCCTTTGCAGCGAACATGAAGTTTTCCTTGATCTACATGGTGATCTCCTGTACCAAGTGAGGCATCAATTTTGCAAGTTTTAGTTGTTCCACTTGCAAGTCATTTTGTAATACCACCCTATTATCCGTTAAGGATGGCTGCTACTCCTGGACCTTGGGGTACTGCTTTTGGTCCCTTGAACTTTACCACACCTTTGCATAGACTTCCCAAAGGTACGTGAAAAAATTTACCCAAATTTTTGGGGGATGGTTCTCAGCACCCAGACGAACACATTGCTACCTTCTACATCACTTGTGGAGTCCTAGGTGTTGAGCATGAAGATGTTTCGGTGAGACTATTCATTGAGACTTTACATGGAGATGTTATTGATTGGTTCTATCATCTTAGAAATGCTTGTATCACAAATTGGGCAACTCTCATAATATTGTTTGAAGCAAGGTTCAAGTTTGCCGAAGATGATCATGCACTACTAGCTCAGTTAACTCAAATGAAGAAAGATCCCCAGGAAGCTATGCGTGAATTTGTAGCAAATTTCATTAGATTGCGCAATCGCATTCCAGTTGCTTCATGACCAACCGTTGTAAATTTGAAATGCTTCTTCACCAACACTCAATTGTCCAAGGCGAGCGTTCTTTTGCAAAGAGATAATCCTATAGATTTGGATGCTACACAATAATTGGCTATATCAGTTGAAGATGATCTTATCCTCACTGGTAAGATAAGGAGAGATCCCAAAAAGGTTAGAAATAATCAAATTGTTGATTTATCAATTCCTTCCATGAATTCTATTGATCCCATGATACAAAAGTTAGCAAATGAGTTGTTGGCACGTAAAAAGAAAATTTCCTCACAAGGAAACACTTCTTATCATGACGTTCCAAGAAGGACTTATCCAAACAATGCTTCCAATTACACCATGCATAATCAGAATAAATTACCTCCTCCTTTAGAGAGGCTTGCGTTGGAAGCACCACCCCAAAATTCAGCTACAGGATATTATGAAGCTGAACAGAATGAACTTCCCTCTTTTGGTGAAGAAGATGCCAATTTGCATCAAGGAGATAATGCAGAGTTGGCTGGTGACTCTAATATCAGGTAATGCAATATCAAGAAGATGATACACCAGACACACATGATGGGCATGTCTTTGCAATATTCACCCATTCGCAAGCACAAGCAGCTCAGCCACCTGTCATTGCAAAGAGTGATGATCCTATCCAAACTAAGGACTCTCAATGTTTGCCAATTTCTATTGTGAAGCATGGGACTCCCATAGCAAATCATGCAAAGGACAATGCTATCTCAATGGACACCGCGAAGGATAAAAGTGTAAGTGATTCTTAGAGTGCTGTCAATTTTTTTGCACTTGTCAATTCTTGTACACATGCATCGAAGACTAGTGTACCTAATATTTTAAATTCTCAAAATAAGAATCCAAATCCATCTTTGATGATGAATTCCTTTCATTCATTTGATATTTTAGACCATGCTAAGAAAACCAAAATACAAATGTCTGAAGTTGAATTTTTGAGATCTAATCCAGATCAATTTGATCATTTGGTCAAGTTTATTAAAGAAAAAGATACTACCCCTAGTAATCTTCCTAAGTCTAACTTGCTTCAAAACAACTTAGTAACTTCCCCTTCTCTTGTAGAGAAGATAGAACCATTCTACATCTCTTTGTTGATAAATGGTTATAAGCTTAGTAACTGTGTAATTGATTCTGGGGCATCCAATAATGTTATGCCTTCAAAAGTTGCCAATGCCCTTGGCTTAAATTTGACCAAAATATTTGGAAGGTGTTTCTCTATGGATAACAAGAAAGTCACCTTGATAGGCCAAATCAAGGATGCACAATTTGCTTTTGCTTCATTCCCAGAAAACAAGATTAAGATGACAGTACTGGTAGCCGATGTGTCGGCCTCCTATGCTCTATTGTTGGGAAGAAATTTTTGTAGAGATGTTGGGGGTGAGTTAAACATGGATATGACTGAGGCCCGTATTCCTGTTAAAGGAGTTGTTCAAAAGTTACTTCCTGAAAAAGAATCAAAATACACCATTGTCAAGTCTGACGATCAACGGGCACAAATTCTTTTCGAATCAGCAGGTATGGGTAATTATTTCATGCATGCTAATGATGGTTTAGAGGTGGCTCCTGAGAGTGAAGATTCCATTCCACTAAATGATGTTTTGATTGACTATGAAAGTAGTGTTATGAAATCAGAAAGATCTTCAACTTCACAACAAGAAGTTCTCAATTTTGATACCATCAGCATTGGTAGTCTAGATGATGTCTGGACACTAGAGTTTGATGGCAGTTGTTCTTCTACCGGATCAGGAGCCAGTATTGTTTTGGTTTCTCTTGAGGGTAATCTTTTCCCTTTCTCTTTCAAATTGTAGTTTGATAACACAAATAACACGACTGAGTATGAATCACTTCTTTGGGGAATGAATGTTGCTCAGAAGAAGGGAATCAAGAACTTGCATGCTCAAGGAGATGCAGAGTTAATTGTTTGTCAAGTCTGGAACATATACCAAACTAGGAGCGATAGGCTACAGTATTATCGGAACCAAGTTTGGGATTTGATTGAGGGATTCAATGCTTTTTATATATCTATTGTCTCTCATGAATTTAATGATACGGCAGATTCATTGGCAATATCTATAACTTCTTTGGTTCCTCACAAAGATTATTTAGGATCAACTTATGTTGTTGAGTTAGTTTTCTGGCCAAGTGTTCCTGACAACTTTGATCATTGGCAAGTATTTAATAATGATAATCATGTAATAATTTTTTTGTAGACCACTGACAATTTTGATGATCTGTACTTTGAAGGTAGTCACTGTCCTTCAAAGGATGCAATTGAAAGTATTGATGTAGAAATGGGAGAAAAATTTCTGCAATTAAAAGGAAACAAGATCCCCAAGGGTCTAGTTTCTCTAGAAAAGCTTTTCGAAAAACATGATTGTTATGTTGAAAAGCAACAAAGATCAGTTGCAGGATCAATGGAATATGAACAAGTTAACTTTGGGACTAAAGACGATCCAAAAATGATCAACATTGGAAAGTGTTGTTCACAAGAAGAAAGGCAAAAAATTTGTTGCATTATTGCAGCAATATGTTGACGTCTTGGCATACTCCTATGAAGATCAAAAGTCCTTTCATCCTGAAGAGATCCACCATGACATTCCACTGAAACCAAGTATTACGCCTTTCCATCAAAAGCAAAGGCAGTACAACCCAAAGATCTCCGATACTATCTTTGTTGAAGTACAAAAGATGTTGAAAGCAAGGATAATCTTCCCCATTCACCATTATTCTTGGATAGCCAATATTGTACTTGTATGTAAGAAGAATGGTGAGATACGGATATGTGTTGATTTTCAAAACTTGAATCAGACATCCTTGAAGGATAATTATCCTTTACCTATCATGGATCATGTCCTACAAGTTATTACTGGAGCAGAGATGATTTCCATGTTGGACGGATTTTTGGGTTATAACCAAGTAGAAGTTCTGGAGCAAGATCAGCAGAAGATTGCATTTACTACACCTTGGGGTACCTTTGCATATTGCGGGATTCCTTTTGGATTAATAAATGTGGGAGGAACTTTCCAACATACAATGGACTTGGCCTTACAAAGTTTTCTTGGTAAGTTCATTGTGGTCTATTTGGATGATTTGATTATTTATTCTAAGGAACATCAAGATCATTTCTTTCATCTATAACGAGTCTTAGAGAAATGTTGTCAGCATGGAATTTCCCTCAATCCCAAGAAATCTATTATTGGGGTTACTGAAGGCAAGTTGCTTGGGCATATTGTTTCGAAAGAAGGTATAAAAATTAATGCAGAAAGAGTAAAATTTATTCATGACCTTTCCTTGCCAACAAGTAAGACTATTGTTCATTCTTTCTTCGGTAAAATAAATTTCTTGTGAAGATTCATTCCAGACTTTGCTAAACAGACTCGTCACATACTTAATATGATGAAAGGTAATTCTCTTTTCAAGTGGACTCCTGAAGAAAATAAATATTTCCATCAGATCAAGGAAGCCATGGAAAATGCTCTAGTCTTAGTATGCCCAGATTATACCAAAGAGTTATTTATGTATAGCTATGCATCAGATCATACTTGTTCGGCTATCTTAATGAAGAGAAGTAATGAAGGTTCGGAATCACCCATTGCATTCATGAGTTATCTACTAAAGGCTCATGAGTTGAAATACTCATAAATGGAGAAGCATGCTTTTGATAGGGTGAAAGCAGTGAAACATTTCAAGTTTTATATTTTGAATTCACATGTCATTGCTCTTGTTCTTGATGTCGTCATTAAGTCAATTCTGACACAACAAGAGTTTGGAACTAAAAGGGGCAACTGGGTTCCCAAGATTCAAGAATATGATATGGAAATTAAGCCCACTAAGTTGGTTTGTGGAAAAGGTCTATGTTAGTTGATAGCTGACAACAAATCAATTGATCAAGTGGTGCTGGAAAATGAAGGTATGAATCAAGATCTTCCTAATGTTCTTTTTGTTAGCACTACTGATGAGTGGTATTTTGACCTAGCATATCTCTTAACATATGGAGATTGTCTTGTGCACCTATCAAGGAAAGAAAGGCAAACCCTGAATCTTAAAGCATTGAATTTTGTCCTATGGGACAATGGTTTGTACAAGAAGGGTCTAGACAACAATTTCCTATGCTGCGTAGACAAATAATAACAAGAAAGATTACTTCAAGCTTTTCATGATCTTGCTTGTGGTGGACATTTTTTTGCCCTTGTTACTACGCACAAAATATTGCGTGCTAGATACTATTGGCCAACACTGTTTAAAGATACATACAGTTGGGTTCACAAGTGCAAGAAATGTCAGCAATTTGTTGGCAATCCCCAATTAGCTACGCTCCCTCTTAAACCAATAGTAATTGAAGAGCCTTTCCAACAGTGGGGATTGGACTTCATTGGACCTGTCAATTCGACATCTAGTATAGGTCACATATACATCCTCATAGTGACAAATTACTTCACCAAGTGGGTGGAGGCAATCCCAACTAAGCAATCTACCTCGGCGGTGGTTTGTCAATTTTTGAAGGAAAACATCGTTTCAAGGTTTGGCATTCCTCATAAGATAGTAGCTGATAACGCTTCATGTTTTTCATCTTATGAGATAATTGACTTTTTCTTTGATCATGGTATTACTCTTTCACACTCATTTGACTACTATCCACAAGGAAATGGTCAGGCTGAGTCAAGTAACAAGAATCTGGTTACTATTATGAGGAAGCTTGTTGATGAAAGAAAACAGACTTGGCATAAAGCTCTTTATGATGCGCTATGGGCAGATCGTACAACTCCAAAAAGAGCAATCGATATGTCACCTTTTCAACTTTTGTATGGGTTGGATGCTGAGATTCCAATCACTGTAGAACTTCCAGCATTAAAGCTCACCAACGCCATTGAAGATGAAACATATGAAGATTCACTGGATAAGTGGATTATGTTTCTTTCTCAGTTGGAAGAAACAAGAGCAGAAGTTGTAGATAGGATTGTTGCACACCAAATCCAAGTGAAGGCATTGTTTGATAAGAAAACAACTTCCCTTGAGTTCTCAGTTGGTGATCAATTCTTGTTATGGGATAAGAGGAGGGAACCAAAGGGTTTGCATGGAAAGTTTGACTCCTTATGGAGAGGTCCCTTCACTATTCATGAAGTATGCGGTGAGCATAGCTACTTACTTGCATATGTAGATGGTACCCCATTCTTGCTACCTCATATCGGAGAACATTTGAAGCTCTTTGCCCAATAGAAAGTGATGTAAAGGAAGTTGTCCTTTTTGTTAAATATGTTTAGTCTTTTCTTTTCAGTCTTTTTGTCGCCTGACTCTATAGCCCAATGGATACAGGCACTTGAAGTTTTGGATTCTACAAGCTTCAAGTGCTCCATCTTGATCTCCAGTCAGAGCTAGCTGTTATCCTCAATTTTAGTGTGGCCAAAATCATGAGGCAACCCTACAATACTGGTCTGTTTCGTACCTTACAATTTCTGGGAGAGCTTAATCAACTTTGTCGGTTAGTTTGTTTAGCTTCTTGCTTCTCGTTTTTCATGTTTCCTTATTTTTCTAAGTTTGCAGTTTTACCTATAGTTCAAACTTTAAAGTCCGAACTATAGGGTCTCTCTTGGCTTTATGCACATCAAAATTTAAAGTCTGAAGTGTGTTTTCTAGGTTTTATAGCTTGCAGTTTGGACTTTAAAGTCCGACCTACAGGTAGTCTTCCCTTGTAGTTCAGACTTTAAAGTCCAAACTGCAGGTTGTCTAGTCGGGAAGTGCATGTCACACTTTAAAGTCCAACTTGCATAGGTTTTAAGCCTACATGTTGGACTTTAAAGTTTGACATGCACTGCAAGTTGGTCATTAATGCATCATTAGTAGCTAGTTTTGGGGGTTTATTTAATCCATTTTTTCATTTTATTTTCTCATTTTTGCCTGTGCATTTTTTTCCTCTATGCATCTCCTCCGTCGTTTTTGGTCTCCATCTCATGGATTTGACCTCGCCATCATCGGATCTTTCAAAATCACTTGTTGTAGAGAAGGTAGGGTTTATTTCTTCTTTCTGAGTTTTTCTTTCTTGTTTGCATTTTACTTTTCCGCTTGTTTTGTTTTATTTCCTCCATTTTTGCTTGGCGTGTCAGTATGGGTAATCGGATTTTAAACTTTGATTGACCCCCCCTTATTCCTCATTTTCCTAAAGCTGCATAATGGGTTTTAAAATCTGGTATGCAGCTGGATGGAGGAATCTCTACATATTGGATTTTAAAGTCCGATATGCGGGATCATAACCTTCACATATCGGACTTTAAAGTCTGATATGCAGAGATGTAAAGTTTCGATTGACATGCCAGGTTTTAAAACATCAACATGTCAACTGATTGTTTTTCCCTTTGTGTGCACATCGGACTTTAAAGTCTAATGTGCTAGTTTTCCCAATATTTTTACCCTCACACATCGGACTTTAAACTCCGATGTACTAATTGCTTTTCCCCGGATTGCACATTAGACTTTAAAGTCCGATGTGTTGATAACTTACCCCAAGTTCACACATCGGACTTTAAAGTCCCATGTGCTAATCAACATTATTTACCCTTGCACATTGAACTTTAAAGTCCAATGTGCTAATCAATGTGTTTATCCTTGCACATCAGACTTTAAAGTCCAATGTGCAATTTTTGTTTTCAAAAGAGCATGTCAGACTTTTTTCCTCGACCTACTGTTTTTGGCAGTTTTACTCCCAAGCCTGTTTTGAGTCCCCTTTTTTGATCTGTTTGAGAAAAATTGATTTTGATAATGATGAAGAGCTAATCTTTAGTGTTGAATGTAGTCATCACGAATGTCAAAGCTCCCTCACAACAAGTCCGAGCCATCCTCAAGTCAATTGGAATCTTCACCAAGTAAAACATCATCAAGAAAGATGAAGTACAAGCATGACAAGTACTTGAATTTGTACCCAGAGAGTTCAGTAGACTTGAATATCAAGGAGATCAGAGACACTGAAATTAGGCAGGTAAATATGAAATAATTCATTGACCGAGTTGAGAAGGCTCCTGCTTGCCTAACTAATAAGATCAACTCTGAGTTGCATAAATATGCATGTTTTCCAATTGTAGCTCATGATCCAGAATTTGTGCTTGCAGTAGCGGATCACTTTGATCCAAATACAAGATAGGTGAAAGATGAAGATCAAAATGAAATCATGACCCTGGAGAGTGTATTTTTCAATAGTAGCTTCAAAGGTTCCCAAGTTGAAGAGGTGGCTGATATTACTCAAGAAAGTGGTCAATAGTACTATGAGAAAAATGAGGATAAATGCAAGAAGGTAATCAATATTGTTTTCCTTTCTGGTGCAAGAGGTTCCCTAACCTCATGATGGCCTAAGGGCTTTCACGGGAGTGATTTCAATGAAGAGTACAATGACATGGTCACCATATCAAGGGTGAGGGGGTTAAAAGACTCATTACTTTCAAAGCTAGATGTGCTACTATATGAAAATAATCAGGAAAGGAGCAACAAGAATTGATTGGGGTGAATAGATCAATGATGCCCTCTATGCTTAGTTGAAGGACATCAAAATAACACTGAAATTTTATATGACCTCATACCTAGTTTATGTGGCTACTTCAATGAGGTAATATCTAGGCTTATCTAATAAGGGTGAGAGGAGGTTGGTACTCATTTGGGAGTACTATGATCAGCTTACTATCAAGAATCAAGGTAGTCATTATAGAAAAGCTAATGATGCCTTCTTCGCTATATGGAAGTGCATTTTTGATAAGGGCCTACAAAAGCGGAGAATATCAAAGGCTTCTTATAATAGGGTATCTCATTTTGGGTGTGTATTCCATATAGTTTTCCACATTCACTTACATTCGAATTAGATGTTTCTCAGGTGAGCCCTTTATTTTACCAAGGTCCCCTTCAGACAAAATCATCCTCATGGAGTTGTGCAAACAACTGATTAATGTGCATGAGAAACAATCACAAGCACATAAGACTGGGTTGAAGTTCCTAGAATCAATTGGTAGGTACCTAGTGCTAACCAATCCCAAGGCCAAAAATTTGGAGGAAGAAATAAAGTGGAATACCAGGAGAAGATTCAAGGCCCAAAACAATTTTGACTTTCATGACATAAAGAACAAACTTAAAAGGAGTTATACTCATGTTTATAGGTTGGAAGATGTTTGGGCAGACTGTCAAAATGATGATGATATAAGAAGGATGGATTTCAGTTGCCTTACTCTAGAACAAATTGAAAACTTGGATTTAGCTAAGATCCTGATGACCATGGAAGATATGGATGACATAATAGACCCGGTCTATTATGAGAAGAAAATTGCTGACTCTCCGCTTCCTCCTGTATAATGGTCAAAGAAGGAGAGAAAATCAATCACTCAAAGGATTGCTCCTATCCTAGCAAACACCAATGCATGGCTAGTAAGGAAGAATCTCAGGATGAAATAACTTCTTGCTAGTTCAGGAGATGATGATAACACTGATGGCCGAGTCAGCAAGACAACTACAACCAAGACGAGAATGAAGAGAAGGATAGACCAACAAGAACTATTCTCAGCTCCTGTGATACAATCAAAAGGGAAAGGGCCCAGGATTAAATTTATAGTGAAATGGTCCAAAAAGGGAGAATCATCATCCACAGTATAGGAAGCAGTGACTAAATAGCCAGAACAATGGCCTGTCAAGGACATTGAAGAGGGTGAAATTCCTCAACAAGAAGAAGTACAAGCTGAAGAAACATCACACCTAGCTGAAGTTGATGCCCCAATTACCTCACAAGTAATCATCCACTCTATTGACTTTGACTTTGACAAAGAGTATGAGGATTTTCAAGATGGGGATCTAAGTATGGGCATGGTGCAATCGGAGAACACTAATAATTTTTTCACAATAGCCAACTTCACCAATCTAGATAATATCCCTTCATCTACTATTCAATCCATGATGATGGATTTTAATGAAGCCTTGGAAGAGGCACTTACAGAACAAGTTTTAGTAGACTTACTTGTCACTACCAGCACCACCACAAAAATTCCACCATTGGTAAATGTTGAGGTCACATTTGCGTTGCCTTCAACTCTCGTATTTGTAACTGAAGAGGTGTCAATGTTAGCAAATGTTCCACTAGATACTTCAATATCGGTGCCATCAATAACACTCATAACTACTTCGAGTTCTAGTCAACCTACTCCTAAAACTTCAACTCAAAATTAACAAGGAGCTACTACTCCATCAACCAATCCAAAATTACCCCCTTGGATGGAAGTAGTGGCACGTAAGAGGAAAAAATAGCTAATTTCTCTAGATGAGTTTGACTTTGAGCTTTTGGTTCCTCCAAAGCCTAAGGGAACAAAGAAGACAAAGATAGTATCTCAGGTGGTAGTAGACCCGGCTTCCAAGAGAAATTATGCTGAGGTTATGGTGCCATTGTCAGATAAGGACAAAGGCAACATACGATCTGAAGATTATACCATGCAGGTCATAGAGCTTAGGGTGGAAACCCATGAGAGTGTTAAATTGGATTCTTATACAACCTTAATTCTTTGTTGAGGAGATTGGATTAGGAGAGGGTTGAGAAAAATATCTTGAAGCAGAAGTATGAATAATTGACCAATGTTCTTCTAAAGGTCACATAATCTTCTCAAGAAATATAGCCCATAGGATCCTCAAGAGATACCGAAGCTCTAAATAAGATTGAACAAGTGGGAGCTAAAGGCCGAGTGATGGATGAGTGGATTTTACAGCTAAGGTCAAAAGGCTCTCATCTTTTGAGTTCAATAGTGGGACTATTATCGGATTATGAAGTAATTCAGAGTCAGATACAAGGCCTCAAAACCTCTTTATCACATGAGATTGAGGAAGTTGTGAAAAGTACTACCTTTTGGAGAAAAATGGAGGACTTTAGGATAGATGTCCTTGTTGAAAATAAGGTAATTCCCATAAGGGAGAAGTACATCCAGATCTTGTCTTTATTGTCTCATAAGAGAGAGATAATAAGGTTAATGATAATGGAACTGGATTGGGAGAAGAAAGAAGGTGATGATGAGGTTGATCTCATTTTTGCCAAATTTGTTGATCTTCCTTGTTATTTATATGATGGCAATCAGAATCTCGTCACTGTTGAAGTTGTCATGTAGGAATTCCTTTCCTTGATGAATCACTGCATGGGACAAGATTTCTCACTTGATACATTTGATAAGCTATTAGCAATCCAGGTTAGTTTTGAATTCCTTGCATCCATGCAAAGGATGTTAAAAAGAAATAGGTAAAGATTGAAGATGCAATTTCCTGCATCCGAGTGATCACAAGTTCTACCCCGAGGCCAAACAAAGCAGAGATGAAAGCTATCCTAGCTAAGTTTGAATATTTTCAGAAATCCAATGAGGAGAATGAAGAATGAAGTGCCCCCTTTCAGCACCTTTTCTTTATGTAGTTGCACCGATAGATGCTGTCAATTTTTATGCAGCTGCATGTTCTCTTTATGTAGTAGTTGTAGTAAAATGGGACTGTGCAGTTGAATAAGTCAACCGTGCCCACCTTTTTCTCAACTTCTTTTCCTATATAAGGAGGACCTCATTTGTAAATATTTATCTTTTTCATGCTTAGCAAAA
The DNA here is from genome assembly GCF_030272615.1 of Cryptomeria japonica. Lineage (NCBI taxonomy): Eukaryota > Viridiplantae > Streptophyta > Pinopsida > Cupressales > Cupressaceae > Cryptomeria > Cryptomeria japonica. Next base: position 348,989,480 of record NC_081414.1, read on the forward strand.
CTCTGTAGAATTTTTATCCCAACTAAGACTTTGGGATTTTGTGGTGGAAATTCTATCAAGCAAATAAAGAAAACAGTTTTGTTGATCTCAAACTTTGTGTTCTATCAATAAAACTATTTATATAATGTAATGTTCCTATGTCCATTGAATATATATATATTCTTTATTTCTTAGATCTTGAAGATATTGTTATGTGAGTTAAAGAGCTCTTGAATCATGCAAGTAGACTGTGTGCTCTTAACATATTTGGGAAACCTTCTGATAAATTAAGTAACTAGTGGTAAGCTTTGTATTACTGTAGTTACTTGTAGTTTAAAGGATTAGAAATTTATACGTGAAGACTTTGAGCTACAAGCTAAGTTTCTAATTGTTTGATTTGTAATAATCATTTTAAATTAGTGTTACCTTCAAGGAGACTTTGTGTTGCTTAATAGTAACTCTTGGTATGGTTTGTTAGATTAATAGTTATTTTCTTTAAGTATCTAAAGAGATAGAGAAATTGTAACCAGGTGAAGGGAGAATCCATAAACTCTAAAAAAAGAGAGTTATATGCCCAACACCAACCAACAAATTTAATTTCTTATTAATTAGAGGAGAAATTTCATAGGGAACCTCCCCTTGATGAGAGGAGAGATTAATTTCTCAGCATAGCTTTGTGTGAATTATATATTTTATCATTAGTACACTGGTGACAAAATATTCACCCAACAAATGCACAAGTTAGTTGATTAGTACTAAAATAACATTCTGAAAAATCATACAAATGATAACTAGCAAATGCCCAGTTTCACAGTGCACACCCATTGTTTCAAGTCACGTTCCGGCTGGTTCAGATCATGTTCCCACTAGTTCAAGGCAAGTTCCCACTAGTTTAGGGTGTGTTCCCGCTAGTTCAAGCTACATCCCCGCTAGTTCAAAGTGTGTTCCCGATGTTTTGTGCAGTCTCATTGTTTCGAAGTACAAACTTGTAAAAATTAAGCCATCCAACAATATACAAGGTAGCAAATTAGTAGGAAAACAACATTCTAAAAAATCATATAAATGATAATGAGAGAACCCACCATTTCATAGTGCAAATACTCTATTTTAAACTAAAACATGCAAATCGGCTATTTCAAGCAAAAAATTTAACTTGCAATTTTTTATTAAACAAAGGCTATAAATTTTATGAAAATAGCTAAAAATGCAAACCAACTAGTTTATGTCACATTCTTGCTGGTTCAGGGCGTATTCCCTCTGGAACAAGTCACATTCCCACTGGTTCAAAATGTATTCATGCTGGTTTGGGGCATGTTCCACTAGTTCAAGGCACATTCTCGCTGGTTCAGAGTGAAAAATTGCAAAAATTAAGTTATCTAACAACATACAAGTTAGTAGATTAGTAGGAAAACAACATTCTAAAAAATCATATAAATGATAATGAGAAAACACATTATTTCAAAGTGCAAACATGCTATTTGACACAAAAATATGCAAACCCTCTATTCTAAGCAAAAAACTTAACTTGCAAATTTTGATTAAATAGAAGTTGTAAATTTTATGAAAAATAGCTAAAAATGCAAACCTGTTGATTTATGTCATGTTCTCATTGTTTTAGGGTGTGTTCCCACTTGTTCAAGGCATGTTCCCACTAGTCCAAGGCATGTTCCCACTAGTTCAAGTTGCATTCTCGCTGGTTTAGGGCGTGTTCCCGCTATTTCACAAAACATCAAGATTGATAAATTAGACTTCTATCGTGGCAAAAAATCCGAGTGTCATTCTTTTTTTTTGTTTGCAAGTGCTCAAAATCTATCAAAAACACACTCAAACAACACAAAATATTTAAATGACTAGTGAAGTGGGTCCCACCGGGCATGCCAAAAAATGTGCAATGAAAAATGTGTGCTCGAATACTAAAGACTAAAAAGCAAACTAATTAATCAATAAAACACAATACATCATACACCTCAAGATTAGAATGGTAAAATTAAAATGGGGAGCAAAATAATAAACAAATGCAAACCATAATTCTTGCTTTAATTCGATTATTCTCTGATTAGATGTGTACTTATGATGTAGCTTCAGATGTTCGGTATTGCTCCATGATAGAAAATGCAAATGATAATGGATTGATAGATCAGAATGATAAAGGATGGGTTAAGTGATAATTCCAACAGAGTAGCAGTATGATGTATGAAAAGTGGATCATAGAGTTTGATCTAAAAATGGAGGGATTAAGTAGGCAAGATGATGAAGGGAAGGGGTGGTGAAGAGGAGACACTTGTCCTCCAAAAAGGGACAAGTGGCTCAACTAGATGGAAAAGGAATGACATGGTCCATGAGGACACATGTATATTTTGGACAAAGCTACCCAAAAATAGGAAGAGTGACATGTGTCCCTAAGGACACATGTCCATTTTTGAAAAGGCCACCCAAAATAAGATATTTTCCTCAAAATTAGGAATTGGTTAGGATGTGCACACATATGTGGGAGGTTAGAAAAGATAGGATAAGGTTAGTTGGAGGGATGACTAGGTTAGGGAATATTATTGGAAGGATAGGGTTGGTTAGTTAGTTAGAATGTAGGAGACATGTGACTAATTTAAATAATTAATTAATTATTTAAATGGGGAGATGGTAATTAATTAATTAAAGGGGATTGGAGAGGGAGCATTAATTAATGGGAATAGAATGAAAGGGGGATTAATTAATTAGAAATTAATTAATAGGATAGGATGAAATGGGGATTAATTAATTAGAATAATTAATTAGAAGAATAGGATTGGGAGATTAATTAATTAGAAGAAAGGGATAGGGAAATTAATTAATTAGATTAATTAATTGGAAGAATAGGATTTAAATTTGATTAAATTAATTAGCCAAATTTAGGTGTCTACAATTTCATATCATCAGCATTTTGTAATGAGGATTATGGTTTGGCTAGGTGTGGTGGTGAACAGGGTTCGTACCAAGGTTATAAATTTTTAAGGCCTAAAGAAAATAAAATGGATGATGAAGGAAGATTTATTTTTGCAAATTGTTTTCTATTTTCTGATTACACAATAATAAGGGTCTATGGATGCCCTCAACCTCCTCACCAATTGTTGATCTATTTTTCTCATAGATTAGCATTTCGTGAATTCATGTGGCAGATGTTGTGGAACCAGAAGTTGCATTTGGCAAAGCAGAGGAAGGCCTCTCATATTCCCAAGTCTACAAAGTTTCGAAAACTTGCAGTTGGGGACAAGGTGGTGACTTGATTGCAAAATTATTTGGCAACAAGGTATGCATTGAGATATGGGAAGAAGAGGAAATTTGACCCTGAAGGATTCATAAGTTGGATTAAAGCCAAAATTAAGAGAGGCTCTTCAACCATGAACTAGATTTTAATGAGATGTAATAAGGAACTACCTCAATACAGAGAAATCCCTCCAAAGAAGAAAGAAATGGGCAATTCTTACAAAGATTGAGAATGACACAAGGGCTAATTTCCCTAATTTTCAAGGTTTTTTTTCTAAAGAGAAAGAGCCTATTATAAGAATTGAGAAAATATTTGAGAAATTTGAGTCCATTCTTATAGGGACATAACATTAAGGATGACATGGCGCATGAAGAAATAGGGGAGAACACACCAAGAAATGATCTAGACTAGGAACAAATGCCATACCAGCAAGATGTGCAACAAGAAGTTGCCAGAGGACAAGGAAGTTTGGGTGTCATAGAAGAGTAAGTTGAGCAAATTGTTTCCTCACCACCTAGGGATGTGTGAATAATTGAGGAGCCTCAAAGAAGGAAATATTTTGGCTAGCCTATTCCAATTGACAAGTGTGAGGATGAGCGAGCAATTGGTGATCATATGTTTAGATCAAATGATGACTTTGTCAAAAGGCTAGAATTCAAGGCTCTGTGGTTGCTGGTGGTTGGTCCACCTGAAGGAATCCCAGAGACATAATCTTTGGAGGATCTTAATTTGGATCATGTAACCCCACAAGAAGCTAGGGAAATTGTTAAAGAAAGTGTGATTTTACTCATACCAGGTGGGAACTTGGAAATAATGTTTTTGTTGGATCAGATAAGACAATAGCCTAACCCCACTTTTGTTGTAGAATTTGAAAATGGGGGAGGTTACAATGGGTCAGGATATCATCCCATGATCAAAGCACTAGCCCAATGTAAAAAATCCTTGAGTAGTGACAAGCCAATAGTTCTGATTGGAGTAGAAGAAAGGACAGGGGATGGGAACATAATAAGGAATTTAAAGGATACTTTAGCAGTGGAGGCAGTAACTTTGTCAATGCACTCCATCATGTTTGCTTTAGATGTTGTTAAGATGCAGGAAAAAGAGAAAATGATGTTATTGTTGGAGAGAGTTGAGATACATGAGAGTTATACAAAGATTATGATAGAAAACTCTCAACTAAAGAAAGAATTGGGAAAGAAGGCCATTGCACCTCCTCCTATGATTATCTAGTTGGGGGAGTCATCAAAGAGTGCCAAAGAGGTACATGTGCTAGAGCAGAAAGTAAATGACCTTCACCAATAAATACAGGCCAGAGATCAATAAATCTTGAGAATAAAATCGATAGGAAAAGATAAGGTTATAGCAGTGCTCAAAGGAACCATGTCACACTTACTGAGAGCAATTTTGAATAAAATTGAAGATGTTTATAATTTTGTTTGTATTCTTTTAGAGGGAGCCACTCAGTGCTTGAAGTTTTTGACTGACTTGGAGGAAATTTTTGAAGGGTGGAAGGCTTTGGGGCCAAATATTGGAGATTTAAGTATTGTAGTTCAGTACATGCCTAGGCCACCTCAACCAATGTCACATTTTTGTAGGGAATATGAATCATTTGTTAGTGAAATTTATTATTTAGATGATAAAGATGGAGAAATCAAGGAAAGAACCAAAAACTTCAATGAATTAAAATATTGGACTATTCCTCTCCTCCGTAATGTGAACTCAGAGTTAAAGTCTTTTGATAAATGATTGAAGGAATATGGGGATAAAATTAATATTGCCATTCAAAGGGTGGTAGATGACGATTATATAAATGAGCCTTTGTATTATTCAGCTATTGATTTAAGTTAATTACAACATTCTAGATTTGTTATGGGTGTCAGGGAAGTTATAGACACAAAGTGAAAAGAGGCTCCTAATCATGTATAATTGATAAAAAATGTTGAGTGGCTAACTGGTTTTGCAGTCCACAACTGGCATGAGAAGCATTTCCTGGTTAAGGATGTTTGAAGAGGTGGCTCACTAGTTAGGATTAAAAAATATCTAAAGGAAATGGTTATGCATTTTTTTAGAAGCATAACATTTATCCTCTCAAGGCACGACATCTTTGTGTTTTGAATTTTAAAGATATTTTGTCATACTCCTAAGTAATTTTGACATGTATCATCATCCTAAAGCTTGTTTGGCTCCTTGTTTCTATAAAAGGAATTTAGGGCTGATTGACAAAGGGTTCTAAAATTTTGTAATAAGATATATACTTGAAAGTTTTTGTTCTAAAGATGGAGTTTATATTCTTTGATTTGTATATCCACAAGTTTTGAATTAATGAAAAACCATATCATGTTTTGTCTCTCCGTTCGATTTGCTTATCTTTCATGATTCATGTTTATTAAGGATGAATGGGTTTTGTCTTTACAGTTATGTGTGAATGTGTAATTTCATAGTTAAGGCTCTTTTCAAGGAAAAGATTAAATACTTGCTATGAATTGCAGTGAGTAGGAAAATGACAAAGATTCAATAAGTATGATTCATGGTGAGACATGTTAATTATTGATGTGAGGCATCGTTATTTAGGAATTAGTTGTGGGGTTGTTAAATTCAAAAGGTGTTGACTCTGTTACCTTAGGTTTGGCACATATTTGTACTCTGTTGTAATGTTTCAGATACCTCTTATTTGAAAATCATTAAATCCTTCTTTTATTTAAATTTATGTTGTATGTCTGTGTTTTTTAGAAGCCAATGTACATCACATATTGGTATGGGATAAGTGCACAAAGATGGGGGACCAAAAAGGGGTCTTAAGATACCACTTTCTTTTTTCTTTTTTTTTTTGAAATCAGTAAAGTTTGAACTTTGACAAGAAAATAAAGATAGTTACACTCAAAATATGAGGATGTAGTAAGAACAAAAGTTGTAGTGCTTCGATTCTACTTTCTAAACTACTATTTTTTTTTAAAATGGTGGAGATTAAGGGTTTCAAAAAGGGGGAGCACACAAAGTGGTGTTGTTTTTTTAGAAAAAAATAACATAGCACTTGGTGTGCTCCCACTAAAATCTTAACTTTTTTTTGGAATTTTTAAAATCGTTGTAGTTAGAAATTAGCTAACACCATGTAGTTTATGTTTTGGCTAATTTTTTAATGTATATATGATTTTTTACCAATTTTTGAAGTGGACACTAATTTTTAAATGAAATTTGAGCGTTCTCCCCCTAAAAATTTGTGAAAACTAATCAAAAATCAAAAAAAAAAAAAAAATTGATTTTTTACCAATTTTCAAAGTGGACACTAATTTTTAAATGAAATTTGAGTGTTCTCCCCCTAAAAATTTGTGAAAACTAATCAAAAATCAAAATTTTTAATTTTTTTTTTTGTGTAGAATGGAGTCTAGTTTCTATAAATATAATTTTTTTCAAAATTGGATAAATGAGTAAAAATCTATGGTTGAAATATGACATGTTGGTTTTAACAAAAAACAAACAAACTAACAAAAGAAATTATGGATGAAGATCTTAACATTATCAAAATTTGAAAAGAATTATATGGTTGGATAGCTAAGAGAGAGCTTGATGATTATGTGGTGATTTTTTCTATTTCATTGAAACACATACAAACCTGACAAAGAGCATGAATAAAAAAGTAAAAAAAAAATCAATACTTTCTAGAAAAAGCATCTCAAGCCTTAGAAGGGCATCCAAGCCTTTGGGTTGGATGCCCAAGGCAAATACAAGCCTTTGTCTTGGTGTTTACCAAGGCACCACATTTTACGCACACCAAATTTGGCACTCGCCAAATTTGGCGCGCACCAAATGAAAAAAAAATTAAAAATTCATTTGGTGCACACTAAATAAGGTGAATGCTAAATGAATTCCATAGCAATTTTTCATGCTAGGAAGCACAAATTGTTCTCTGTCTTAGAATATATACATATATTTTAAGTTATATTTTATGTATATATTGTCAGGATGTTTGAGAGTGGTTCTAGATCTCTAGCAGTTATACTGTAGATTCTAGTTTTTTGAGTATTCATATAAATTTCTATTAGAACATAATGTTATTAGGGATCACATCCTTATTAAATTTATATATAATATTGTAATATAAGGTTATAAAACCTTACATATTATATGATTTATAAGCATATCCCATTTGAAATAATTATAATCTAATAATTATTAGATTATTAATTATTTATGAGTGGGGGTTATTGAAAAGGTGTGACTAGTAAAGCCACCCTTCCTCCTATATTTAATGAGGTTCTCTGTTAGTTGAGAGGTGTGTCAATTTGGAGCTTTATGGTGAGTTGTATCACTATGCACAAGAGGTATTAACATGTGGAAGTATTGGAGGAGTATCCCCAGGTTCAAGTCTATTTTATGATAGACTATATTTGTAAGTGTTTTAATAAAATGATGCTTTATGGGGATTTTTACTCGAGAGGGTTTTCCCCATGTATATCTTGTGTAATGTCTATATTTATGCATGTTTGATTCTTATTTCATTTATTTTATATCTTGTTTATAATGATTAGTATCCTAATATCCTAATTTCTAACATGGTATCAAAATAGGTTAGGCTATACTAATCATTTTTACAGGTTATATTAAAAAAATATGTCAAGATTGATGAAAAATCCCCTTATGAAATTTCCTACAATCCATGTCACAAATTTGAGTAAGTGACATAATTGCTTATTGCTATTTTTCCAGGAAGAGATGTATCATATATTGCATTAGTTGAGTAGCATGATTACAAGGTCACCTTTTCTAGAAAAAGAGGCTAGCATTTGGGATTGCACTTCAAGAGGTAAAGAGTGATTTTTTTTTTAAATAGAAAGTTTTTCTATGAGAATAATAGACAAATAGTTTTAATTTTTTTTTACTTTCCTCCAATTTTGGAAATATTGAATATGTAAAATTTATGAGCATCTTGAATAATATACAAAAAATTGAATTACTTTTTTGAATTACATGTATCATCATATTATTTTAACACAAAAATTTAAGACTTGTGAAAGGTGCATATTCATTTGAAAGATTAGAATGCATTTTTCACCTTCTTAGGTAATTAAATGATATTAGTTAATCATGATTCTTTTCAACAAGACTAGATTTATTTTCAAGAGGATCTAAAGTGCATATATACAATTTAATAATACAATATCTAACTATATCTCCATGATAATTTTTTTAAATAACCTTAGGAAAATCCATCCCACAACTTCTTCTCTTGCTAAAAGATCTTCACTTGATTGATTTTTGAAATTAAATCGATTAAAAAATTCATGAAATGAGTTACACCATCTCAAAACAAGTACATAAACACAACCATTTTAAATTCACCATATATCAAATAGTTTAATGTTTCAATCAATCTTATTGATTTTACAATTTTTTGAGATGTATGTTCTCTTTAATAGACCAAAACCCTATACAAAATATAAATCTAAATGATGTGCCTTTTGTGAAAAGGTAACTATCCTTTAATATTGATAGTGCATTGTTATGAACTTATGGGCCAACCACAATGATCAATTAATTTTGAACTAGTTATCATAAAAAACATAAGTTGCAATCCTTACATATTGGTCATGATCCATTCTCACAAATTCCTAGTATGAAGTCTATCAATGGAATAATAATCGAAATTCTCTATTCTCATTATTGATATTACATAGATCTCTCTTCCACAAACATGATGAGGCACTGTTTCTGGCCATACTTAACAACTTCGAATAGATATACAACTTATAAATACCGACCTTCCTAAGTGGAATTTATAGGAGATGAGAAGCAAGAAATTACATGGGACACCTTGTGCCTCTATAGGTTGGCATGCCCTTTTGTGGAATCCTAATAAACAACTAATTGCCTCACTAGTTATGTTAGATTATGAGACTCAAATCAAAATAAGTTTGCAAAGAGAAAATGGTATAATTGGTAGTTTTCATCATCATTCTAACACCTCTATTCATGCAAAAATAAAATAACATTTATCGTTCCTGTGCTACAATGACTACTAGCATACTGGAAGAACCCTAGAGAAATCTTGCCAAAAATTTTGCTCTTTAACTCCTCAGAATTATGTCCAACACTTAGCTCGTAGGATTATGTCCAACACATAGCTCACAGGTTTGTATGATAGAGGTACGGAGAACAGATTGAAGTTGATATTTATGCCATTGTGAATCTTCCTCAGAATTATAGAAATAAACATATAAATTGGATAATGAAAGTTGTCAATGTTCTAACAATATTCTTTAGCAATAATAGTGAAATCATTAGAAATACAAGGTACTGACCATTTTTGTTGATTCAAATTCAATCTGCTACTAGTGATGTCCAGGAGTATCATACATTAGAACAAAATTTTGCCATGTGCTGAGATATAAATAACATGCACCTTATCAAGTGAATACTCCCAGCAAGTGAATACTCAATAAAATAGCATTCAATAAAATATATTTACATTTTGTTTTTACTCCCAGCAAGTGAATACTCAAAGAGTTTGAACAAATGCATCTTAATGATTATTTAGCATAATTAGTTGTCAAGCTATGAGTTTCAACAACCATCAAAATTAAAGATATTTTTTGTTATCAAGTTATTTGAATTTTAGAAAGGGTTTGAGTTGATTATTTATGGCACATCAAAGTTTATTTTTTCATCAATAAAACATCGGTTGCAACTACAATTTTGATTCAGCACCTCTCAAAAAGAAACTCATTATAGGCTGGAAGGAAACTCACTATTCTCATGATATTATTTTCATAAACTATTTTCTTCACATTTGAATTTTACATCCTTCCATGCACCATTATAAAATTATTTAATTTGATGTTAATTTTTTAAGAAAGAAAAGTATGCATACGTATAAAAAAATGATGTGATTATCTCATGAGGAATTCCATGTGTTCTATGAGATGTCTCATTCTTTTATGTTGTCAAATATTTTAAAGGTCCCTAGCAAACATGCACATTTAACATACATGTAAATAATCTTATCATAAAAAATGGTCAATGTAAGAAAAACACATTGTCTATGATTAATGAAATATTTTTTTTGTTGTTGTCAATCATATCATTGAAGATACATGCATATATGAAGAATATCCTTAAGAGTTAAGAGTGTTGCTTTCACATGTTATAAGAGATGGTATAGACTTGTACTTTCCTAGATTATCCATTATAAGTGTTGATACTTCATAATTCCCTATATAAAGGCCCTTTAGAATTAATTTTGATTGTCATTTAGTATGGGTAGATATAATAATGTCCCCTTTTCATTTTTATTGTATCTTCTTTTAAATCACTTGTGGGTGAGACATGAACAAAGAAAGAAGCACCTCATAACTAATGGTGTTGATGCTTCCATATAATGCTATAATATGTTTGGTGCATCGAGTGCCAATTACTATTTTCAAGTTTTTCCTTCCAAATTAATTAGTACAATAGTGTTCTAAGTTGCATTACAAAAGACTCATTAGTGCACTAACTGAGACAAAGGAAAGAAACGTCATTATTTATCTCTCAATAATATTTCAGAGGATTATATTGAGAATATTGCTACTTGTAGTATATTTGATGAACTACTATCAAACTATCACAATGATCATCCATTTATCCATAGATAGAGCATAAAATATTTATCTATGAAATATAAAGGCTATTTAAGTTCATAAGTAAATTAAAAATTTATCACTGTGTTAGTGCAGGATCATGGGGGGCCAAAAAGTGGCAATGTGAATAAAATAGCCTTCTTCACTTGCCTAAAAACATGAAAAATCTGTGTTGACTTTTTGCTTGGCCTGGGTGTCAGTACACCTTGGCATGGTAATTACCTATGCAAATCGGATATCTGATAAAATCAGAGATATTTGATTTTTATTTGTAATTTTAAATTAAAAAATATATTATATGTTACATATTATATAATATATATAATGTAATAATATATTACATAATTATATATATTATTATATTATTATAATATAATATAATAATATATTATATAATATGTATTATATAATATATTATTATATTATATATACTATATTATATAATATATAATATAATATATTATATAATATAATAATATAATAATATATTATATTATATATATTATTATATTATATTATATATTATATAATATATAATTATATTATGTTATGACAAATATATTTCAATAGTGACAGCCTGTGAGTCATTTTTACCTCACAGGCTGCGTGATTTTATAAAAATCCGATACCCGATGCACCCAATATCTAGTGTTTTGGCCTAAAATTGCTAAAAAAATAGATTGAAAGGTAAGAATTTTATTGTTTTCAATCATTTTCATTCATTTTTTGTATTTTTTGTTAATGTTTATTTGATTTTTCATTGAAAATATGGTTTTTTTCATGAAAACTAGGTTTTTTTAAATCAAATACCTAATTGCTTAAATTTGTTAACTAAATTTAATTGTTTACATTCAATTAGGTAAAAAATGGGGGATAAGAATAAAAACATTGATCAACCACAACTACAACAACCAAACCCTCCTTTGCACAAAATTTCAATGAATTGAGGAGGATTGCAGAAGTATATCATAGGATCCCTCGTCTAAACCCAATGTTTGATCCTCTGACGTCGATCATAAAGAGTATGGAAACCATGACTGAGGAGCACAATGTTGCCCTTTTGTGGTGAGATTCTATGAGGGAAAAATATGCAGATGGCTTGTCATATAAGTTTACCAAGGATCTTGAGATATCCAAAGCCGATATCACCTCATTGTTTGTGAATCCCCGCACTGGTCAACCAATAGATCCTAAAAAAACAAAAATTTCTATTAAATGGTGCACAAATGATGGTATTGTGAAAAACTTTTGGGATCATTGGTGGATGGTTTTTCACAAACCACCCAACAAAAATCTTGATGTCCCCTTCTATTTCATAAAAAAATTATATGCTGAGTTTGTTTTACGCAAGCATTTTAACTACTTTGACATCCAACCTTTCTAGGGTGTAGGTTTAGGTATGCCCCAAAATAGACCTGGGGTAGTCAAAGTAGTCCAGGGCCCATATGTCCCCCCTCCTCCTATTGATCCCCCACCTACAGTGCAGTGTCCTGATATCATTTGTGAGGTGGCTTCACATACCATATCAGCTATTCACTCTTTGAGTAGCCTCTTGGTTTCTCAGGCTAGGTCAGTAGTTTAGTCTAATCTTGATGGTAGTGGTGCATCTGGTGGTGCTAACATGTCATCCTTGGCTCCACACATATGTGTGCCCCATAGTTGTGTCATGTGTGGGCACATATGCTTGGGTCCAGTTGGACAGCTTGTTGATCCTCTCGCGAACAGTGCAAATTATGAGGTACATGAGATGCATGATGCACCAGATATTATTACATAGACTAGAGGATACCCTAGGGAGTCCTCACATGCTAGAGGCGAGGAGGCACCATCATCATACATTGATGATGTAGTGGTAAGATTTGTATTTTCATAGTTCATGTTATATTTTAAATAAATATTTATAATCTAGATAATATTAAGTACTAATTTTTATTTACATGGTCTATTTAATAGTTGATGACTGAGGAGGAGTTGAGACAAATTTAGGAGGGCACCTTGTTAGCCATTTCATTTGGCCTTGATAGCTTGATGATACATATATTATTGCACCTAGTTGTTTGTATTTTATTGTACATACATGCTCATCATTTATATTGGTATTAATTAGATTATGTAGTAACTTGCATGTATGTCTTATTTTACTCTTGTAGGGCACAAGTAGCACGAGTGCGGGGCAGTGTGATTTAGGATTTGGTAGTGCAGTTGGAGACAAGGGAAAGGTAATTGAATGCAAATATGATTGAATGAATAGTTTAAATAACTTATAGTGATTATACACATCTAGACATAGATTGATAGTTTCGTATACTTGTTGTGTATATATAAAGAGAATTCTTGGCTTCACATCCTTGAAGACTACACCCAGTATACCTGAAGAAGAAGAAGAAGAGATTCCTTGAGTAGATGTGTGTTTATTTTATTTTGTGATTAGTAGATATAATTTGTTATTATTAGTGACAATTGATAAGTTGATACTTTGACATTTTTTTAATCAAAACTCTTAGGTTATTGGCATCTTTTAGGTTGCATTGTGATAGTAAAGTATTGTGAATTGACTATATGTAATCCATGTGTTAAACTTGAATTTATGAAATCATGTTTGAACTTTGTCAGTCAGTTCCTGCAACCATACCAATTTATTCCTACAGCCAAGTGATTTGTCCCTATTGATATGCAAATTATTTAGGATATTGTCATATGTGAGTTAATGAATGTATTAATTGAGTAAGATACATATGCATGCCCTTGTATGTTGTTCTTGTTTAGTGCAGATAATAAATGATGTTGTGGTGGATGATTTCCTTTTGTTTCTAAGGACGGGAGAATCATGAACAGATAACTAGAGATCAAACTAAAGGGGATCCGAGAAAGTGCAATGTATGGCATAATCAAAGTAGTCATACTTCACTATGGGAGTTTAACTCTAGTACGTATTGAATTCAAAAAATATTGCTATGGCGTGCAAATACTGTGGTTCGGTTTAGATCCACAGTTCTTGCAACCAAGCTCTAGTTATCTCCTTCATCTGACAATCATCCGCCTCTTCTTCTGGGCATGATTTGAGTTGTCCATTGTAGTTGATCTTTTCTTTATAATAAGCTCTTCCTTTTTCTTAGAGGTTAGACAAGATAGAAAGGAATTGAGCAAAGAGTTTTTGAAAGCATTCTAGAGTTTTCTTTTAGAACATGTAATCGATTTCAGAATGAAATAAAGCAAAGATATGTTGTTCTGATCTGTTAAAAGTATTTTGCTGGAAGTTTGATATCACTCATCCAAGGGGGGCCACTTGGTGAATGATCCTGTGTTTATGTTCATTGAAGTTTGTTTTACCTAGTTGCAGTAGAAGTTCATCACTGGATTGTTCCTGCAGCCACTGGAAATAAATACACTGACTGCTCCTATAGCCAAGACAGAACGGTGTGATTACTGTTATTTACATTAGATCATTCCAGCATTGTTTTATAAAGCTTTCATGTAGCCTTTTATGATTTTCATTCTTGCCTTTCCTTTCTGCATAATGTTAGTTATTGCAGCAATGCAAAATAATCATTTAAGGAGCTTATTTTGCATTTAAGGAGCTTAGTGCATATATATTGCAGACCCATTTCAAGTTTTATGTTCCTGGATTGATAACTAAATGAACACCAGCCATGAAAATAGTAAACTCTACCATATGAATGTCCAAATTTCGGATTGAAATTTCAATCAGAGTAATTATTATCATTATAGCTGGGGTAGACATTTTTGGCACCGTTGCCGGGGATGGTGTCAAATTGAGAACCTTTTATGGTTATTATAGTTTCTAGTTAATTGTTTGAAATTTCATGAATCTGCATGCATAGCAGAAGAAGAGATGCTAGAGGTAGATTTCTACCCACTCATCCTAATCATGCAGAAGATAATTTCCCAGATATAAATCCTTTTGCTGAAATTTATCAAGTCCCATAGAATTTGAATCACCCTGAATCTAAATTTCTAGAAGGTAGTCTTCAGTTCCTTTTTGGTCCACACGAAGAACAATTTCCTATAGTAACAACCCCCCCAGGTCCAATGCAAGGGAACCCTCCTCCTATTGGGAATAATCCACCACCACCACTAGGTCCAACATTTGAGTTTCCCATCTTTGACAAACATGATAATGCTAACCTCAAGAATATTCAAGCATCTTCACTTCCTAAATTATGTGGGTTGGTGACAGAGGATCCTGATACATTTCTATTTGAGTTTGATGTTCTCTGTAGGAGTTTTGACTATACTACAGATGCCCATAGACTCAAAAAATTTCCTGCCACTTTGAAGGAGTCATCTTTGAGATGGTTTATGAGCTTGGGTAGTAGCACAATCAATACATGGGATGAGATGAAATGGTTGTTTCTTGCAAAATACAAAGACTATTGTAGAGACACTAATTGTCATGGGGATGATATCTTTAGAATACACAAATTGAAGATGAGAGTCTTGAGGATTATCTGGAAAGGTTTTTGTTCAGTGTCAAGAAGTCTAAGCATATTACTCTAAATGAAGATTCCCTCAAATTGATATTTTTGAGGGGTATCAGTGATGAATGCACCGATTCCTTAGATCTTATGGGAGGAGGTGACATTACACAATCTACTTGGGCTGAAATAGGGCAAATTTGCAAAAAATATTCTAGATCTACATCTAAGAAGAATGGGAGATTTAAGCCAAGGGCACCATTATCAACATCTGGAACTAAAGTTTCTAGATTGGAACTTAGTCATCTATTAAAATACTTCAAGGAGGACATAATAAACAATATGGCTACCCAAGTGGATACATTGGTAGCTAAGAAGAAGCATGAGGAAGCTAATGCATTCCTTGTAGAATTTTGTCCTTATTGTAAACAATGAAAGAAAGATTGTAGATGTAAGATGGTTGCAAATGTGGAAGTACCTGACTTCAAACTAGTTCAAGGTGAGGACAAGCAAGTATTCTATGTTTCTCAAAAAAGACCAAATTTTTAAAGACAAGGTATGCCACCCGATCCACTTTCTTTTTCTAGTTATAGTGGTAATTCTTATGCACCAAACAATCAATGGCAACCACAGTATTCTCAAAATTTTGGTAACTATCCACATTGGTATGGGTCACAAGGCCAAGGGAAACAATTTGTTAATCAAGCTCCATAGTGACAACAACCTTAGGGGAACTGGTATCCATCTCAAGGTCAAGGGAACCAGTTTCAAGGGAATTAGAAACCTACCTCTCAATGGAGAGGGAACCAATCATGGCCAACCCAATCTGCTAGATATTAGCCTCCTATTCAGTAGCCACAACCTCTTGCTTTAATGCCTCCTCCTACAACTACAATTGCACTACCTAAGCCAATGCAGTTGCCTAATCAACTGGTGCCTAATCCAAATATCAAATCTCAACAACAACAACAAGCTTATTCAGTTGATACTAATCAATACCTAGCCTATTCTTTATCACTAGATGATATTCACCTATGATCTGGGACAACTCTACCTAATCCTTCTCATTTGGTTATTACTGAGGTACAAGAAGAGTAGCCAATCTCTAATCTAAAAGATACAATACCTTAGAATCAAATATTACCACCATTTCCCCATAGGTTACAAGACAAAGAAGTTTCCATTGAACAACAGCTAAGCTTTGATATTCTTGATCAACTGAAGCACATTTGTGTTAAAATTCCATCGTTGCAAACAATAAAGGATGTCCCTATATATGGTAAGGCATTAAGAGAAGCATGCCTAAAGAAACCTGGCAGAAAGAAAAAGGATCCACAAATAGTTCATGTTATGGGTCAATTGGCTGATATCATGTTAGGGAAAATTGTAATTCCAAAGTATGTTGATCTAGGTAGTCCTATTGTGAGTATAGTCATTAATGGCAGTCAAATAAGGAATGTTTTGATTGATTTAGGAGCAGCCATTAATGTAATGACAAGGGAAGTAATGAAACATCTAGAGATCAATAGTTTAAGGACTACACCCACAATTCTACAACTTGCTGATACCTCTACAATGAGACTTGACAGTATCATAGAGGATGTCATAGTTATTGTAGATTCTTGGGAATATCCTACAGACTTTATGATTCTATCTCCAAAAGCAACATTGGGAGGATATCCAGTCATTTTGGGTAGACCCTAGCTTGCCACAGCTAATGCATATATAGGGTGTAGATCAGGAGACATGACTATTTCAGATGGAAGTTCTACAAAAACATTAGCCTTGTATTCTCTAGTACAACCACAGCTTGAGCAACAACAAGCTGTTTGGCCTATCTTGGGAGAGGAATCTAATGAAATTGACTCTATTAATCACCTTATGATGATTAATCAAGGACCACTCAAGCAGTTATATGATGAGGAATCAATTCTTTATAAAATACTAATAAATGAATTAATAGAAGATCAAGAATTATAGGAATTGGTTCTGAATATTGCAGGTTTGGAATTTCCTGCAGCCACTGATATCTTGCATACCCTGTTGCCGTAGGAATTGTCTTTTTCCCATTTTTTTGATATAAATCTGATTGATCTTACTATTAATATAGAGGTGCAATTGAATAAATATCTGAATATCAATAGGAATATATCAGATACTCAAAAAGATAGCCTTGCGGACTTGTTGAAACTCCATAGAAATGCTTTTACATGGGATTACAAGGATATGAATGGGATTGATCCAGCAGTTTGTACTCACCGTATTTATATAAAGGATGATTGTTGCCCACTTAGACAACCTCAAAGAAGAGTCAATCCTACCTTGAAGGAGATAGTTAAAGAAGAATTATAGAAATTGTTAAAAGCTAGGTTTATATATCATATCTCTGATAGTCAATGGGTATCACCTTTGGTGATAGTGCATAAAAAAGGAGGCAAATGGAGAGTATGTGTTGATTATAGAGCTCTGAATTTGGCAACAAGAAAAGATCATTTCCCATTGCCATTTGTGGATCAGGTATTAGATTCTCTTGTTGGTAAGAGATATTTTTCATTCCTTGATGGATTCAATGGTTACAATCAAATACAGATAGCCCCAAAGGATCAAGAGAAGACAACATTTACTTGCCCATGGGGCATGTATGCATATTATGTTCTTCCTTTTGGGTTGTGTAATGCTTCAGCCACTATTCAAAGAGTAGTGATTAGTATTTTTTCTAATATTTCTCAAGATATTATGAAAATTTACATGGATGACTTCACAACTTATGGTTCTGAATTTGATCAAGCACTGGGTAATTTGAAGAAAGTGTTGTAGCAATATGAAGACTACAATTTGTCTTTGAACAGTGAGAAGTGTTTTATTATGATGGAAGAAGGAATAGTCCTTGGCCATCATATATCTATACAAGGAATAAAGGTGGATCCAACAAAGATAGAGGTCATTCAGCATATTAATGACCCTGTAAAGCAAAAAAATGTGAGAAGTTTTCTAGGTCATGCTAGATACTACAAAAGGTTTATCAAAGATTTCAGTAAAATTGCAAGTCCCTTATATTCACTTCTTACCAAAGATGCAGAATTTAAATGGACCCCAACATGCAATGAAGCTTTCTCAAAGCTTAAGCATGCTTTGAATCAAGCACCAGTTCTTAAGGGGCCAAATTGGTCTGTACCATTCCAAATCCATATAGATGCATCTGATTAGGCAATAGGAGTGGTGCTGGGACAAAAAGTTGACAAGTTTGAAAATGCAATATATTATATCGGCAAGAATTTGCAGGGGCTTGAATTGAATTATACAGTTACTAAAAAGGAAATGCTAGATGTCATATATGTTCTTAACAAATTTAGACACTATATTATAGGGTATCTCATATTTGTGCATACAGATCATACTACAATTAGATATCTCATGAATAAGCCATCAATCACTGGTAGATTAGCTCGCTGGTTATTGTTGATGCAGGAATTTGATATCACAGTTGTTGATAAGCCAGGAAAGTCTAATGTGGTTGCAGATTATCTTTCACGTCTTCAATTGCAAGAAGATTCTACAATGATAGATGACAGTTTTCCAGATGAGCATTTGTTTCTCATACAGGCTCACACTCCTTAGTATGCTGATATTGCCAACTATTTAGCTATAGCTAAGATGCCAATTTCTTTTTCTCCTAAGGAAAGAAGGTAGCTGGTTGAGAAAAGTTTTAACTTTTCATGGATTGTTGATTGTCTATTTTATACTGGACCTAACCAAGTCATGCGAAGATGTGTCAGAGAAGATGAAACATATTACATCTTGCATGCATGTCATGATGAGCCATGTGGAGATCATTTTGCTACCAAAAGAACAGCACTAAAAAAACTTAATACAGGATATTATTGGCCCAAATTACACAAGGATGCAACTCACTACACAAGGAAATGTGATAGATGTCAGCATATGGACAAACCTACAAAATTAGATGAGATGCCACTATATCCTCAAATATATGTTACGCCATTTGACGAGTGGGGATTAGATTTTATTGGCCCAATTGATCCCCCTTCTAATGGCAAATCTTATATCTTGGTATGTATAGACTATGTAACAAAATGGGTAGAAGCTAGAGCCATGACACATGCAAGAGATAATAAGGTGGTTGAGTTTCTCTATGAAGAGATATTTATAAGATATGGAGTACCAAGGGAAATTGTCTTAGATCAAGGACCTCAATTTACATCAACCTTGATAAAAGATTTGGTCAATGAATACAATATAAGACACCGGAAATCTACTTCATATCATCCATAGTCTAATGGACAAGTAGAAGTTACAAATAGAGAGCTGGAGGCTATTCTTACAAAAATAGTGTCTATTCATAGGAAAGATTGGTCTCATCGGCTTTCAGAAGCAATTTGGGCATATAGAACAACTTGGGAAACACCAATTAGTTTCACACCTTTTGAGATGGTTTATGGCAAAACAATAATGATGCCTATTGAATTTGAACATAAAACCTTGAGGACATCTTTACAACTAAATATGACATTGTCTGAAGCACAGAAAGAATGCATTCAACAATTAAATGCTCTTGATGAATGGAGGAAGATAGTTGTTCAATAGACAGAATTGATTCAAAATCAAAGAGCAAAATGGCATGATAAATATATCAGAGAAAAGAAATTCAAAGTTGGTGACTGGGCACTCTTGTATGATTCCAGATATAAAGATGCTATGGGAAAACTTCAAACAAGGTGGTTAGGTCCTTATGAGATAGAAGAAGTTTTTCAGAATGGAGCAGTTCATTTGTCCACAACAAATCCTATTTAATTTAAACTCTTAGTAAATGGACACCGCCTACGACTGTATCACAAGCCAGCCACTAGAGAGGAGTTCCTGCAGCAGTTTGCTCAACAAAGTGAAATAAAAGTTCTTGCAGCAACTAACAAGGTTCTTGCAGCAACTGCCAATAACTCGGTATCAATTCATGAGCTTCCTATTGCACTTGAGCAAATTGATAAAGGTGATGTTCCTGCAGCCTCTGCAGTGGACATAATTGCCAGTTCATAATAAAATATTTTCATTTTATATGAGAATATTCTTCTTTGTGCATAAATTTCCATCCACTACATTTCATCCCACATTCTTACCTATCACTTCATTTCATTTCACCTTCATTTTCATGCAATTGTAGGTACGTGTATATTGTATTTTATTTTAATTATGCATTTGTTAGTTCATTATGGTTATATCCTGTTTAAATCCGCTCCACTACCCAAAATCTTGTCAGCTCGTGTGGACACATGCTAGGTTAAGTTGGGGGGGGGTACTTTATGGTTCATTTTCCAATATGATTAATTATCAGTCCTTTTTGGTACCCCAAATTGATATGCTTCCCATCATTGTTGATTATGTTATTATTTCATGCAAGTGAATAGTAAAGTCTACCACCAAAACTAAGATATGTAAAGAGATTTCATTTTTAGCAATACTGTCAAATATTCTGGTTCAACTGCAGAGAGAAAAATATCAGAGCAACAGATGGGTGGTGATCTAATTTTCCATGAGCCAATGGTCCATGAAGGGTTGCTGCAGGATGGTGTTTGTGAACAACATTTCTAAAACCACGACTAGTTGGATTACTTTTTGAAAATTAGGGATTACAATGAAGAAATTACTGCAGAGTTTATGCATTCCTTTGATGAAGGAGAAGCTATGGTTAAAGGGTTGAGGGTAATTGCTATGGAGCAGCAAATTGCAGAAGTAACAAGGCTGCTACAAGAAGGGAAACTCTTTCCAGAATCAAAAGATGCAAGGAGTGCTAGGGCAGAGTTCACAATTTCTATAGATGGACCCTTAATGGTGGATAAACAAGGAACTAGAAGGGTTTCTCTACCAGAACATTGGCCTCAAGTAGCTTTGTATATTATGAAGTACATTACATGTGAAGGATGGTATTCAAATTTGCATTCACCTCATTTTAAGTTACTTAGTCATCTGCGGCATGGTCGGTGAGTTAATGTTCCTAATTTCTTATATCATCTCATTTCTACAAGTGCTAAGGAGATGCGAAAAAATGGAAATCGCTCTGTTAGCCATCATGGACTAGTGAAGCTACTTGTACAGCGGTCTCTAAGAGATGTTTCACAAATGGAATGGGGTGTATTTGAGGATATACATCAATTTCAAATTGAGGGTGCCCTTGTTGCAGATAACCCACCAGTTGAAGAAAAGAATGTTGCAGAAGATCGTTCTAATGAAGATGAGGGTTTTCTTGTTGTTGAAGGAGCCATAGTTATGATAGAAGAAAACATTGAAGCAGAGTCAAATGAATAGCAACCCTCTACTTCTCTTCAAAGAGATTCACCCATTCTACAAAGGAAAGGAAAGGAGATAGAAAAGGATGAATCAGATGAAGAACTTGTTGTCCGGCCACAAGTAACTTAGATTCCTCCTATAGCCAAGAGGTGTAGGACAAAAACAAAAACTCCTACAGCCATTCCAAAAGTGTATGTAAGGAGAACAAGAAGGAGGACATGGAAGACTCAACCTGTGAGTAATCCAGTAGAGGTTATTGCAGTAGAAACTTCAGAAGAAGAAGATGTTGTAGAAAAAGAGATTCAAGAAGAACACCTAGTAGAAGAAGCAATGCAAGAAAACCCTATGGAAGAATAAATTCAAGAAAACCTTGCAGAAGAAGAAATCCAAGAAGAATTTGTTATGGATAAGCTAGAAAATCTTGCTTCTGTGGCATTGCAATGTGAAGATATTATTGAGGATGTTCTACGACAACCTAAAGAAAATGTGGGAGATATGCCAGCTTAGAATGAGGAGTTTATTGAAGAAATCCCACGGTCTAAGGTAGGACCTATTACACCTCCTTCATCCCTAAGTAGTTTATCTATTGCTTTAACATTTTATAGGCAATGGGAAATAGAGAAGGATAGGTTGCAGGGGATTATTAATAAGCAGCAAAAAGAGACTGAAAAGAGAGATAATAGAATTGAAGAATTAGAAGCTAAGGTAGAAGTGATTTATGATATGGTTCTAGAGTTGATGCAATGTAGGGCACCCCCAAGAGTTTATGTAGTACATTTGAAAGAGAGGTATCTGAACCTCAGACTAAACTGCATTGTTAGGGACCTTAATCCATCCTTGGAAACATCTAGAGAATTCTATTATGCTTATCAAACCTCTCCACCTGCTGTGAAGAATTTGTTATGTGAATTATACCTACATAACTATGTTGTACCCCAAGACAGGGAATGGAATCCTTTATTGTATATTAGGGATATCCATATCAGAGCTTTAATGTCATGGATCCAAAATGAGATTATCATAGGGCCACAAGCCAGGGAGTATGAAAAATTAGAGCTTGACTGTCCATTACCATTGAGAAGGGAATCAGAAGCACCAAGGGTTCTCTATTATGATTGGCAAAAGTTATTGATAAGATATGATGTTAGTAAGATAGTACTTCCAATGAGAGAGGAAGTCTATCAAGCATATGAGCATTTGGTTCAAACTGATAGGAGAACCACAATAGAAGGGATAACACAATGCTGGAATAATCTACCAGATCATTTAAAACAGGGAGAACCTTCCTTCAAAATTTTCATGCAGTCATACAAAGAGCCCCTAGATACATACACTTAGGCAGGGAGAAAGCCAACAACTGGCTTCCATTGATCTTTCAACCTTCAATCCTTATGTGGCCACTTTTGGCATGCCAACCAATAGAATAGAATTATGATGTAGTTGCAGAAGAAATAGCTAGATGGTCCAGGTTAGAAAAAATGAAAGGATTTTATTAGAATTTGCCTTCCAAGGGAACAGGATAGGACACTGTTGGTGATTTAAGAGTACCAGCAAAAATCATAAATTTTTCTTTTGTTGCAGGAGCAACAAACCCTTAAAGCTGGGGGGCATGATAAGTTGATACTTTGACATGTTTTTTTATCAAAACTCTTAGGTTATTGGTATCTTTTGGGTTGCATTGTGATAGTAAAGTATTGTGAATTGACTATATGTAATCCATGTGTTAAACTTGAATTTATGAAATCATGTTTGAACTTTGCTGGTCAGTTCTTGCAACCATACCAATTTATTCCTGCAGCCAAGTAATTTGTCCCTATTGATATGTAGATTATTTAGGATAATGTCATATGTGAGTTAATGAATGTATTAATTGAGTAAGATACATATGCATGCCCTTGTATGTTGTTCTTGTTTAGTGTAGATAATAAATGATCTTGCGGTGGATGATTTCCTTTCATGCCTAAGGACTGGAGAATCACAAATAGATAACTAGAGATCAAACTAAAGGGGATCCAAGCAAGTGCAACATATGGCATAATTGGAGTAGTCATAATTCACTATGGTAGTTTAACTCTAGTGCATATTAAATTCACAAAATATCGCTATGGCGTGCAAAGACTGTGGTTTGGTTTAGATCCATGGTTCCTGCAACCAAGCTTTAGTTATCTCCTTCATCTGACAATCATCTGCCTCTTCTTCTGGGCGTGATTTGAGTTGTCCATTGTAGTTGATCTTTTCTTTATAATAAGCTCTTCCTTTTTCTTAGAGGTTAGACAAGATAGAAAGGAATTGAGCAAAGAGTTTTTTAAAGCATTCTAGAGTTTTCTTTTAGAACATGTAATCAATTTCAGAATGAAATAAAGCAAAGATATGTTTTTCTGATCTATTAAAAGTATTTTGCTGGAAGTTTGATATCACTCATCCAAGGGGGCCCACTTGGTGAGTGATCCTGTGTTTATGTTCATTGAAGTTCATTTTTACCTAGTTGCAGTAGAAGTTCATGACTGGATTGTTCCTGTAGCCATTGGAAATAGATCAACTGACTGTTCCTGCAGCCAAGACAAAACAATGTGATTTTTGTTATTTACATTAGATCATTCCAGCATTGTTTTATAAAGCTTTCATGTACCCTTTTATGATTTCCATTATTGCCTTTCCTTTCTGTATAATGTTAGTTACTATAGCAATATAGAATAATCATTTAAGGAGCTTAGTGCATATATATTGTAGACCCATTTCAAGTTTTACGTTCCTGGATTGATAACTAAATGAATACTAGCCATGAAAATAGTAAACTCTACCATATGAATGTCCAAAATTCAGATTGAGATTTCAATTAGAGTAATTATTATAATTATAGTTGGGGTAGACAACAATTATATCTTAACTTGTATCAATGTCATGTTTCTAAACATATGTAGGTTATGTATGAAAATATTCAAAACATACCTCCTCTACCGAAGACATACATCAAGAGTCCTGCAAAGCCGAAGAGAAAACGTGGAGATGAGGTAAACATGAATAGTTCAATTATAGTTCATTTTTATGTTAACTTTTTGAATGTGAATTATATAATATAACTAATATTAATCGTGGTTTGTTTTTCTTGTGCAGGATCCTTTAGAGCCAAGCAGTGCGGCGAAGAGGATCAATTTTGATGATACATCAACAACTTAGAATGTTATAGATAGTTTTGGGATGCTTACATGTTTAGTTGGCATGCATATTTTGTATATGGACATGCATTCATGTATTTAGACATACATTTTGTTTCAGTTGGCATTTATGCCATATTTGTGTATGGACATACATTTGTAATAATTTGACATTTTTATATACACAAAAGTTGATATTCGATCATATAAATTGTTGATCATATGTGTGTGGTGTTAACATGGAAATCTTTAATCTTCATTCCAATAATTAACAATGGTTATTTAATGAACAATACAATTCATTTCATTTCATCGTAAGTGTTGTTTGTATAATGAACAATATAATTCATTTAATGAACAATACAATACAATACAATACAATTTGTGAACAATACAATTCATTTAATGAACAATACAATACAATTCATTTAATGAACAATACTTGATACAATTCATTATTGCCCTATGCATGGTCATATCCCCCCCCCCCCCCCACCTCAATCAAACACTTGAGGTTTTATTAGGGCAGCAATTTTTCAATTGGCAAAAAAATCATCAGTCTCACTCAATCGAATGTTGTCACGTGGCCAACTTCTTGTTTAGCTCGTCGCGATGATGAACCATTAGCTCTGACATGTCTAGTTTGGAATTATTACCCTATGCATGCTCCTACTTTCCCCCCCACTTGATCGAACACTCAGGGTCATACCCTACCAACATCGTCCCTTGAGCGCCCTAAGTGCTAAAAATTATCAAACTTTGATAGGCCCTAACTTAGAATCTATGGCACCTGCAAATGATCCATTTGAACCTATAGGCCCATGAGAGAGGTCCCTACAAAAGCCTATCTAAATTTTTCAATTTGCCCTATAATTTTTCGGTTGGCAAAAAAATCGTCAGTCTCACTCAATCGAATGTTGTCACGTGGCCAATTTCTTGTTCTACTCATCGCAATGATGAATCGTTAGCTTCAACACGTCTAGTTAGGCATTATTACCCTATGTATGCTCCTATTTTCCCTCCCCACTCGATCGAACGCTCGGGGTCATACCCTACTGACGTCCTCCCTTGAGCGCCCTAAGTGCTAAAAATTGTCAAAGTTTGACGCACCCTAACTCAAAATATATGGCACCTACGAATGATCCATTGAAACCTACGATGCCATGAGAGGGGTCCCTACGAAATCCTATCTTGGTTTTTCAATTTTCCCTATGGTTTTATTAGGGCAGCAATTTTTTGGTTGGCAAAAAAATTGTTAGTCTCACTCAATCGAATGTTGTCGCATGGCCAATTTCTCATTTAGCTCATCGCAATGATGAACTGTTAGCTCTGACATGTCCAATTAGGCATTATTACCCTATGCATGCTCCTATTTTTGCCCCCCTCTCGATCGAACGCTCGGGGTCATACCCTACCGGCGTCATCCCTTGAGTGTCCTAAGTGCTAAAAATTATCAAACTTTGATGGGCCCTAACTTGAAATTTGTGGCACCTACGAATGATCTATTTGAACCTATGGGGCCACGAGAGGGATCTATACAAAATCCTATCTTGATTTTCCAAGTTTCTCTACGGTTTTATTAGGACAATAATTTTTTCATTGGTAAAAAAATCATCAATCATACCCTACACTTGGCAAAATTATATATAAACAAGCATTACATTGTAGACACATAATGATCATCAATATTTCCATGTATTGTATACACATAATTACCATTACACTTGCATGTGACATACATGAAGGGATATGCAAACATGATTATTTTTTTCATTATCAATACAACTACACTAATGTACTCATGTACAGATACATGGGCATTATCATTAATATAACTAAACCAATTTTTTCATGGATATTGTATATCATCATAACAATGTTACTATGTGTGGGAAAAGTGGGTCGATTAAACTCAAAATGTGAAAAACTTGTTCAAAGGGACTTGTCCACACACCCACAGGACTTCTTGGTGCAATTTATGGAGTCATGAAGAATGACTCAACTTCCCAAGGTTGGTTCCATGGTTCTCTATCTCATAAGGTCCCTCAAGCTCTCAAATCACTGAACAAAGTGGATTAGGGATGACGAATGCAAGAATGAGGGATGCTTTAGATTAAATTTACCACAAAATGCATCCTATCTATGCATGACTCTACAAATGAAGTAAACTACATTATAAGATGACAAGGTTAGTAGCAATATTATTCTAACATGATATACTAGTTAATGATTTAAGCTAATGATAAAGGAAATACTCTAAAATGCTTATTAGATTAATTTCTATTAGAAAGAGAAGCTAGATGTATTGATAAATTTGAGCATAAATGAGATATTGAAAGCTTGCATGGATCCTTAAAATGGAGAAATGAGAGCTCTATTTATAGTGAAAATAGGGCAATGGATGGTCAAGATTGAAGGAGTTAATCAAGGGTCAGTATTAAAAGTTATCAATCCATGTTTACAATTTTCACCAATGAAATGGTGACAATTGTCAACATAAGACTGTTTGAGAGGAGATGAAAGAAGCATTAAATGCTTGAGAAGACATTATGGTTACCTTAGGAGGTAAGGGTTAAGGTTAGGTTAGGGTTATCCAATGAATAAAGCTTTTACCCAAAGGGTAAACTCTTGTGCAAACATTAAATGGATAACCATGGTCAAAGCAATGAATTATTAATGAGACCCCTAGGATAGATGAGGGTCAAGTTAGGCAAAAAGTCTCTAACCATGCCACTAAGGGTTAGTTAACCATTAATGGTTTGGAAGACTTTGGGCAAAAATTTGTAAGAGTCCTTCCAATTTGGGGGTATTCAACAAGTTAGCTTGTTGAAGGGATAAAGGCTTTAATGCCTTTTGAAGACTTTACTCCAAATTTGAGAAGTGACCTCCTCAAATTTAGGGAAAAGGGATAATGGATGAATTTAGGTTAATTAATTAGGATTAGATGAATTCTAGAAGAAATTAGGAATAGGGTTAGGATGCAAGTGGGAGATGTAGGAAAATGCAAGTGGATGAGGAATAATAGGATTAATTAAAATAAATTGCTTTATTTTAATTTGGTTGCAAGTTGGGAAATTAAATAAATTAGATTTATTCAATTGGGGTAAATTATTTAATTAAATGTAAATTTAATAAAAAAGTAGGGAGAAGGGATTTAATTAAATAAAATGATTTATTCAATTAAATGATGTAAAGGGCTTAAGTGAATTTAACTAAATAAATTGAATAATTTATTTAATTAAATAGAAGAATGTGGGTGATTTAATTAAATTATTTTTAGCTAAATAGAGGAATGAGAATAAAATGAACATTAAATATTCATTTAGGAATATGGCCATTTTTATACGTCTACATTTTGCCCCTCTTTGAAGTGACATGTGTACACATGTTGATTCAAAGAAAATTATGTGTCATCATGATTAAGTTATGATCAGTTTTTATGTCATTTTGAGATTTTCATGTCATGCCCCAGATTTGATAACTGATGCCCCAGATTTAATAAATGATGTTGATAATGCCCCCTTAGGAGATGAATCAAAAATTTTGAACATTTGATTTGATTTGGATAAATTTCATTGCATTGTAAAATTTTTGGCTATGTTGAATGTGGTTAGTTGATTCATCTCCCGATAATGATGTTTGGTAGTGTTGTATGAGACACCATGAGCAATTTATGGATTCCTCCACATAACCCTAATTTTGATTTACCCTATAAAAGGGAAAAAGTGATTTCCTTTTGTCTCATTTGTGCTTGTTGACTTTAGAGAAAGTGACACTTGGAGAAAAGTCAACATGTCGGTTCCTTATGCTTCTCATCGATTTGAGCATGTGTGGAGGTATCGGAAGCCCATCGCATATGGACCACCGATAAGTCAACCCTTTTGACCCCTTTTGGATTTTTTATTTTTTCATTTTTTATCATGTTTTCAATTTTGTCATGTGGATTTGGCGGTTTAGCGCATCGGGGTCAAAGCATAGTGCATACGATAGGCTTCGTAGCATGTAGGCTTCAATAAAATAGGGTAGCGTCTGAGAAGATTATGATTGCAAGCGGTAAGTTAGGGTAGCGCTTAGGGTTAGGTTAGCAAACTAGGAGCATAGGGTAGTGAATAGGGAAAAATGGGTAGCGCGTAGGAGATATCTAGCACATAGGTTTCCTAAGGGGTCGCATGGGTAGGCATAGGTAGTGCATAGGTATACCCTAGCACATAGGGTTAGGTTTGCAGCATAGGACCAAGATAAGATAGCGCATAGGGTAGTGTAGCACTTAGGGTAGTTTAGGTGATGCAGAAATAGGATAGGGTAGTGCATAGATGTTGGCTAGTGCATAGGGTGAATGGTGTAGCACGCTAAGAGGACAGGGTAGCACATAACCATCTGTTTAGCACATAGACAAGATTGTTTAGCACATGAGGGAAAAATTTGGGTAAAGCAAAATTTTTGGATGAAGAAAAATTGGTAGGTTGATGCCAGTTTTGTCGAGATGGGTGCGAATTATTAGTCTATGTGTCTTCTGTCATTATTTTGATAAGTTGTCCAATATGAGTTCTGATATAACTTGATTTGATTTGCAATGTTTCAAGTTGATATTGATTTGATGTTGATTTCATATGATGTGATTTTTGATAGGGATGTTTTGAAATGAACTTGATTTGATTTGCATTGTTTCAAGTTGATATACCTGTGGAGCTTGAGTTGTTTTACAAGCAAATATGGTTTGTAGAACTTGAGTTGTGTTACAAGATGATATTAATGTGAAACTTGAGTTATTTTACAAATTGATATGATTGTGGAACTTGAGTTGTTTGACAAGTTGATTTGATTGTGGAACTTGAGTTGTGTTACAAGCTGATATGATTTGATATGAAAATGGATTGATATGATGTGGAACTTGATTAGATTTTCAAAGTTTCAAGTTGATATGAATTTTATTTTGATATGAATTGTTTTGATGAGGAAAATGATATTGGACTTGTTTTTCTTTGTGACATGAGGGTATTGGAGTGGTTCAATCACGAGAGTGATTTTCGAGATCATGGTCATTGATACCACAATTGACATAGGATGATAGGGATATTATTGAGAGGTGTGGCCTACCCTCTTTGTTAGAGATGCCTCGATTTATTGTTAACCAGGGTTTATTGACAACGTTGGCTGAGAGGTGGCATAGTGATACAAACACCTTTCTTTTGGTGATAGGCAAGATCATAGTGATGCCTGAGGATTGCTACCAGATTCTACAGATTCCTATGGTATGTGCTTCGTTACTCTATGAGCAGACTGAGGAGGGTGGGATAGAGGCACTTCACGAGATTCTTTAGGATGATACAGTTTATGGATACGAGATCCCCTAGCAGGAGTTCCTAGATTTGGATTACGCTCCTCTACCATCAGTGCTGATAGGTTTCATTAGTGTTTTCTTATGTCCCGACTGTAGGTCAAAGGGATTGGCAGTAGGATGGGGGTTGGTCCTAGAGGACATGGTGACATAGGGTCATCGTTTTGCATGGGGGTCAGCTATGCTGACCCACTTATATAGGGATCTGCATTAGGTGGTGTACTTGGGGTATAATAGTCTATCGGATGGAGTGACACTGCTACAAGTATGGGCATGGGAGCATATTCACATAGAAAGGCCACTGGCAGACAAAGATAGGCCTGCTGGATGTGCATATGCATACGGATATCAAGGGATAGTTGTCTAGCATAAGCTGGGCAAACTAGAGCTCTAGAGGAGAGTTTTGGATGATATTGATATGGTCGTCTGGCAACCATATAAAGGTTGTGAGGTATGGGAAGAGGATGGGATGGAGATGCCCTATGTATACATGTCTAGATATTTCATAGGGTGGATACCCTTTGTTATTGAGAGATTTATGCATAGCCAGGTGTTGTGACAGTATGGTTGACAATAGGGGATACCATAGGGAGCATGTTTATATGCTCGACAGAGACAGGATGTTCCAGAGTGGGGTCCCACTATTGATAGGGCAGTGGTAGTTGAGGAGTTCTTTCACTTACTCGGCCAGATATGGGACTATGCCCTTGAGATAGTGGATGTAGGGATGACTGATGAGTTTGCAACACATGTAGTGGCCAGGATATCAAATCCAACAAAGATGATTCCTACTTTTGATGATGATGAGGATGATTAGCCCGAGAGGATAGGGAGATGGAGAGAGGCTGGTGAGGAGGTGGATGAGGGAGGTGGTGATGGTGGAGGAGGCAATGGCAGAGATGATGGAGGAGGTGGCCGAGGTCAGCGAGGGGATAGGGGGAGATTGGATTGGGGGAGGAGAGGAGATAGGGGTGGAGATGGTGGTGATAGAGGGTTACAGGTTGAGAGAGTAGTGTGGCAGGCTATGGTGGATAGAGGGAGAGGAGGTTTGGATATTGGAGCTGTGGGTGAGGAGAGGGTTGGAGAGGTGATAGCGGTAGTGGGAGGGTATGATGATTTCAAATGACCATCCCAAAGGAGGAGGTCAGATGTTTTACCTCCACTAGCATTGAGGATAGGTAGAGGGATAGGGGGCACCCCTTCATAGGTACTTTTGTAGACACAGATTCTAATGCATCGAGAGGATGTGCAAATTAGATCTTTGTATTTGTCAGTGCAACATTTGTAGACACAGTTGTTGGCACATTAGCATTAGATTTCTCAACTTATCACAGAGTGGGATACAGAGATAGAGCATCAAGGTTGAGAAAAGGAGCTTGCAAAGAGTTCGCAGAGAGTGATAGTAGGCAGCCTGATGAAAGACACCTTGAGAGAGCTATCTTTTAGAGCCAAGGAGGCAGACTACTATAGGAGGCATTATGAGGATATGGTGCCCAGGGATCATCAAGCACCGAGTTTCATAGCATCGAGATCCAGTCGATCTCAAGAGACTGGGTCGAGGACAGAGAGAAGAGGCATGACAGGGCCTCCTAGATAGGATCCACCTAGAGATCCAGGTGTTGGGACATCTACAGTGAGACCGTCCCCTTCAGGAGATAGTCATACCTAAGAGACGTTGTCGTATTTTGATCATTTTGTTGTATTGGCACAGACATGACATATTTTTTACATTGATCATTTTTGAGATATATATGACACCATTTTCCTTGATCCTCATGTGACATGTTATGGATTATGCTTTCTATATGATTTTTAATTTAACTATGATGATGATGTGATACTTAGATGTATGTGTGTTGAGTATGATGTGTTAATGCATAATGTTTATGAGATGTATCTTGAAAATGAGATGTATGATATGATATGTTGTGAGATGTATCTTGAAAATGAGATGTAAGATAATGATATGCTGTGAGATGTATCTTGAAAATGAGATGTATGATAATGATATGTTGTGAGATTTATCTTGAAAATGAGATGTATGATAATGAGGATACTAATGCAAGATTAAAATGATATGCAACTTAATTGTAAAATGATATGCAACTAATTGTAAAATGATATGCAACTAATTGATTTGAGCATCCTCATTCTGCATTGGTTATCCCTGTATAGCCACATGTTGTTTGCTTTCTTTGTAGGTATCATCATTGAGCATTGATTTTTTTGGGATATGTTGAAAATTTATACAAGCATAATGGTATAATTGAACCATAATGATGTGAAAAAAATTTACATGATTTTTGATTTTGCAAGATAGCACAAGCGTCAAGGTATAATTGAACTAGGACGACCTGAGTGCAGATTGCATATAAACAGACAAGAGTAAACCATTTGTATGCGTAGTGTGGGATCATGTCTTTAGTGATATGCTTTGAATTACCTCTTGAGACAAGTATCTACACAATACAAATGATCACCTCACAGATAGAAAACTAAAAATATTGGAGTCCCCATGACTTTCTCTAGCTTTGAAGCTTTTGTTCAAAAAATGTAGAGGATCCAATAATTCAAAAATTTCAAGTGCAAAAATAGTCAAAGCTTTATGCAAGATGCAACATTTGCTACTTCAGAAAATCATCCATCATATTTTGTGAATGCCGATAAGTGATCAATGTGTGGTTTTTGTGATTGTTGAGTTTTGTTTGTTGGATATGATGTTCTAAGTTTGCTACAAGTTTTTGACATCTTGAATGTGTTGCAAGTGCTGATCAATGCTGCCCCTACCCAAGTGTGCCTCTTAATGCAAATGTGTACAGTGATTACCAAGCCATGGTGAGATGTGGTGAAAGAATATGTGGATAAACCAGGATAGTGACTATGCTAAGTATGTCCTAGATGGATATTGTGGTAAAAATATTGAGTGATGGCCGACAGTGTTTAACTGTGGATATAATGGTATGGTAGTAAAAGATAGATAGATAGAGGAGTTGTCCTCTCACAATAGTGCCTATTGCTAGGTTTTCACCAGTTGCTTTTATTGTACCTCTTTATTTGCTTTTTCTTGATTTTTGATGTTTTGTTTTTTTTTTGACTTTTTCATTCATTAGACTGCTCAAGTGTAGTATTTTTTTAGATGGATGTTGTTAGTTGGTTCATCGATCACATCTCCTTCTAGATTTGTTAGCTGATAAGCACTTGATCCATAGGTTGATATGATGACATAGGGACCTAACGAGTTAGGTTCAAATTTCTCTTTCTTTTCTCTATCTTGCTGATTTCTAGGATTTTCCTTGAGTACTAGGTCACCAATTTTAAAAATTCTAGGAATGACCTTGTGGTTGTAGCTTCTGCACATGCATTGCTGATATGCTTTGAGATGAGTGTAGGCACATTGGTGTCTTTCATCTAGAAGTTCTAGCTCTTGGAGTTGGTTGACTCGGTACTCTTCATCTAAAATGAGACATTTTAAAGAGACTCTAAGAGATGGAATTTCTACCTCCAATGGTAAAATTGCTTTTGATCCATATACTAATGAATATGGTGTAGCTCCCATAGGTGTGTGGATGCTAGTTTTGTATGCCCAAAGTGCTGGAATGAGCTGTACATACCAATCTTTGCCTACATCATTCACTGTTTTCTTTAGGATTTTCAATATTGTTTTGTTGGAAGCTTCTGCCTGGCCATTCCCCTATGGGTAGTAAGGTGTAGAGAAATGATGTTGGATTTTGAATTTTTTACATAGTTCTTTCACATCTTGGTTCTTGAAAGGTCATCTATTATCTATGATGATGGAACTTGGAATGCCATATCTACAGATCAGATAATTAAGAATGAAAGAGCTTATTTGTTTCCCAATTATTGTGGTCATGGGAACCGCTTCAATCCACTTGGTGAAGTATTTTGTTGCAGTTATAATGAACTTGTGTCCACTTGAAGATGAAGGATAAATTTTGCTGACTAAGTCCATTCCCCATTGGCAAAAGGGCTAGGATGTTGTCAATGGCTACAGTTCCTGTGCTAGTGCGTGTATAAGATTGTCATGGATTTGGCATTTAGAACACTTCTTTGCAAAGTGATAAGAGTATTTTTCTATTGTCGGCTAGTAATATCCCATTCTTAGAAGCTTTTTAGCAAGATTAGGACCACTTGTATGTGTTCCACATATATCTTCGTGAAGCTCTTGTAAAGAAGAATCAGATTCATTACAATCAAGGCAATGAAGAAGAGTACCATCTAGACCTTGATGACACAAAGTATTAGTAGTGAGAGTATAACAGGCGGCTTGTCGGATAAAGTTGCATTTTTTGTTTCGGGATAGGTCAATGGGTAGGATATTTCTCTTTAGATAGTCATATATCGATCCATATAATGGAGAGTCAGAACTGGTCAAGGCATAGATAACATGGCAATTAGAATGGTCATAGGCTAGGGAGAACAGTTGCTCTACCAAATACTCGTAATGATTATGTTGCTCTAGAATTTGTAGTAGTGAAGTGATAGTAGCCATTGCATCGGCTACTCTGTTTTTCAACCATGGTATTTGCTCGAAGGTGATGTGTACAAAATATTGTTTAAAATCATCCACCATTCGCTTGTATGGTATAAGCTTGTCATCCTTCATCTGGTAGTCATTGTTGATTTGATTGATGACTAGTTATGAATCTCCGTAGAATTTTAATTCTGTGATTCTCCATTCCATGGCCATTTTGATGCCTATAACTAGTGCCTCATATTAAACAATGTTATTTGTGCATGGAAACATAAGCCCATATGATCTTGGTATGGTGTGCCCTTCAGGAGTGATGAATAGAATGCTAGCACCTGAGCCATGTTGCGTATAAGATCCATCAAAGTATAAGGTCCATTGTTTGGTGGAGATAGCAAGGACATCTTTTTCTAGAAATTCGATCTCCATAGGTTGTTTTCCAGGTAGTGGTGCTTCTTCTAGTTGATCTGCAATTTCTTGTCCTTTGATAACTCGTTGCTCTATGTAGTGGATGTTTATGGTGAAAATGGATAACAACAATATTGAAAGACTAAATAAATTCAACAACAAAACCCTAGCCTAACAACAACAACGATCCACCATAACATATGAAGATTACTTAAGACAATGAAAATCAAATGAAATCACAAAGATTATACCATCACATGTCCCATAGGGTTTGGATCTCCATTCTTCCTATCTCCATTGATCTTGCTTGATATATTTGCTCTATGATTTTATATGTGCACAAGAGCTCCACAAAGAACGGAAATGTGGTTGCAAGTAGGATCGCATATAAATGTTCGAAAGCATAATGTAGTTAATTGATCAGGTAGTTAGAATAGATTGATTAGGGTTGATAATGAAGGAAGCATCTCCTTATATAGAAGACACTATAATAAATGGAGGGATAAGATTGAGAGGTGTAAAAGATAAATGGTCGGCTAAGATTAAAGGGTAGGTAGAAGAAATAAGAAAATAATGAGAGGATAGGTAGTGTATGAATTAAGAGATGAATGACATGTGTCATGGGTAGAAAAGGTTAATGAATTAATTAAATAAATAAAGATTTATTTAATTAGTAGAAGAAGTGGGATCAAATTAAATAAATAAAGGTATTTATTTAATTTAGGAAAAAGATAATTTAAATAAATAAATCTATTTATTTAAATGAGAAATAAAGCTAGAAGAGGATAAATGAATTAATTAAATAAATAAAGATTTATTCAATTAATAGAAGAATTAGGCTTAAAGTAATTAAATAAATAAAGATATTTATTTAATTAGACATGACAATTTTAGGTGTCTACATTTTTCCCCTCTTTGAGACAATGCAGCTTGTCACGTTGTTTCAAAGAAGATAAGATGAACTGATACAAAGTTGCCCCAATATGGGAATGATATGCCCCCTCAAGAGATTGGATGAAAATGTCTAGAAAGATTTTAGATAATCTCTCAATAATAAAGAAAGGCTAGAATGGACTAACTAGATAGGATAGAGTGACAGAGTCATGGGATAAAGAAGACTGACTCAGGAGACTAGGGCTAGGGGTAGGGCAGTCTATAAGATAGACCATGAGGGGAAAACATCCTCATTGTCATCCACACATCTAAGAGATCAGAGTGCAGAAAGAGAATAGAGTAGCAATAGTTAGTAGCGATGGCAATGGTGCATAGATTCGATCGCGTTCATCGATATCAGAGGCCAACAGATGTAGGAGAGCTAGTGAGTACCACAAAACCTCCTTGTACTTTGTCGCAATAAATGTTGTCATAAATGCA
The DNA here is from genome assembly GCF_030272615.1 of Cryptomeria japonica. Classification (NCBI taxonomy): domain Eukaryota; kingdom Viridiplantae; phylum Streptophyta; class Pinopsida; order Cupressales; family Cupressaceae; genus Cryptomeria; species Cryptomeria japonica. The sequence goes on from NC_081414.1 coordinate 349,025,813, forward strand.
TGTCAAGGTAGTGCAATAAATGTTCTTTTAGGAATGTTAAGAAGGCTAAAAAAAATGCTAAGGCCCATTTGTGCAATATGTAAGCACGTTTATGTCAAAAATGTACATTTATGTCTTCTAAGGCAAATTGCCAGTTCTGTGATGAACAAACACTGTCGATTGGATAAGGTGTTGAGAGGATACACTCAAGTAGGTCCTCTAGGGAAGAATAGGGTAGATTGAGGCACTTTGTGATGAACAATGAGTACCAAGACATAGTACTTTGTGATGAACAGGGAGTACTAATATGAACAACACTTTGTGATGAACAAGGATTGCAAATATGAGCAGCACTTTGTGATGAATAGGGAGTGCAAATATGAGCAACACTTTGTGATGAACAAGAAGTACAAAAACACGTAGTACTTTATGATGAACAATGAGTACCACTAGGATAAAAAGCAATATTTTGTGATGAAAAGGGAATGCCACTAGGATAGAAGCAACACTTTGTGATGAACAGTGAATGTCACTAGGATAGAAGCAACACTTTGTGATGAATAGTGAGTGTCTCTAGGATAGAGTATCATAAGCACTTAGGATAAAGAGTAGCATTTTGTGATGAATAGAGAATAACACTTTGACTGACACAGCTGATTTGTTTGATTGCAGGAGTACCTACATATGCTGGAGTAATGAGAGAGATTCCCATCGACTCAGAGGTTACGACCAGAGTTGACATTTGAGGTTATGGGTCTGTGATTTATTTTGTATGTGCCTGAGTTTCGGGTGAACATGGGGTTGCTGCCTGCACTAGCTAAGAGATGGCACTCAGAGACTTGCACGTTTCATTTGCCGATGGGTGAGATGACAGTCACCTTAGAGGATGTATACTGGATATTGAGGATATCGATCAATGGGGAGTTGATACCCTATGATTGAGATGGAGATAGGGATTCCCTGAGATGAGTGTTCTAGGATCCGGGATTGGAGATGAGGGCTGGATATGTGGCTTGGGATACCATGACATGGATAGGATTAGCACTACCAGCAGTGTTGGCAGGAGTGATCAATTGGTTCCTCTGTCCAGATAGGGTGACACGGGGGTTGCCTGTGTAGCCATATGTATTTTGAAATCATTGTATCATGACACTTAGGATTTTTGATATATATATGAGATGATTCATCCTTGCGGTAGATATATGCATGTCTACCTATGTGAATTTTTTTCTTATGTGATGCTTATGATATGGATGCAAATATGTACATGAGGAAATGCAATATTTTTTGTTCTTTTATGTTTTTAAAAGTTATGCAAATGCAAAATGTGAATGTATGGAATGCAGATGAATATGATAAGAATGTAAAATATGGTAACATGTGTTGTGTGCAGGATGTGATGCAATTGTAATATCTATATGTATGTATGAAATGCTTAATATGTGGTAATGCAAATGCAACTACATGAAATTTAGATATTTTTTGGTGTGTCATTATACTCAGTCATGTGATAGTAGGCTACATGGACTCAAGAAGGACAATGGAGGTCAATCAAGAATGGGGGATGGAAGATAGAAGATATGAAAGTGAAAGAGCTTCTTGTGCGTTATCATCATTGAGCTTTATTATGGCAAGTAGGTTATGAAAATTGAGGCATATGTTCGACCCAAAAAGTCATTGTACCTTTTTGCATGGAGATAAGATAGTCTCAAACAAGGAATGCCCCAGTTCATACTAGACTCACAACATCCTCATATCCTTGGACAAGTCATAGCATTACTAAGAGGCAATCCATAGACAGCAAAAGAAAAATAGGTGATGATACCCCATCCTCGCCTTTCTAGTCAAAGACATCTGGAGATAGAATCTCTAGTCAGAGACATCCTGGAAAAGCTAAAAGACATATCACCAAAAAATAAAATCAAAAGAAAACCAAGACTCGACACCAACATCCACTGTAGTCCTCAAGTTTAGTGTCTCTTGTCACTTGTATAAGTCTTATTTGATTGTGGTCACAATGTTTACTTTCACAAAAAGGATAAATAGCACTGAACCATATGTTGTCTGAGTCTATTGAAAGATTTGATTTGTTGAAGCCCATTGTTGCTATTGTGTCATCTGAAACTAAGTGAATCCATGAAATTGGTACTTTATTGTGGAGAAGATAGAACTTTATTGCGGATTGTGCATGAATAGACTAAAGAAAACTGGAAGAAATTGTACTCCTAAAAACATGTGATGTTCTCAGTTCCACACCCATCACTAGACATAGGATTTGCCTTAGCCACAGATAGGAGCTGATTTATTATGGATGGAAAGAGGGGGAAAGGGAGGTTTATTATGAATGGCTAACCAATCTTGGGTAGATCAATAACAAGTCATGATGGGAATGTGTAAAGTTTATTATGAATTGATATGCTATGAGTTTGTGCAAAGTGAAGGATGAAATGGAATCCTGAAGGAGGGAGGAGCAATGTCTCTACGCATGGCACCGGTGACCTAGTTTTCACCATGGTACTTGCCCAGGACACCACCGAAGTGGTTTTCACCGTTGGACGAAATGTTTTTTGTTTTTCAATTTTTTTGTGTGTCACAAGGAACCTATTTGCCAAGTTTTCACCAAGTAACAATTTTTTATGTTTTATGATTTTTTTGTATTTTTGAATTTTTTTAAAATTTTTTTGTATTTTCAAATTAGGATACTCTGAAGAGCTATGTGTAAAACCTAAGAAGGTGCATGTTGTTGATAGGATCCTCCAAAGGTTCACCCTTAGGAGTTGAAAGATGATATGCACCAGATCCATAGACCGTTATGATGATGTAAGGACCAAGCCAATTTAGTTTGAACTTGCCCTTCTTCTCTCTGTCTTGCTGATTTTGAGGATTTTCTTTGAGAACTAAGTCCCCTACCTCAAATGTGTGAGGCTTGATTTTATGATTGTAACTACATTGTTCCTTGACTAAATGATGTGTAGCTTGAGTGACTGTCTTCCTTGATAAAGGAATTGAGATAGAATTACTAGTGTGTAGACTACATTTTCCCATATGCATGTCACCTAAAGAAGTTCGGGCATCCCTGATAATAAAGTCCCTTGAGGAAGCTCCATTAAAGGTCCATGATGTATCACCATAAGGGAATGGATGTATGGAACAAGTGGATGAGTGATGAAGGCTTATGATTATGAAAATAAGTGAAAGTAGGATGACATGATGGAGACTTAGGATCAACAAGTATGCTTTTTGACTTGAAATTTTAGAACTTTTGCCCCTAGTTATTTTGGTATTAGGGGAGATCAACTCTTGCTCTTTTCTCTTCATAGGATTTTTATCCTTGACTTTTATTTTTGTGGAGTCCAGTAGCTTTTGATTTTGATTTGGACTAAAGGACTTTTCTTTATTGTTGACTTTTAGATTTTTCTTTTCAAATCTTGATTTTTGATCCCCAATAAGTGAGGGCTTTTGTGATTCTTGTTGATCCAAGTTTGGAAGTGGAGTGGATGATATGGTAAAGCTATGTGAGTTATCAAGAGGGTTGGCAATATGCTCAATAGATTCTTTGTTGGAACCACTCTTAGGACTATTGATATCAAGAGTTGCTTGCACCACTAGAGGAGATTTACATTTAGACTTAGTAGCCACAACACTAGGTGGTTCACACCCAATTCCTTGATTTTGCAAATTGTTTGTAGGTTGTTCCTATTGACTGAATGTCTTAGGAGATAGTGGGAATTGATCAACATGAAAGATATACTCACCATATCCCATGTCTTTAATCTTGAACTTTTCTTTGATGTCTACTTATTTTGATGTAGAAGATTTCAAGGATTTTGGATCAATATATGCCGATGAAGGAATAGCTTCTCGATTGGTTGGGATTGTTATTTCTGATCGAGGTCGCATATTGTTGCAATATATGAATGGATTTGGGTCAGCTTTGACGATCACTTCAACTCCATTGTGTTGAAACTTGATACATCGATGATATGTAGATGGTACTACGTTCATCTCATGAATCCATGGATGTCCTAGCAATATGTTGTATGTGAGATCTAGGTCTAGGACTTGACAAACCACATCCTTTGTAATTGGCCCAACTCTTAGAGGTAAAGTGTTTGTGCCTTTGGATGAAGACTCTTCATCATCATATGCTTTGATGGTAATTTTGTTTGTAGAATTTACAACTTTGTCAGAATATCCCAATTGTTTAATAGTGCTCAGTGTACAAATGTTCAGACCTGCTCCTCCATCTATCAGAACTCATTTTATTTGATGTTTGTGTAGGAAGGCTTCAATGTGTAAAGGTGCATTATGTGGCTGACTTACAGAGGCGTCATTGGGTTCTATGAATGTAAGGGAGTGTGGAATGGAAAGGTATCCCACCATGTCTTGAAACTGGTCCACATTCAGATCAATGGGGATGATAGTGTCTCTTAAGATTTTGTCAAGAATGGCTTTATGTGCGGGGGATATGCATAAGAGCTCAAGGATGGAGATGAGTGCGGGTGTCTTCCCTAACTATTCTACAAGGTCATACTCAGGTTTGGTTGATGAGGAAGTGATGTTTTCAGCTGGAGCACCTTTGCAAAGTGAATTTACCTTGATGAGTTCTGACATTACATTCAGAGGTAGGTTCAAAAGAAGATCCAACACCTTTTAGGACAATCTTGGGTCTTCGAGTAGAAGCCTCAAGCGTTTTGTCCTTGATAATAATGGTAGAGACATAATTATCCATCAAAATGTGATTAACAGTTGAATCATAGTTATAAGATGCTCTGGTATAGTTGGTTTGGTCAGCTGTGGCTTTAGCTTTTCCCTTATCATGATTTAGGAATGGTTCCTTAAACATCTCATGTTCTTGATTGGATGAGTGTCCTTCAATCTCAATGTCACCTCTATCAATAAGATCTTGTATGATGTTCTTTAGTCGGTGATAATTTCCTATCGTATGACCCTTTCTCTTATGAAATTCATAATATTTGTCATCATTCCACCAATTTGGTTTAACCTTTGGCTCATATGGAGGAGCCAAATCAGGAATTGTTATTATCTTGTTTGCCACTAGCTTTTTGAAAACTGACTCAAGTGGTTCTCCCAATGGAGTGTACTTCCTTCGTGACTTGGAAGTTGTTTGAGTATTCACTTGATTGTTTGTAGAGCTTGATCTAGAAAAAATGATTTTGGGTCATACCATATTGGCATCAACAACACCATCATTGACTGTGTTCTTGTTTTTATTCCAAAATCTTGGCTTATCTTTTCCTTTAAAGTCCTCTTTGTTTTCTTTGAATATCTTAATGACTCCTTGTTCAATTAGGACTTTCTCTATTGCTAAGCCTTTTTCAATGATGTCCTTGAAGGTGGACAAACAAGCTTTTCTTAGGTCATAACCAATGTCTTTGTTAACATTCTAAGTGAACATTTCTACCATTTGTTTCTGTGGAATTTCACAATAGCATCTATTGGCTAGATTCCTCCATCTTTGTAAAAATGATGAAAAAGACTCTCCATCCTTTTTCTTGGTGTTGCACAAAGTGGTGACTGATATGTTTGTCTCTATATTGTATGAGAAATGTTGGATACATGCCTCTGCTAGATCACCCCAAGACTTAATTCTAGGTGGAAGTTGGGAGAACCATTCCATAGCTTGATCACCTAAGCTTTGTGGGAATAATCTCATCAAATATGTCTCTTCTGCTACTATCTCAATGCAAGCTATGAAAAACTGTCTTATATGTGCCTTAGGATCCCCTTTCCTCTATACTTATCAAACTTAGGTGTCACAAAGTGTGTAGGAAATGGAGGCATTGGAATGATTTTGTCAAATGGATAAGGACATATGTCTCTCATTGTGTAAGTTGGCTTTGGTGTATTTATGTCCTCCATTTTCTTTTGTAAGTCCTTGATTTGTTGTTCCAAATTGTTCTTAGGTGGAGATCAACTTCTTGGACCATATCCCATGCATGAGCCACTGGGTCAAGGAGGAGCATGTTGCATATATGGATGGTATTGATCATATACATGTTCATATGGAGGAGGTCTATAATGATGCTGCGTATATGGACCACTTGGTATAGAGTCATGGTGAGGAATGGAATATCTGCTTTGTCCATGTATACCATACTCTATAGGCATGTCATGAGTTTGTTCTAGTGTGTTGCCCCCAAATTTGACATGGGGTTTCCTTGTGTCCAAATTTTGAGCATGCCTTTGAATATCCAATTGCCTTGGTGGTTGATCCTTAGCATTGGTATGTGATTGAGCATATTTTTCTGCACAAGACTTCCATAATGGTCTGTGAAGGTGAGTATCATATGCTTGACCATGTGTATGTGGGACCTCTAGTTTTTTAAACAAAGATGATGGTGATTCAGGCACCATATGTGGTCCTCTATTGCCTCCACTATTAGGCCTCCTTTGATCCATGTTGAGGTGAGGTTGTTGCAAAGGTCGATTTTCCATTATTTGAGACATGTCAAAATCATGAGGGATCTTGGCTCCACTTTGTGTCATCACTTGTAAGAAGTATTGTCTATCTCTCCTCATTATTTCCTCAACCAATCTATTGAAACAAGGATCCATAATGGAGTCTTCCACTTTTGTTGAATGTACAGAAAAGTTGTCCATGTTGTTATTGTGTGAACCATTGTTGTTTGTATTGTCCATGTGCTCAACATTTGGAATGTTTCTATAAGCATCCATGTCAGGTAATGTAGTATGATCAAAATTGAAAAAGATATCATTGTCATACTCGTAAGAACTCATGTTTGTGGACTCTTGAGCCTCTTTTAGCTTCTCTCCTTGATTTTTGGGAATGGGTTTCAACCATGAACTAGGTCTTGACCAAGATGTGAGAGACTAGATGAAAATGGAAAGAGTATGGAAGACTAAGAGTTGGATGGAATGTAAATGAATCTGAGGTGTACTTGCAATGTCTAAAGTGTAAGACCAAGTATATATGTAGTAGAGTAGGTGTGACTTCCAAAGACATGATAGTTTCTCTTGATGAGGTAAGTTGACCTTGACTCTAAGTAAGACCAAATGAGACCCAAAGGTGATAGACCTTGATGAGGGACCACTTAGCAAAATGTTGTTGTATGTAGTGTGTTGACAAAGTATGATGAGGACAAGCAAGTGACCTTTTGACTCATGTTTAGACAAATGTAAATGTAATGCAAGATGTAAAGCAATGATGGACTTTGTGAGACCCAAAGACAGGTTGAATTCTAGATGAAAACTTAGAGAGATACCTAGGAAGCTCAATAAGTCTAAAACTGACTGTTCTTGTTTGTTGGACTGTAAATTTTTTAATTTGTGAAGTTGTTGTTGTGACCAAATCTGAATTTTTGACCATTTTTCGTGACAAGAGGACACAATGTTGATGAGGACTCAATGTTTGCAAGTGTTTAGACTCAAAATGACTCAAAAGAAAGTGTGTTGTTTGATGTAAAATTGTTTTGCATACACTTGAAGACACAAAAGACACAATGTTTTAATGTTTGGTCTTGAATGTTTGATTGTTCAAAATAAGACAAACACAATTCTTATGGTTGGCCAGGACAATAGTTGTTGATTCCCACATGAGGCTATGCTATTCAGAGTGGATACTTAGATGCTTGACCCAACTAGCTCCACCCTCGACACTCACTTCTCGGGGCAGCAAACCATCAGTCCCCATGCAAACTCCCTATGGTGAACTTTGTATTTCTACTAAGAACCGTATGTGTGTGGGCTTCTCCAAAGGTTGGACCTCCTGCCCCAACAACTAGAAGGATTTTGGCTTCTAAAACAAAAAGGTGCTAGTAAAGGCATCCACTCGTGTGGCCATACATACAGCACTTTTAGCTTTATAAATATAGAAGGCTCCCAGCTAGTAGGGGTTATGCCCTACAATTGATCAAATAAATTTGATCAAACGGGTTTATGGGGAGACATAGTGTCGGTATGAGCTAATCAGCACACGTTATCCATAGTTTTCACCATGGATACAATTGTTTATAGTGGTTTAGAAGAGGTGGGTTTTCATCACTACCACTTGGGTCGGTCTCTCCTCACTAGTAGTCCTAATGACCACACGGGGAGACATGCCCTCTAAAGATTAAACCAAAAGAGCCTATTGCCCAAGACATAAAGGACACTAGTTCAATTTTAGTGCACCAATTTAAGTGTTTGATAATCTATGAAAACAAGGCACACAATAAAGATCAAAAGAAAATCCTTGTCAAGGTCCTACAACAAATATTTGTTAGTAGTTTGGATTGTTTGAAATGATCACCCCTTCCTGTAAGCACACAAGTTAGGTAAATTTTAGATCCAAAAGACTTTGTGAAATAGGGGCCTTCAACAATGCATTTTGTTGACCAATTAAAAGATCTGATTCATCACAAAAAAAGACCACCTGTAAAATTTTAAGAAATTTCCAAAAATGTAAGAAAATCAAAAAAATTTGCTAATTTGCTCCAAAAATAAATTTTTTATGAAAAATCATAAACAATTCATATAAAATTCAAAATCGATCCAAAAAATCTGAAAATTTTACTAGAAAGTCTCGATGGTCTTCCAAACTTGCATAGAAAAATTTCTGCAACAAATCCAAGCAGTTTGTGAGATATGAGTAAAATAATGCAAAACCCTAATTTTCAAAGATCCAATTTTTGAGGAATGATTTTGCATCAAATTTAAAATCACAAAGAATAGATCCTATGTATAATTCTGAGAGATTTCTAAAAATGTAAGAAAATCCAAAAAATTCACTAATTTGCTCTCAAAATTAATTTTTTTATGAAAAATCATAAAAAAATCATATAAAATGAAGCTTTTATCCAAAAAATCTAAACTTTTTATTGAGCACATCTAATAAGTTTCTTGAGCTACAAAAGCAATTTGATACCAAAATTTGAAGCCATTTGTGAGATCTGATCAAAATAAGGAAAAATGCTAATTTTTAAAGATCCAATTTTTAGGGAAAAATTTTGCCTTAAAATTAAAATCAAAAAAAAAATATCCTTTGTATAATTATGAGAGATTTCCAAAAATGTAAGAAAATCCAAAATATTCAATCATTTTCTCTTAAAATTAATTTTTTATGAAAAATCATAAAAAATTCATAGAAAATTAATATATGCTCCAATAGATCTGAATTTTTCTTTGAGAGCTCTTCATACTGTCTTCAACTTGCAAAAAACATTTGGTGCAAAATGTGCAAGCCGTTTGTGAGATATGATCGAATCTCTCCAAGATCTTGATTTTGTGTCCAAAACCCTAGCTGCATAAGGTTATTCTCCAAATTATTCTATAAAACAACAATATATGGTTAGAAAAAACCTGGAAAAAATATAGATCTAACAAAAATCCATGTCCCACTGGGCATGCCAAAATGTATATGGTGAAAATGGATAACAATAATATTGAAAGACTAAATGAATTCAACCACAAAACCCTAGCCTAACAACAACAAAGATCCACCATAACATATGAAGATTACCTAAGACAATGCAAATCAAATGAAATCACAAAGATTATACCATCACATGTCCAATAGGGTTTGGATCTCCATTCTTCCTATCTCCATCAATCTTGCTTGATATATTTGCTCTCAAATTTTATAGGTGCACAAGAGCTCCATAAAGAACGGAAATGTGGTTGCAAGTAGGATTGCATATGAATGTTCAAAAGCGTAATGTAATCAATTGATCAGGTAGTTAGAATAGATTGATTAGGGTTGATAATGAAGGAAGCATCTCCTTATATAGAAGACACTATAATAAATGGAGGGATAAGATTGAGAGGTGTAAAAGATAAATGGTCAGCTAAGATTAAAGGGTAGGTAGAAGAAATAATAAAATAATGAGAGGATAGGTAGTGTATGAATTAAGAGATGAATGGCATGTGTCATGGGTAGAAAAGGTTAATGAATTAATTAAATAAATAAAGATTTATTTAATTAATAGAAGAAGTGGGATTAGGTATTTATTTAATTTAGGAAAAGGATAATTTAAATAAATAAATGTATTTATTTAAATGAGAAATAAAGCTAGAAGAGGATAAATGAATTAATTAAATAATTAAAGATTTATTCAATTAATAGAAGAATTAGGCTTAAAGTAATTAAATAAATAAAGATATTTATTTAATTAGACATAACAATTTTAGGTGTCTACAGTGGATACCAAATTCACTGAGAATCATGACCCATTTAGCCAATATACCTATAAGAGCCGCCTTGCCGAGTAACTATTTGAGAGGATCAATTTTTGATACTAGCTTAATTATGTGAGCTAGCATGTAGTGTCGGAACTTTTGAGAGGCAAATACCACTGTTATACAAGCCTTCTCAATGAATGTATAGTTGAGTTCATATCTGTTCAATGTTGTGCTGATGTAATATATAGCTTGTTCCTTGCCTTGTTGATCCTCTTGTGCTAACAATGCCCCCAGTGATATATTTGTTGTTGAAATGTAGAGAATGAATGGCTTCCCTGTGATTGGTGGTACTAGAACTCGTGGATTCATTAGATACTGCTTGATTTGATAAAATGATTCTACATATTTGGCTTCCCATCTGAATGGTACATTTTTATGTAGAAAATGATTAAACGATAGACTTTTATCTGCTAGTTGAGTAATGAGTCGCTTGATTGATTGGAGTCATCCTTGTAGAGATTTGAGCTGGCCAATGTTCTTTGGTGGTGGCATCTCCATAATGTCTTGTACCTTTGTTGAATCCACTTCAATACCCTTAACTGAAACTATGTAGCCTAGTAACTTTCATGATGTAACCCCGAAGACACACTTCTTAGGGTTGAGCCTGACTTGGAACTTTTCCAATCTGTCAAAAATCTTTTCTAAGATGATTAAATGTTCTGCCTTGGTGAATGATTTGGCTAGTAAATCATCCACGTAGTCCTCCATGAAGATGTGCATCATGTCATGAAATATTGTTGTCATTGCTCATTGATAAGTTGCTCCTGCATTCTTTAAGCCAAAAGCCATGACATTCCAATAGTATGTTCCCTAGGGACAAGTAAATGTTGTTCTATCTTGATCCTCTAGGGCTATCTTGATTTGATTATAGCCTGAAAAATCATCCATTAGTGATAGCATTGCATGGCCTGTTGTGAGGTCTACAATTATGTCGATACTAGGTAAAGGAAAGTCATCCTTGGGACAAGCTTTGTTGACATCTCTAAAATTAGTGCATATTCTGATACTACCATCTGGTTTTGATACTAGATCAATGTTGGAAATCCATTCAACATAGTCTATAGGTCGAATGAATCTGACATCTAATAGTTTCCTCAGCTCAGCTTTAACCACGAGTGCCACATGTGGATTCATCTTTCATAGTTTTTGCTTGACTAGCTTAGCTCCTGGTGTATACGGTGAAAATGGATACAATAATGATAATATTGAAAGACTAAATGGATTCAACCACAAAACCCTAGCCTAACAACAACAAAGATCCACCATAACATATGAAGATTACCTAAGACAATGCAAATCAAATGAAATCACAAAGATTATACCATCACATGTCCAATAGGATTTGGATCTCCATTCTTCCTATCTCCATTGATCTTGCTTGATATATTTGCTCTCAGATTTAATGTGCACAAGAGCTCAACAAAGAACGGAATGTAGTTGCAAGTAGGATCGCACATGGAAAGCATAGTGTAGTCAAGTGCATAAATTAATTAGAATGGTTGATTAGGGTTTGATAATGAAGGAAGTATCTCCTTATATAGAAGACACTATATGAAATGGAGGGATAAGATTGAGAGGTGTAAAAGAGGTCGGCTATGATTAGAGGGTAGGTAAAAGAAATAATAAAATAATGAAAGGGGTAGGTAGTGTAGGAATTAAGAGATGAATGACATGTGTCATAAGTAGAAAAGGTTAATGAATTAATTAAATAAATAAAGATTTATTTAATTAATAGAAGAAGTGAGATCAATTAAACAAATAAGATATTTATTTAATTTAGGGAAAAGGGATAATTTAAATAAATAAATGTATTTATTTAAATGAGAAATAAGGCTAGAAGAGGATAAATGAATTAATTAAATAAATAAACATTTATTTAATTAATAAAAGAATTAGGCTTAGATAATTAAATAAATAAAAATATTTATTTAATTAAACATGGCAATTTTAGGTGTCTACATTTTGCCCCTCTTTGAGACAATGCGGCCTGTCGCGTTGTTTCAAAGAAGATAATATGAATTGATACAAAGTTGCCCCAAGATGGGAATGATATGCCTCCTCGAGAGATTGGATGAAAATGCCTGAAAAGATCATAGACAATCTCTCGATAAGAAAGACGGGATAGAATGGACTAACTGGATAAAGTGACAGAGTCACGGGATAAAGAAGACTAACTCGGGAGACGAGGGCTAGGGCTAGGGTAGCCTATAAAATAGAACACGAGGGAAATACATCCTTGTTGTCATCCACACATCCATGAGATCAAAGTGCATAGCGAAATAGAGCAGCAGTAGTCAGTAGCGATGGCATTAGTTCATAGATTCGATTGCGTTCGTCGATATCAGAGGCCAACAGAGGCAGGAGAGCCGGTAAGTACCACAAAACCTCCTTGTACTTTGATGCATTTATTGTTGTCATTAATGCATGCTAGGTAATGTAATAAATGTGCTCTAGGATAGGGTCTAAAAAATGTCAAAAACATCCAGGCACATTTGTGTTAGTGCCAGGCGTGTCTGTGCTAGCTGGGTGCATCTGTGTTTGTGCCAGGCATGTCTATGCTAGAAAAGGCATCTGTGCAGAATGCAGTCTCATCTGCGCTATGCAAGCACATTTGTGCTAGGTAGACACATTTGTGTCTTCCAAGCGGGTTTATACAGAGGATAGGCACATCTGTGTGTTTCAAGTATGTCTGTGTAAAACAGGCGCATTTATGCAGTCTCTAAGCACGTTTATGTCATGAAGGCACGTTTATGTCTTCAAGGTCAAATCGGTAGTTCTATGATGAACATACGCTATCAATTGGATAAGATGCTAAGAGGATACACTCAATCAGGTCCTCTAGGGAAGACTAGAATAGCAAATAGGGCTAGGATTGACAATTCTGTGATAGAACATACATTGCCAATTAGGAAACTACTCAAGAGGATTCACTCAAGCAGAGGCCCTAGGATAGGATAGATCAAGGCACTTTGTGATGAACAGTGAGTACCAAGACATAGTACTTTGTGATGAATAGTGGATACCAAAATATGAGCAGCACTTTGTGATGAACAGTGAGTGCAAATGTGAGGAGCACTTTGTGATGATCAGGGAGTGCAAAACACGTAGTACTTTGTGATGAATAGGGAGTACCACTAGGATAGAAGCAAGACTTTGTGATGAACAGTGAGTGTCACTACGATAGAAGCAACACTTTGTGATGAACAGTGAGTGTTACTAGGATAGAGTACCATATGCACTTAGATAAGAAGTAGCATTTTGTGATGAACAGTGAATGCCACTATGACAGACATGATTGATTTGCTTGACTGCAGGAGTATTTGCCTATGTTGGAGTCACAAGAGAGATTCCCATCGACTCAGAGGTTGCGACCTAAGTTGATAACCGAGGACCGAGCTACGATTGAGGCTATGGGATTGAAACATATTTTGTATGTGCCTGCGTTTTGGGTGAACATGGGATTGCTGACTACACTGGCAGAGAGGTGGCACTCTCAGACTTGCACTTTGCATTTGCCGATGGGGGAGATGATAGTCACCCTGGAGGATGTATACCAGATTCTGAGGATATCGATCGATGGGGGGCTGATACCCTATGATCGAGATGGAGACAGGGATGCCCTGAGATGAGTCTTCCAGGATCTAGGACTAGAGATGAGGGTAGGGCATGTGGCATGGGATATCATGACATAGATAGGATTGGCACTACTGACAGTGGTAGAAGGAGTGATCAGTGGGTTCTTGTGTCTAGATAGAGTGACATGAGGGTTGCCTATGGGCTGGGGCAGCACATTGGAGACACCAGTGACACAGCACACCAGATATGCCTGGGGACCGTGCGTGCTGGCACACCTATATTATGAGCTTCATCAGTTTATATACCATGGATCAGTGGGATTAGGCTGTGGGGTCACATTGTTACAAGTGTGGGCCTATGAGCATCTACCGATGACATGACCTATACATTTCAGGGGGAGAGGTCATGGATGCAGTTTCATGCATTTGTACGATATGATCATCTCACAACCACGGATTGGTAGGTTGGAGTACTGGCGGTGGGCTATAGATGAGATTGATATGGTTATATGGAGGTCATACCTAGGATGTGAGCAATGGGAGGATGATGTAGTAGAGCTACCCTACACCTTCTGGAGTAGGTATCTGATTGGGTGGATGCCCTATGTACTGGAGAGGCAGCTGGTTGACAGGGTAGGCAGGCAGTTTGGCAGGATCCAGAGGATGCCACGGGGTTCAAGCATGTATGTGCGAATGGTTAGGGATTAGGTGCACTTTGGGCTATTGCTATCATATGATCAGGCTATTACACAGCTAGCGGAGATGATGCCCCTACCCTGGGATATATGGCCAGAGAGCGAGGATGCCGACATGGATGCAGAGTACATAGCGTATTGGGCTGAGCATCCATTCCCATGCCTGACAGATCCAGGAGAGCTGATAGATGGAGATGGTGGTGGGGATGGTGATGATGATGGAGATGATGGGGGTAGAGGCCGACGGAGGAGGCGGGGTGTAGTTGGAGAGAGGAGGGTGGCACCATGAAGAGAGGGTGGAGAGGACATATAGGTTTGGATTGTGAGGGGTCAGGGTGGATTACCGCTATAGGTGCCAGCAGTATAGGGTCCCAGACAGGTATAGGGATAGGGACAGAGGTAGGTAAAGGTATAGGTACAACCACCGATACAAGCACAAGCACAGGGATAGGCACCCATATAGGGGGAGCCACAAGCAGAGGTACAAGGGATGAGGCGGAGGTGGATGAGCTGATTGAGCTGAGGGAGATCTGCTAGGGACAAGCAATTGAGATTTAGGACTTGGAGAGGGAGAGGGATAGACTCAGGAGGTGGCTCAGAGATACTAAGTGGGAGCAAAACTAAGCTATTCAGTGCTACACAAAGGCTGAGACAGCATTGAGGGCTGGGAGGTAAGCGATAGAGGACACAAGAGATGGATATGCCTATGTCCTATGGGTAGGAGAGGAGATAGGCTACTGGTGGGATCTATATTATGGTGTAGTGCCACTAGATCAGTGGGCGAGGAGCTTTCACAGACCATCGTGGACAGCGACAGCTACGAGAGGGACCCAGAGGAGACAGGCATCCAGCGATGGAGTTATGGGTCCTCCACCACCACTAGATAGAGGGGACAGGAGAGATGATCCTGAGGTGGGTCCTTCTAGAGCTCAGACTCCGTCGAGGCCAGGTGGCTCCGAGGGAGGGAGTTCATCACAGCTGTAGAGGGCTCCCTATGTATCACTATTGTACCATTTTGTATTATGATGTAGACACCTGTGGGTGATTGTAGCCATATGATTTTGACATCATTGTATCATGACACTTTTGATTTATATATATGAGATGATTCATCTTTGCGGTACCTATATGCATGTGTACCTATGTGATGAGATGTTTCATGGTGTATGTTTCTATGTGATGGTTATGATATGGATGCAAATATGTACATGATGAAATGCCATATTTTTGTTCTTTTATGTACATATGCAAATGTGAATGTATGAAATGCAGATGAATATGATAATGTAGATGTAAATTGTGCTAACATGTGTTGTGTGCAAGATGCAATGCAATTGTGATATCTATATGTATGTATAAAATGCTTATATATGGTAATGTAGGTGGAAACTACATGAAATGCAAATATTTTTGGCATGTCATTATACTCAGTCATGTGATAGTAGGCTACGTGGACTCGAGAAGGATGATAGAAGTCAATCAAGAAAGGGGGATGGAAGATAGAAGATATGAAAGTTAAAGAGCTTCTTGTGCATTATCATCATTGAGCTTTATTATGGCAAGTAGGTTATGACAATTGAGGCATATGTTTGACCCAGAAAGTCATTGTACCCGTTTGCATGAAGATAAGAGAGTCACAAACAAGGAATGCCCCAGTTCATACTAGACTCACAGTGTCCTCATATCCTTGGACAAGTCATAGCATTACTAAAAGACAATCCGCAGACAGCAAAAGAAAAATAGGTGACGATACCCCATCCTTGCCTTTCTAGTCAAAGACATCCTAGAGATAGAATCTCTAGTCAGAGACATCCTGGAAAAGCTAAAAGATATGTCACCACGAAGATAAAATCAAAAGAAAACCAAGACTCGACACCAACATCCACTGTAGTCCTCAAGTTTAGTGTCTCTTGTCACTTGTATAAGTCTTATTTGATTGTGGTCACAATGTTTACTTTCACAAAAAGGATAGATAGCACTGAACCATAATGTTGTCTGAGTCTGTTGAAAGATTTGATTTGTTGGAGCCCATTGTTGCTACTGTGTCTCATCTAAAACTGACTGAATCCATGAAACTGATACTTTATTGTGGAGAAGATGAAACTTTATTGCGGATTGGCGATGCAAATGTTGCTTTATTGCGGATTGTGTATGGATAGACTGAAGGAAGCTGGAAGAAACTATACTCCTTGAAACATGTGATGTTCTTAGTTCCACACCCATCACTAGATGTAGGATTTGCCTTAGCCACAGATAGGATCTGATTTATTATGGATGGAAAGTAGTGAAAAGGGAGGTTTATTATGAATGGAAAACCAATCTTAGGTAGATAAATAACAAGCCATGATGGGAATGTGTAAAGTTTATTATGGATGGATAGGATGTGAGTGTGTGCAAAGTGAAAGGATGCAAGTGAATCCTGAAGGAGGGAGGAGCAATGTCTCTACACATGGCATTGGTGACCCAGTTTTCACCATGGCACTTGCCCAGGGTGCCGCCGAAGTGGTTTTCACCATTGGAAGAAATTATTTCTCTTTCCTTTTTTTAATTTTTCAATGTTTTTTTTTTGTTGTCACAAGGTGCTCGTTTGCCAGGTTTTCACCAAGTAACGATTTTTTTATTTTTTATTTTTTTTGTATTTTTGAATTTTTTGATTTTTTTTTGTATTTTTTGAATTAGGATACTCTAAAGAGCTATGTGTAAAACTTGCGAAGGTGCATGCTATTGATAGGATCCTCCAAAGGTTCACCCTCTGTAGTTGAGAGCTGATATGCACTAGATCCATATGCTGCTATAATGATGAAAGGACCAAGCCAGTTTTGTTCGAACTTGCCCTTCTTCTCTCGGTCTTGCTAATTTTTGGGGTTTTCTCTGAGAACCAAATCACCTACCTCAAATGTGCAAGGCTTGACCTTGTGATTGTAGCTGTGACTCATTCATTGTTGATAAGACTTGAGATGATTAAAAGCAGTTTGTCTTCATTCATCCAATAGTTCAAGTTCTTGTAAGTGAGAGACCCTATAGTCTTCATCACTCATAATGTTTTGCAAAGAGACTTGTAAAAAGGGTAGCTCGACCTCAATAGGAAAGATGGCTTCAGCACCATAGACAAGTAAATAGGGTGTAGCTCCTTTAGGTGTGCGGACATTTGTGTGGTATGCCCAAAGTGCAGGACTAAGTTGGATATGCCAATTATGGCCAGCGTCGTCGACTGTCTTTTTAAGGATTTTAAGGATTGTCTTATTAGACACCTCAGCTTGACCATTACCTTGGCGGTAATATCACGTGGAGAAATGATGGGAAATATGGAAGTAGTCACAGAGTTCACGAACATCTTGATTTTTGAAGGGACACTCAGTGATAATGGAAATAGGAATACCGTATCGACAAATGATATAGTTGAGGATGAACATAGCAATCTGTTTTCTAGTGACTTGTGTAAGAGGCATGGCTTCAATCCATTTTGTGAAATACTCTATGGCAGTGATAATGAATTTATGACCATTGGAAGGAGGGTGAATCTTGCCTATGAGATCGAGTCCCCACTGACAAAAGGGCCAAGGAGACACAATTGGTTGAAGTTCTTGCACTAGTGCATGGATGAGGTCTCCATGAATTTGACATTGCTTACATTTCTTGACAAACTAATATGAGTCTTTTTCCATATTGGGCCAGTAATATCTAGTCCTGATGAGTTTCTTGGCTAAGGTAGGACCACTAGCATGTGGACCACATATCCCTTCATGTACTTCACATAATGCAATCTGAGCTTCATCACTTTCTAAACATCTAAGAAGAGTGCCATCTAGACCTCACCGGTATAGGATATTAGCTAAAATGATGTATCGAGAAGATTGGCTAATGAAAGTGCGATGTTGGTTATTAGATAGATCAGGAGGTAGGGCATTGTCACAAAGGTATGTGAAGATGGAACCGTATAACTAGGACTCAAGACTGACGACACATATCATCTTAGTAGGAGTGATTTCATATGAAGGAACCAAAAGGTTATCCACCAAGAACTCATAGCGGGTCTCATTCAGAGGTAGATCGATTAGTGAAGCAATTGTTGCCATGGCATCTGCGGCTCGATTCTGCTCTCTTAGTATCTGCTCAAAGTCTATCTTTGTGAAATGTTGTTTCAGGTCATCCACCATTTTTTTGTAAGGAATTAATTTTTCATCCTTTGTTTGGTAATCATCAATTGCTTGATGGATTACAAGTTGAGAGTCCCCAAAAACACGAAGTTCTTGGATCTTCCACTAAATTGCAATACGTAATCCAGTTGTTAATGCCTCATATTCCACTATATTATTAGTGCAAAGAAATGATAAGCGGTATGATTTTGGTATATAATCCCCTTAAGGAGTTATAAAGAGGATGCTAGCTCCTGCCCCATGCTGTGTGTATGAGCCGTCAAAGTACAGTTGCCATGGCTTTGCATGTGACATTGTTAAAATGGATTCATCTGGAAATTCTGAACTTAGAGGAACATCATCGATCATGGGAGCATCTACTAACTGATCTGTGATAGCTTGTCTTTTTATTTCTTTTCTATCCACATACTTGATGTTGAATTCACTCAGGATCATTACCCATTTGGCTAGTCGCCCAGTAAGTGTTGCTTTATTGAGAAGGTATTTCAATGGAGCAATCCTCACAACCAACTTAGTCTTATGAGTTAGCATGTAATGTCGTAATTTCTACGAAGCGAAGACCATGGTGAGACATGCACACTCAATTGGTGTGTAGTTCATCTCATATCCCACCAATGTGTAACTGATATAGTATACTACTTTTTCTTTTCCCTCAACAATTTGTTGTGCTAAGAGTGCCCCCAGTGCTGTTGGAGTAGCTGATATGTATAGTAATAGAGGCTGATCTAGAACTAGTGGCATCAAAACTGGTAGATTGAGAAGATAATCTTTGAGTGTCTAGAAAGCCTATTGACAGTTATCATCCCATTTGAATTTGATGTTTTTATGTAGCTAGAGCTGAAAAGGATTACTCTTATCTACAAGTTGCGCTATGAATCTTTGTATGGACTGGAGTCTCCCTTGTAAAGACCGAAGTTGACTGATATTTCTTGGTGGTTGCATCTCTAGGATGGCCTTGACTTTTGTTGGATCAACTTTGATTCCTCTTTTTGATACAAGGAATCCTAGGAGCTTCCCGGAGGTTACTCCAAAGACACATTTCTTGGGGTTTAATCTTACTTTGTATTTTTCCAACCGATCAAAGATGACTAAAAGTATGTCCAAATGTGTATTTTTGTCTATTGATTTGCCCAAGAGGTCATCAACATAATCTTCCACAGTTACATGCATGAGATCGTGAAAGATAGTAGTCATGGCTCTTTGATATGTAGTGCCTGCATTTTTTAGCCCAAAGGGCATGACATTCCAACAGAAAATTCCCCAAGGACAATTGAATGATGTTTTGTGTTGATCCTTAGATGTGATCTTTATTTGATTATAACCAAAGAATCCATCCATCGACAATAACATTTCATGACCTGCTATGAGATCTACAATCAAATCTATGTTTGGTAATGGGAAGTCATCCTTAGGACAAACTTTGTTGATGTCTCTGAAATCTATACATATTTTGATGCTGGGATCTGGTTTACTGACAAGCACTAAGTTGGAGATCCATTCAGGATAATCAATTGGGCATATGAATCCGACATCCAATAATTTCTCAAGTTCTACTTTGACTAGTAATGCCACTTATGGATGCATCTTTCTTAATTTCTATTTCACTGGTTTTGCCCCCGGTTTAACTGTCAAATGATGCATTACAAAATCTGGATCTAATCCAGGCATATCAGTGTATGACCATGCAAAGTTGATTTGTCATTCTTTGAAGAAACTTATGAATTTTGACATTTCTGACTCCATCAATGATTGAGCCAGGAATATGTTGTGTGGAACCTCTTCTATACCAATGTTTCTTTTCATAGTCTCCTCTACCAACATGGATGACTTTTCCTCATATGATGTTGGGAGAATGTTGAGCCTTCCATCTTTGGGTGCCTCAGAGAGGTTTTCACCCTCAGATACGTCCTTTCTTTTTACTTTTTTGGGGTCAGATAGTGCCACAATGTGGTTTCTGCCATAAGACCCTTGGTTTGTTCTTATTTTCACATTTTTGCGACTAGAAGGTTCGACGCCCTCATCAAAATATGCCATGCTATTGAGTTCTATAGTGTATCCCGCTTTATGGTCCCTAGGGGGAAGATCATCTCATATGCCAAGATAGTCAATAAAAGCTTCATCATTTTGGAATGTGTCAAACTATGTAGGTCCTTCATGATCCTAGTCAATGAGTTGGTGGTGAACAAGGGGAAGGCCTTTAATGTCTTCGAAGTTAGTGGGGCTAAGAGTGAAGATGTAGTTATATTTGGGTATGTCAAGGTAATTATCAAGGTCATCAATGGCACTCTCCTCATCAGTCTCGATCATGAATGAATCCAAATTATCATCACTAGTAGCACATTCTAGGATAGGTGTTCTCATCCTATGTGATTTCAACCTAGGACCTTGAGACAAGGACTGTGTGGAATCCTCATGGGTTATTTTTTGACCAACTTTGAATCTTTTATAAAATTCCTCTTCTTTTGTGGGTTCATCTGGCTCTTTGAATGTCTCAGTGAGCTCGTAGTCATTGGAAGATTTGTCTGAACCCCATTCCCATTTATTGGAGTCTATGGAATAGCGATCCTCTTGTTTAATTTTGGCAGCTTTGATTTGTAAGGCTTCTTCTATCCTTTGAGTGTGGACCTTGGAAGTCAGGAAACCAAGTCCCTTTGAGTGTTCCTTTTTGAATGTCAATTCAAGTTGTAAAGGTTCAATGATGCCTTCCTTTCATAACCCAAGAGGGCTTTTTCCATCATACCCAAATTTTTGTAGGATCTTGAAACCTTTGCCATATTTCTCACATGGTAGACTGATGTGATCTTGTGTATCATCTTCAAGGTCTTTGTAAAGCATTTTGTATAAGTCTTCCTCTTCCAATTCGCCCCATCTTTGAAAGGTAGTAGGGTTCCATTTGAGTACAATGATGGATACTTGCTTGTTAGGATGTGGTCTTCCATATTCTTTTGGTGAACTCATGACTTGTTGTAAGTACATGGTCTGATTTAAAGTGTATTCCCCTATGCCCTTGTCTTGAAATTTACCTTTAAGCTCACCTTGTTTTGATGTCGAAGGTTTTAATGACTCAGGATCAATGTATGTCGAAGAAGGAACAGCTTCGCGATTACTAGGAATGATGGTCTCAGTTTTTGATCTCAGGTTATTGTAGTATATGAACGGATTAGGATCACTGTTAACTATTACCTCAACTCCATTGTGAGGAAACTTAATGCATTGGTGATATGTAGATGGGACTGCCCTCATTTCATGAATCCAAGGATGCCCTAGCAATATGTTGTAAGTGAGATCTAGGTCTAGGACTTGACAAACCACATCCTTCGTAACTGGCCCAACTCTAAGAGGTAAGGTGACTGTGCCCTTGGATGAATGCTCTTCATCATAATATGTCTTGATGGTGATTTTGTTTGTAGGATTCACAGCTTTATCAGAATATCCCAATTGTTTAATTGTGCTCAATGTACAAATGTTTAGACTAGCTCCTCCATCTATCATGACTCATTTTAATTGAAGTTTGTGTATGAAGGCTTCAATGTGTAGTGGTGCATTATGTGGTTGGCTCACGGAGACATCATTGGCTTCTGTGAATGTAAGAGAGTGTGGAATGGAAAGGTATCCCACCATGGCTTGAAACTGGTCCATGTTTAGATCAGTAGGAACGGCAGTGTCTCTCAAGATTTTGTCAAGAATAGCTTTATGTGCGGGGGATATGCGTAAGAGCTCAAGGATGGAGATGAGCGTGGGTGTCTTCCCTAACTATTCTACAAGGTCATACTTAGGTTTGGTTGATGAAGAAGCAGTGTTTTTAGTTGGATCACCCTGCAAAGTGATTTTACCTCGACGAGTTGTGACATGACATTTAGTGGTAGGTTCAGAAGAAGATCCAACACCTTTTAGGACAATCTTGGGTCTCTGGGTAGAATTCTCAGGGTTTTTGTCCTTGATGATAATGGTAGAGACATAATTGTCCATCAAAATGTGATTGATAGTTGAATCATAGTTATAGGTTGCTCTGGTATAGTTGGTTTGGTCATCTGTGGCTTTAGCTTTTCCCTTGTCATGTTTTGGGAATGGTTCTTTAAACATTTCATGTTCTTGATTGGATGAGTGTCCTTCAATCTCAATGTCACCTCTATCAATGAGATCTTGTATGATGTTCTTCAGTCGATGACAATTTCCAGTCTTATGACCCTTGCTCTTATGAAATTCACAATACTCATCATCATTCCACCAATTTGGTTTAACCTTTGGTTCATATGAACGAAAATATGGAATAGTGATTACCTTGTTTGCCACTAGCTTTTTGAAAACTGACTCAAGTGGTTCTCCCAATGGAGTGTACTTCCTTTGTGATTTAGAAGTTGTTTGAGTATTCACCTAATTTGAACTAGAAAAAATGAATTTGGGTCGCACTGTATTAGCATCAACAACACCATCATTGACAGTGTTCTTGTTTTTATTCCAAATTCTTGGGTTGTCTTTTCCTTTAAAGTCGTCTTTGTTTTCCTTGAATATCTTAATGACTCCTTGTTCAATTAGGACCTTTTCTATTGCTAAGCCTTTTTCAATGATGTCCTTGAAGGTGGACAAACAAGCTTTCCTTAGATCATAGCCAATGTCTTTGTTAACATTCTGGGTGAACATCTCCACCATTTGTTTTTGTGGAATTTCACAAGAGCATCTGCTAGCTAGATTTCTCCATCTTTGTAAAAATGATGAAAAAGATTCTCCATCCTTTTGCTTAGTGTTGCACAAAGTAGTGATTGATATGTCTATCTCTATGTTGTAGGAGAAATGTTGAATAAATGCGTCTGCTAAGTCACCCCATGACTTAATACCAGGTGGAAGTTGGGAGAACCATTCCATAGCTTGATCACCTAAGCTTTGTGGGAATAATCTCATCAAATATGTCTCTTTTGCTGCTACCTCAATGTAGGCTATGAAAAACTATCTTATGTGTGCCTTAGGATCCCCTTTTCCTCTATACTTATCAAATTTAGGCATCACAAAGTGTGTAGGAAAAGGAAGCATTGGAATGCTCTTGTCAAATGGATAAGGACATATGTCTCTCATTGTGTATGTTGGCTTCGGTGTATTTATGTCCTCCATTTTCTTTTGTAAGTCGTTGATTTGTTGCTCCAAATTGTTCTTAGGTGGAGATTGACTTCTTGGACCATACCCTATGCTTGACGCACCAATTGGAGGAGGAGCATGTTGCATATATGGATGATATTGATCATACACATGTTCATATGAAGGAGGTCTATAGTGATGCTGCATATATGGACCACTTGGTATAGATTCATGTTGAGGAATGAAATATCTATTTTGTCCATGTATACCATACTCTACAGGCATGTCATGTTCTAATGTGTTGCCGCCAAATTTGACATGGGGTTTCCTTGTGTCCCAATTTTGAGCATGCCTTTGAATATCCAATTTCTTTGGTGGTTGATCTATAGCATTGATATGTGATTGTGTATACTTTTCTGCATAAGACTTCCATAATGGTCTGTGAAGGTGAGTATCATATGCTTGACCATGTGTATGTGGGACCTCTTGTTTTTAAAACAAAGATGATGGTGATTCAGGCACAAGATGTGGTCTTCTATTGCCTCCACTATTAGGCCTCCTTTGATCCATGTTGGAGTGAGATTGTTGCAAAGGTCGATTTTCCATTATTTGAGACATGTCAAAATCATGAGGTATCTTGGCTCCACTTTGTGCCATCATTTGTAAGAAGTATTGTCTATCCCTCCTCATTATTTCCTCAAGCAATCGATTGAAATGGGGATCCATAATGGATTCTTCCGCATCTGCTAAATGTACTGAAAAGTTGTCCATATCATCATTGTGTGTATCATTATTGTTTGTAGTGTCCATGTTCTCAACACTTGGAATGTTTCTATAGGCATCCATGTCAGGTAATGTAGTATGATCAAAATTGAAAAAGATATCATTGTCATACTTATAAGAACTGATGTTTGCAGACTCTTGAGCCTCTTTAGTTTCTCTCCTAGATTTTTGAAGACAGGTTTCAACCATGAACTAGGTATTTACCAAGATGTGTGAGACTAGATGAAAATGGAAAGATATGAAAGACCAAGAGTTGGATGGAATGTAAATGAATCTGAGGTGTACTTGCAATGTCCAAAGTGTGAGACCAAGTATGTATGTAGTAGAGTAGGTGTGACTTCCAAAGAGAGGATAGTTTCTCTTGATGAGGTAAGTTGACCTTGACTCTAAGTAAGACCAAATGAGACCCAAAGGTGATAGACCTTGATGAGGGATGACTTAGGAAAATGTTGTTGTATGTAGTGTGTTGACAAAGTATGATGAGGACAAGCAAGTGACCTTTTGACTCAAGTTTAGATAAATGTGAATGTAATGCAAGGTGCAAAGCAATGATGGACTATGTGAGACCCAAAGACAGGTTGAATACTAGATGAAAACTTGGAGAAATAACCTAGGAAGCTCAAGAATTCCGAAACTGACTGTGTTTGTTTGTTGGACTGTAAAAGTTTTTCAATTCTGAACATAGACGTACCTGTATACTACACAGACGTGATTTCCTGACACAGACGTGGTTCTATTTAACATAGATGCATTTCTAAGATTTTTGTAAATTGCAATGTTGATTCTTGAAACACAGATGTGTTTCTGCCCTTCACAGATGCGGTTATACAACACAAACGCTATTATGTCAGACATAGATGCATTTTTGCAAAATTTGTACAATTTTTTTCAATCTGTGAAGTTGTTTTGTTGTGACCAATTCTGACTGTTTGACTATTTTTCATGACAAGAGGACACAATGTTGATGAAGACTCAATGTTCGCAAGTGTCTAGACTCCAAAAAAAATGACTCAAAGAAAGTGTGTTGTTTGATGTAAAATTGTTTTGCATACACTTGAAGACACAAAAGACACAATGTTTTGCTATTTGGTCTTGAATATTTGATTGTTCAAAATAAGTCAAGCACAATTCTTATGGCTGGCCAAGACAATAGTTGTTGATCCCACATGGGGTTTTACCCCCGAAGCTACGCTATTCAGAGCGGATACTTAGATGTTTGACCTCACTGGCTCCACCCTCAGCACTCACTTCTAGAGTCAGCCAAGCATCAGTCCCCACGAAAACTTCCCATGGTGAACTTTGTATCTCTACTAAGAACCGTATGTGTGTGGGCCGCTACCAGAGGTCCGACCTCCTGCCCCAACAACTAGAAGGATTTGGGCTTCTAAAACAAAAATGTGCTAGTAAGGGCATCTGCTTGTGTGGCCATACATGTGGCACTTTCAGCTCTGTAAATACAGAAGGCTCCCAGCTGGTAGGGGTTACGCCCTACAACTGATCAAATAAATTTGATCAAACGGGTTTATGGGGAGACATAGTGTCGGTATGAACTAATCAACACATGTTATTCATAGTTTTCACCATGAATACAGTTATTTATAGTGGTTTGGAAGAAGATGGCTTTTCTTTTGCTACCACTTGGGTCATTCTCTTCTCACTAGTAGTCCTAATGACCACACGGGAAGACAGGCCCTCTAAAGATTAAACAAAAAGAGCCTATTGCTCAAGACACAAAAGACAATGGTTCAATTTTAGTGCACCAATTGAAGTGTTTGCTAGTCTATTGAAAACAAAGCACACAATAAAAAAAATCAAAAACCCTTGCCAAGGACCTGCAACAAAGATTTATTAGTAGTTTGGATTGTTTGAAATAACCACCCCTTCCTGCAAGCACACAAGTTAGGTAAATTTTAAATCCAAAAGACTTTGTGAAAATAGGGGCCTTCAACCAAATGATTTTGCTTTCAAGACAAGCTGCACCAATTTCGTTAGCTAGATCTGAAGATGTTAGCTCAAAATAAATTGGATCTGAAATATTAAATGACCAAAAACTGAATCAATAAAACTCCAAAAAAAAAAGAAATCAACGCACACAGACATAGTTACCCCAAACACAGATGCGACTCTTTGACACAGGCATGCTTCTGCCAGACACAGATGTGGTTCCAAAACCCAAACGTGACTTTTGGACATAGATGTGTCTAAAAACACCACAGATGCGACTGAGGAACACAGACACAGTTTTCAGAATCTGTAAAAAAAAAAAAAAAAAAATACTGTCGAGGATGCAGACGCGGTTCCAGATGTCACAGACGCGACAAAAAATCAAAAATACGACCCGAAAGTGCGTAGATGCGAAAATATCAAAATGTTGTCGAAAAAGTCAGATCTGCAACTTCAAACACAAAATCTACAACAAAATGTTAAATGCGAAAGGGACAAGAGTCCCACCAGGCATGCCAAAATGTATACGATGAAAATGGATACAACAATGATAATATTGAAAGACTAAATGGATTCAATCACAAAACCCTAGCCTAACAACAACAAAGATCCACCATAACATATGAAGATTACCTAAGACAATGCAAATCAAATGAAATCACAAAGATTATACCATCACATGTCCAATAGGGTTTGGATCTCCATTGATCTTGCTTGATATATTTGCTCTCAGATTTTATGTGCACAAGAGCTCAACAAAGACTGGAATGTGGTTGCAAGTAGGATCGCATATGAAAAGCGTAGTGTAGTGAAGTGCATAAATTGATTAGGGTTTGATAATGAAGGAAGTATCTCCTTATATAGAAGACACTATTTGAAATGGAGGGATAAGATTGAGAGGTGTAAAAGAGGCCAGCTATGATTAGAGGGTAGGTAAAAGAAATAATAAAATAATGAAAGGGGTAGGTAGTGTAGGAATTAAGAGATGAATGACATGTGTCATAAGTAGAAAAGGATAATGAATTAATAAAATAAATAAAGATTTATTTAATTAATAGAAGAAGTGAGATCAATTAAATAAATAAGATATTTATTTAATTTAGGGAAAAGGGATAATTTAAATAAATAAATGTATTTATTTAAATGAGAAATAAGGCTAGAAGAGGATAAATGAATTAATTAAATAAATAAAGATTTATTTAATTAATAGAAGAATTAGGCTTAGATAATTAAATAAATAAAAATATTTATTTAATTAGACATGACAATTTTAGGTGTCTACACTTGGAGTAATGGATAAGTGATGCATGATTAACTGTGGATCAATCCTGAGCATATCTGCATATGACCAAGCAAAGTTGATTTGCTTTTCTTAAAAAAATTGATAAACTCTGATCTTTCTTCCTCTGTCAAAGATTCTACAAGGTGTATATTTTTGGCTGCTTCTGTAGTACCAATGTTAATTGATTGAGTGGGCTCAATCAATATAGGTGATCGCTCATGATAATGCTCTGGAAGAGTATCAAGTCTCTCATCTTTAGGTGCCTTAAAAAGGTTTTCACCCTGAAATGCGTCCTTTAGTTTTAGTTTTTTGTGATCTATTGTTGCCATTGACTGGTTTTCAGTAGTAGATCTTTTATTTTGTTCATTTTTGCGACTGAGAGACTTGGCACTCCCCTGATTGTAGATGTCATTACTTTGTTCACTAGTAGAGTCTGTTCCAGGTTAACGGTAGACAAGTAATGGATAATGGATTTGTCATTTGGGAAAATTGGTATATCATGAGTTTTAGGTTCATCCCAGTCTATGAGGTTAGGAAAGACAAGTGGTAAGGAGTCATTAGGTGGATCAAGTTCAGCTGTTGTAAGTGTTAGGATGGAGGTATCATCGCGGTTGGTCTGGGTGTTAAAGAAGTTAAGGATTTCATCAAGGTCTTCAATGGTATCATCTTTTGTATATACTTGCTCATAATATCGCTGCTCATTTTCCTTGGCATCATAGATATTTTGTAGACCAAATTCAAGTGGTCTAGATTTTATGCCATTTTCTTCTTGAGAGATGGGTGTATGACTGTCATTTGCACAAATATATTTAGTAACACTAGAATAGCTACCCCATTCATATTCATTGGAATCAGTCTCAAAGGCATTATCCCAGATTTTGGCAGTGTTGTGGACTGGTATGTTGTAGGGTGAGAACAAGTTTTTGATGATTGATAGAAGTTTGATAGTTTTCTCTGATTCTGTGTCAGATCCTTCTTCCACTCTTTGCATTTGTTCACATATTGTCTCTCCTCGGGGAGGAATGATGTTACTAGGAGATGATTCTTCTTTATTGGATATTGGTTCTTGAATATGATGTGCTTCTGCAGTAGATGCTTCCTTCTTTTGATTGATAGGTTTCCTTTGATATTGCTTTTGTTCTTGATTTTCACATTCTTTACATATTGTCTCAACTAACTCAAATGGTGCCTCCTACCAGGAGTCTTCCTTGTATTTCTTCTTTTCTTTCCACTGAGGTTTTTGGTATTTGTGTGATGTCTTCTTTAGCAGTAGAGTGAGTTCATAGCCTAATCCTTTCTTGTCCTAACTGAATTGTGAAGGAGGATCTAATGGTTCTGTGATGCCTTCCTGACATTTACCAATAGATCCTTTACCCTTGTATCCCATTTATTGCATGATCAAGTAGCCCTTTCCATACAGGTGTGTTGGTATAGCTACCTCCATAGTAGCTGCTTTGTCTTCTTCCTCATCCTTGTACGACCAACTAAGGATATATTTCTCCTCTGATTCATGTGCTAGAGTGCCTAGTTGGATAAATTTGCCATCAAACTTGGTGATGGGATGGGTTGGTTGATGTGTTGATGCTGTAGGTAATCCATGAGATTTAGGTGATGCTAGTAAGTTGGCCAAACTTATGGGTTCCAAAGAGTATTCTCCCATGCCTTGTTCTTTGATTTCTATTTTCTGCTTCAAATCCATAGATAGTAATGTAGACTTTTCTTTTTGAAGATCTTGTGTTGAGTAACTTTGTTTTTCTCTATTATGTGGAACCAAGCTGTCTTGGGTTGCTCCTATAGCATTACAATGTTGAAATGGATTATGATTTGCTGATATAAAAATCTCCTGCCTATTATAGGGGAGCTTAACACATTGATGATAAGTAGAAGGTACTACTTTCATTTCATGTATCCAAGGTCAACCCAATAAGATATTGTATGTGAGGTCTATGTCGAAGACTTGGCACATAGTGTCTTTTTGTATTGGTCATACTTGAATTGGCAACATTACTATTCCTTTGGATGATCTCTCTTCATCATCATATGCTTTGATAGTGATCTTTTTGCACAGATAAGTTTCAAGGTATAGATATTGAGTCCAGCTCCTCCATCTATTAATACTCTTTTGACTTGATGCTTTTAGACCAAGACTTCAATGTGGAGTGGAGTATTGTGTGGATGTCTCAATGAGATATTATGCTCAGAAAAAGTGAGATTATGAGGCCCTGTCATATGAGCTACCATGGCTTGGAATTTGTCAGCATCCAGATCTTGAGGTACATTTGTTTCCAATAATGCTTGTTCTAATATGTCTTTGTGTTTTGGTGAAAGTTTTAGTAACTCTAGTATAGATATTTGAGCAAGAGTTTTGCACAGTTGACTGACTAGGTCATATTTAATTTTGGGTATGGTGTTTGCTATTGACATATGCCCCTTCAGGACATACTTTTGAGCTCTAGTTGTTACATTGACAGATTCATGTTCACGCTTGTCCTTGATTGTGATAACATTGACTTGATTGTCCTTAGCTGATATATGATTGATGGTGTTATTGTATATGTGATTGATATGAGCTCTATGTGTATCGTTCAAGGTTGAAGCTCCATCCTTGTTGTAGTTTGGAAGAGGATTTTTAAAGGCTTCATGGTCACCATTTGTCTTGAGACCATCGACTGTTAAATCACCTTTATCAATCATATCTTGAACAATGTTTATTCAGTCTCATGCAATCATTTGTTTGATGACCTTTGTTGCGATGAAAATCACAAAAGTGTGAGTCATTCCACCAGGGTGGTTTGATTTGTGGTTCAAAGTTGTTGATCATTGGTAAGGAGATAATTTTGTTTGCTAGGAGTTCTCTGAATGCTGACTCCAGTGATTGCCCTAGTGGTGTGTAAATGCATTTTGGAAAGTTGTTTGCATTACCTCATTAGTTTGGATTAGGTCCTTGATTGGTATTATTGTTTTGGGCATTGTTGGTGTTGTTTGTGTTGAGTTGATCTTGATTGGTATTCAGTGCATAAGTGTTATTGCCTTGGTTAGCACCTTTGGGATTCTTTGTAGCTTGAGGATTACTTGATAATGCTAGCACTGGTTGCTAAGATTTTGGATCATTTGATTCATTTCCTCCATCATTTCCAGTGTTTTTGTTTTTGGTCCAGAATCTAGATTTGTCTAAGTTGTTGTTGTTTTGGTTGTTGTAGTTAGATGAACTTGTTCCTTCTTTGAAGAATTTCAATGTTCATTTCTTGGCACATGCTTCTTCTACTTGGGTGCCATTCTCAATCAATTTGGCAAAAGATGGTATGCATTGAAGTTTGAGTATGTAACTCATCTCGCTATTCAAGTTGTCGATGAAAATCTCCATCTTTTCCTTTTCAGGCACATCTCAAGGATATCTTGAAACCATACACCACCAACGTTGAAGGAATACCATGAATGTTTCATTGTTTCCATGTTTGGTGTTACAGACATCTAACATGGTGATAGCGTACTGAATGTTATAGGAATATTGAGTTATGAATTTGTTGACTAATTCATTGAATGATCTGATAGGAGGTGTGATTTTGGATAATCATTCCATTATTTGTCCTCCCAAGCTTCTTGGGAATAACCTCATTAAATAGGTGTCATCATGGGCGAATTCAAGACTCATGGTACAAAATTCTCGAACATGATCATAGGGATCTCTTTTCCCATCATATTTGTCAAATTTGGGAATGTCTGAGTTTGGGGGAAAAGGTACCATGTTTAATCATCTGTCAAACGGATAAGGACAAATTTTAGTTAAGGAGTACTGTACTATTGTCCCTTGTTGCATGTCTTGCATTTGTCTTTGTAACATTTGCATTTGTTGAGTGACAGCAATCAAAGGTTCATTATTTTGTCGAGGGAAGGGTTCTTCCCTTGTATTAGTTCTAAGCTAAAATGGTGTGTGGAACGGTATGTTTGGCTTGGGGATGTTTTCTTAGGGATATCTTGCTCAGGCAAGTTTTCTTTTGGTAGATTTTGCTCATGTATGTTTTGTTTAGGGTCACAGACTTCTTCCTTTCCTTGTCATTCTTGATAATCATAATGTCGAGAACTTGTTCTAAAAATGTCGGTGTCAAAGTCTTCAAGAATTTTAACACCTTTGCTTGTGAGCATGAGCAGATATTTTTCTTTATCACTTTCCATGAGTCTTTCTACAAGTTTTTGAAATGAAGCGCTTTCTTGACATTCTTGTAGGAGTTCCTTAGAAATTTCGGTGTCCTCTAGATTCAGACACTCAAAAGGATTTGATAATCTTTGGTTCATGCTAGACTCTGGTTGTATTTTGCTTTGTTTGTTTTGTTGAGAGTGAGTAAAAACAGACATTTAATAAAAGATTTATGTGACAAAAGGAACGAACTCTTCTTCAATGTTTTGCTCAGGGGTTGGTGGTTCAAATCAGGGTATGTTGTAAGTGATTCACTCTTCAGGAAAGAAGGCTGGATTGATTTTTCCTCCTTGATTTAGGTGTTGACTAAATGTTGACTTTTGATAGAATGCTCTACTCCTCAATGGTTCCTTGTCAAATTCATTTTTTTTTCTTGAAGATACAAGCGCATATGACGAAGGAAAGTTCGATGAGATTTGAAGAGTTGGCGATTGAGGTATAAAAATTTATTCCATTTGGCAAGTTTCAAAGAACTGGATTGTTGTTTCTTCAACTTAGTGTTATGATAAATACTCTTTCTTCTCAGAATATGAGGATTAGTCATGCACAAGCGATCAATGGTTTCCTTTGATTTGTTTTGGATTTAGTTTGTTTTAGAAACTCAAGTTTTACTTTATCAAAATGAAGGTTTAGATGCCCCCTCATGACAAAGCATGTTAAATGATATGGAATACGAGCTTTCCCGATATGGAAACTCAATTTAACAACTTGGAGTTTTAAAACAAATGTGTTTGGGGGATAGAAATTTATTTGATTGAAGGACCTGTTTGATACTTGTGATGATGTTTCCTGATTTTGATAGGAGAGATGTGTTATCTTGCGACTAGTTTTTAGATTTTGGACAACTTTGTTCGTCGAAAAACTTGCTCTGAGAATAGTTTTGGATACTCTGTTTTGGTTTTCCGTTTGATGAAGATCAGGCTGAGGAAGGAAAGCTCCTAAAATTGATTTTAAATTTTTCAAAAATGGCCTCTATTTTGTCCCCTATTTTCTTGGTTTTGGCTATGTGCTAAAATAGAGATGTAATACACTACAGAAAGTCCTCAATGCACTAGAGAAAAGAGCCCATGCACTACGTTGCCCCCTATGATGTGCTAACTGGTTTATTTTATTTTGTCTTATTTCAAAATGTTATGCACTAATATGGGCTTCCAACACGCTAACTGCTAAACCTTACGCGCTAAGGTTTAGTCTCTATGCGCTAAGATGATGCTTCAATGCGCCAAACTGTTTTCAAAATGCGCTACTTGAAACTACTAGTTTTGGATTTTGATGAAGCGCTAATGTTAACATTCAATGCACTAAGGTGAACGTATAATGTGCTAAAAGATGGTTTCCATGTGCTAAGAGGTTTCTCTTAAGCGTTAAACTACCCTGAAAGTTTGACTTGGTTGTTTTTCTGTGTTTTTTGGAACTTTGTTTTTAGTTTTTTAGTGTTGATTAATGATTTTCTGAAGTAACAAATGAAAACATGACACAAAAGAAGCAACCATTTTGCTTAATCTAAATAATGAGTGTGTGTTCTGTGAGGATGTGTTCAAATCCCCAATGTTTTAACAAGTTTAGATACAACAAGCAATTCAGTCAAACTCTTTATTCAAGGGTCATAAGTAATATCATAGCCCACTGATATCGATACTCTGTAAGCTCAAATAGTCATGTCACCCCCTAGGGGGTGCCCGTTATTTTTCCTTTTACCAAAAATTAACCCAAAGTGAATTGCTTCACAATTGAGTAGTTATCTTGGGAGATATATGGTAAGCGATCTTGGGGGCAGATTCTTCCCCACCCTTGCACTATGATATTACAAATGTTTGGATACTGTCTCAGCTCAAGTTTTCTATTCTAAAGTTTGTAATC
The DNA here is from genome assembly GCF_030272615.1 of Cryptomeria japonica. Lineage (NCBI taxonomy): Eukaryota > Viridiplantae > Streptophyta > Pinopsida > Cupressales > Cupressaceae > Cryptomeria > Cryptomeria japonica. The sequence continues at coordinate 349,059,553 of NC_081414.1, forward strand.
AAGCTTCTCGTTTGGTCATCAGTGATAAACTCCCTCAGGAGGCTTCCCAACCTTTAGAACAAAGACTTTACGTATCTCAAGGATAATGGGGGAAGGCTAATCACTGCACGCAACTATCGAAAAAGACTTTCATCACTTTCCACTTTTGATTATAGTGGGTTGGAACACTTGGCTTCAAACTCATTTCCCACTTAGGTCATTCCCTTCATACTGGCCAAAAATGGCTTTAAGAGTTTTTCAACCCCTCGGGAAGGCAGGCCTGCTAAAGGATTTAATGCAATATGACTGAAAGCATAAGAGTGGTCTGGCTTTTTGATCACCCAGTTAAGGGGAGAGAATATTCCTTCCACTTTCGAGACAAGGCAAACAAGGTTCTTTTCAACTTTTCATGGCAAGGATTTGATAAGATCTATATGGAGATTTTGCTCCACAAAAACATGGTGTTTATTTTTCTCCTTTAAAGCAATGATTTTCTGATCTATGAAAATAACTTGGTCAACAAAGTAAATTCGATGTTTGGCCAACAAAATAAATTGATCAAAAGGGGAAGAGATCTTCCCTCTTTAGTTGTGACTGACTTTGAACATGTGTGATTCTTTTACTTTGCAAAAATTTGAAGTGGATCCTTTTATGCACCAAAGGATGGTGAAGTTCTTTTTAAGCCCCTTTGTTTGCAAAAATGAAAAATTGCCTTTGTTCTTTTTAGAGCCCAAAGTGAAAATTTGTTTTCCTAAGAAAAGCAAAAAAAGATTGTTCTTGTGGTTCTTTTTATAGCCCAAATAAGGTGAGTTCAATTTTATCCCATAAGAATTAAAAGACTTTAAATTTTAACTAACTTAGATAAGTTAGTAAAAACTTAAACTATTGTAACTCTAAAAGTAAAACTATGCTCCTCCCTGCAAGAAAATGTTAGAGATCCTACAAAACACCAACCAAAATAGTTAGAAAAATATAGGCTCTTGTGGATTTCAACAAGTCTAAATTTAGGCTCGGTTACAATTTTAGTTTTTTCCTTCTGTTTGTAATGCACTACAAAAAGGACTGTACGCGCTACAAAACAATCGGGATGCGCTATCAGATAGACCCGATGCATTGAACTATTTTCAGAATGCATTGCGTTATTATTTTCCCATGCTGAAACCTATAGGAAAATGTTAAAAAGTTGTTGCACTAAGTGATGGTCTGCACACACTAGGGAATGAGTCCCACACGCCAAAAAGTGAGTCAGATGTGCTGGACGATTAACTATATGTGCCAAGAGATGTTCCCTACATGTTGATTCCTATTTCCCGCATACCTGCAAAAGTGATTATATTTAAAAACCAATTTGATTAATGGGGTAGTGCCTCACGGTGGGTGCTAGAAATATGCGCAAGAAAAGTGGGTCGATTAAACTCAAAATGTGAAAAATGTGTTCAAAGGGACTTGTCCACACACCCACCAGACTTCTTGGTGCAAGTTATGGAGTCATGAAGAATGACTCAACTTCCCAAGGTTTGTTCCATGGTTCTCTATCTCACAAGGTCCCTCAAGCCAATGCCTTTTCTCTCAAATCACTGAGCAAAGTGGCTTAGGGATGACGAATGCAAGAACGAGGGATGCTTTGGATTAAATTTACCATGAAATGCATCCTATCTATGCATGACTCTACAAATGAAGTAAACTACATTCTAAGATGACAAGGTTAGTAGCAGTACTATCCTAACATGATATACTAGTTAATGATTTAAGCTAATGATAAAGGAAATACTCTAAAATGCTTATTAGATTAATTCCTATTACAAAGAGAAGCTAGATGTATTGATAAATTTGAGCAAAATGAGATACTAAAAGCTTGCATGGATCCTAAAAATGGAGGAATGGGAGCTCTATTTATAGTGAAAATAGGGCAATGGATGGTCAAGATTGAAGGAGTTAATCAAGGGGTAGGATTGAAAGTTATCAATCCATGTTTACAATTTTTACCAATGAAATGGTGACAATTGTCAACATAAGACTGCTTGAGAGGAGATGAAAGAAGCATTAAATGTTTGAGAAGAGATTATGGTAACCTTAGGAGGTAAGGGTTAAGGTTAGGTTAGGGTTATCCAATGGATAAAGCTTTTACCAAAAGGGTAAACTCTTGTGCAAAGGTTAAAGGGATAACCATGGTCAAAGCAATGAATGCTTGATGAGACCCCTGGGTTAGACGAGGGTTAAGTTAGGCAAAAAGTCTCTAACCATGCCACTAAGGGTTAGTTAACCATTAATGGTCTGGAAGACTTTGGAGGCAAATTTGTAAGACTCCTTGCAAATTTGGGGGTATTCAACAAGTTAGCTTGTTGAAGGGATAAAGGCTTTAATGCCTTTTGAAGACTTTACTCTAAATTTGAGAAGTGACCTCCTCAAATTTAGGGAAAAGGGATAATGGATGAATTTAGGCTAATTGATTAAGATTAGATGGATTCTAGAAGAAATTAGGAATAGGGTTAGGATGCAAGTGGGAGATGTAGGAAAATGCAAGTGGATGAGGAATAATAGGATTAACTAAAATAAATTACTTTATTTTAATTTGGTTGCAAGTTGGGAAATTAAATAAATTAGATTTAATCAATTGGGGTAAATTATTTAATTAAATGTAACTTTTAATTAAAAAGTAGGGAGAAGGGATTTAATTAAATAAAATGATTTATTCAATTAAATAATGTAAAGGGCTTAAATGAATTTAACTAGATAAATTGAATAATTTATTTAATTAAATAGAAGAATGTGGGTGATTTAATTAAATTAGATTTAACTAAATAGAGGAATGAGGATAAAATGAACTTTAAATATTCATTTAGGAATATGGACATTTTAATACATCTACAATTATATCAATTCACATCCATATACAAATACAACATCCCACTTCATCTGCATCAGACATCCTCATGTCCTAAGAGAAAATCTTACGTATAGCAATGCTTGCATATAAATGAAGATCAAAATAAGTAAGCTTTTAATGCGGAATGGATGTGCTACAAGAAAAAAATTATAACACTTAATACAAATTAGTTTAGCAATAGATTCACTTGAATTAATGTTTACGCACAAAATTTTATCTCATTAATGCACACAGGAATATGTACCATCACCAAGAGAGGGTCTTGTCAACGGTGAATGATCTAGCATGAACCTGTATTTTTAAGAATTGTTAGTCTACACATAAAATGCATGGATGAACATAAAGGCTTTATGATAATCACTTCAACTAAAATGCATGATAATAAATGAAAAGGTCACAAAAATATGACCCCTTAGGACACCATATGACCCCTAATGACACTATATTGGGTCTCTTTGGGTCATATGGTGTTCTAAGGGGGCATATTGTGTCCTACGATCCCTTAGGACAAAATATGACCCATAACGACATAATTGTGTGCCTTATGGGGTCATATGGTGTCCTAGGACACCATATGACCCCTAACGACACCATATGGTGTCATAAGGGGTTGTATGTTGTCCTTAGAGATCATATAGTGTCCCATGAACCCTTATGACCCCTTATGACACCATACGACCCGTTAGGACACCATATGACCCATAACGACACAATTTGGTGTCTTAAGGGGTCATATGGTGTCTTAGGACACCATATGACCCCTATGGACATCATATAACCCCTAATGACACCATATGGTGTCATAAGGGGTCATATCTTGTCCTTATGGGTCATATGGTGTCCCATGAACCCTTATGACCCCTTAGGACACCATACAACCTGTTATGACACCATATTGGGTCACTTTGGGCCCAATGATGTCCTAAAGGGTCATATTATGTCCTACAACCCCTTAGGACACCATATGACCCTTAACTACACCATATGGTTTCATAAGGGGTCCTATGGTGTCCTGTGACCCCTTAAGATACCATATAAACCCTTATGACACCATATTTGGTTGTTATGGATCATATTATGTCCTAATGGGTCATATTGTGTCATATGACCCCTTTAAGACATCATATGACCCCTTAGGACACCATATGACCCCTAATGACACCATATTGGGTCTCTTTGGGTCATATTGTGTCCTAAGAGGTCATATTGTTTCCTACGATCCCTTAGGACACCATATGACCCATAACAACACAATTTGGTGTCTTAAGGGGTCATATGGTGTCCCAAGACATCATATGACCCCTATGGACACCATATGATCCCTAACAACTCCATATGGTGTCATAAGGGGTCTTATATTGTCCTTAGGGGTCATATGGTTTCTCATGAACCCTTATGACCCCTTAGGAGATCATACGACCCATTATGACACCATATTAGGTTTCTTTGGGTCCTATCATGTCCTAAGGGATCATATTATGTCCTACGACCCCTTAGGACACCATATGACCCCTAACGACACCATATGGTGTCATAAGGGTTCCTATGGTGTCCTACAACCCCTTAGGACACCATATTACCCCTTCAGACACCATATTTGGTCGTTATGGGTCATATTGTGTCATATGACCCCTTTAAGACATCATATGACCCTTAGGACACAATATGACCCCTAATGACATTATATTGGGTCACTTTGGGTCATATTGTGTCCTAAGGGGTCATATTGTGTCCTATGACCCCTTAGGACACCATATGACCCATAATGACACAATTTGGTCTTAAGGGTTCATATGGTGTCATATGACCCCTATAGACACCATATGACCCCTGACAACATCATATGGTGTCATAAGAGGTCTTATGTTGTCCTTAGGGGTCATATGGTGTCCCATGAACCCTTATGACCCCTTAGAACACCATACGACCTATTATGACACCATATTGGGTCTCTTTGGGTCCTATGGTGTCCAAAAGGGTCATATTATGTCCTATGACCCCTTATAACACCATATGACCCCTAACGTCACCATATAGTGTCATAAGGGGTCCTATGGTTTCCTACAACCCCTTAGGACACCATATGACCCATAACGACACAATTTGGTGTCTTAAGGGGTCATATGGTGTCATAGGACACCATATGACCCCTAACGATACCATATGGTGTCATGAGGGGTCATATGTTGTCCTTAGGGGTCATATGGTGTCCCATAAACCCTTATGACCTCTTAGGACACCATACAACCCATTATAACACCATATTGGGTCACTTTGGGTCCTATGGTGTCCTAAGGGTTCATATTATGTCCTATGACCCCTTAGGACACCATATGACCCCTAATGACACTATATGGTGTGATAAGGGGTCCTATGGTGTCCATAGGGGTCATATGGTGTCCTACAACCCCTTAGGACACCATATGACCCCTTAAGACACCTTATTTGGTCGTTATGGGTAATATTGTGTCCTAGTGGGTCATATTGTTTCATATGACCCCTTAGGACACCATATTAACCCTAATGACACCATATTGGGTCACTTTGGGTCATATTGTATCCTAAGGGGTCATATTGTGTCCTACAACCCCTTAGGACACCATATGACCCATAACAACACAATTTGGTGTCTTAAGGGGACATAAGGTGTCCTAGGACACCATATGACCCCTGACAACACCATATGGTGTCATAAGGGGTCGTATGTTGTCCTTAGGGGTCATATGGTGTCCCATGAACCCTTATCACCCCTTAGGACACCATATGACCCATTATGACACCATATTGGGTCACTTTGGGTCCTATGGTGTCTTAATCTATCTCTCCCCCCCTCTCCCCTAATCTCTCTCTCTTTCTCTCCCTAATCTCTCTCGCCATCTCCTTGTCTCTCTCTCTCTCCCCTCATCTCTCTCTATCCCTCTCCCCTAATCTCTCCATCTATCTATCTCTCCCCTAATCTCTCTATCTCTTTGTCTCCCTTCCCCCCCCTCTCTCTCTCTCTCTCTCCCTCTCTGGTAATCTCTTTATCTCTCTCTCTTCCCTCCCATCCCCCCTCTCTCTCCATCTCTCTCTATCTCTCTCTCTCTCTCTCTCTCTTTCTCTCTCCCTAATATCATATACTAATTTATTTATAAATTAATATATTAATATATTAATAAACATTAGATTAATTATGGGCAAATTTAGTTAGAGAATTTACTTATTAAAATTAGATATCCAATTTTTGTATTCAAATTTTCAAATTTCAAATTTCGGCTTGGAAATGCTTTGGTATTTGGCTTGGAAGTGACAAGCCTAGAAAGTCAACTGAAAAAAATGTGTTTTTCAGAATTCCTTGATTTTCCAGAATTTACACTGGTGGCTGATGACTTTTTTTGTAGCCAAAATTGATAAAATGAAAAAGGGTTTTTTAAGGATGTTCCTAGCTTTCCAACAATATAAGGCTTGTCTTATTTCGACTTTCATAAATAATTATTATTTATTTTCTAATGGAATTCTGATAATAGCCCTGATTGATAGACTGATTGAAAAACACTCATAACTTTCAAATGATATAACATTTTTTGAATACAAAACATGCCTCACATCCTATGCTTCATCTACTATAGGGAAATTTTTTTTTTGAAAAATTTCATAAGGTTTTGACCAAGTTAAGATGGTTAGACATAGGAGTTTCTAAATTTCTAAAAATTTGTAGTAAAAAATTCATAAATAATTATTTACTTTATAAAAAATTAAAAAATATATGTGTCACATCTGGACACAAGTCTAATAATTATTATATAAATATTATAAAAGAATATTATGATTTTATTGTGATTAGGGTGGTCAGACATACGTCTACTTATTTTTTCCTGAAATTTTAGTACCACTACATTGAAATTTGAAATTTTCATCAAGTAGGATTATTTTTTTCCAAAAAAAAACTAGTAGCTTAGAAACTACATTCAATTTTCTATATATTCTCTTCTTACATATTTTAAAAATAATGTTCACAACTTATTCAAATTTTCATATCAAGTTGCATAACTCTAATTTTCTAAAATTTCATTGCCACTTAAGTGCCTGTTTTGGCACACCATGATCCTGCACATACCCCACTAGAATTTTTTTGTAGATCAGAGAAATCTATTGTTTTAATTTGTATTTGACCTATTCTTCACACTATTTATAATGGGTGGCTATCGCCCTTATAAACTGTCTGCAAAGAAAACCTAGAAAGGATAGCTCACCCATTGCCTAAAATTTTCTATGGATCATTACTATATGTAGTAGCATGTCTATTTTGTATTTTAACAAGACAACTAACTATTCATGCTTATTCTCATGAAAATATACATTGATCTCCTTGCTACCAATTGTTGGACTATATTTTACATTAATGAGGAATATTATATGATCTTTGGCAAATGGAAAATGCATACTATTATGTTCTTTCTTTGCACCAAAAATCAAATTTAATTTATTACTATGTTACTAACTATATTTTTTCTTCTATGGCGAGGTTATGCCCTCTAAACATATGGTGCAAGTACTATTACATGGATGGTGTAATACTTTAATAAGAAAACTATCTTCTATATGTCTTTGAATCAAATGGGAAAAATATGAATGTACTAGCTCCTAATGAATCAATATGGCCTTGAAGATTTATGGAAGAGTTCCATTTGGATACATATAAAAGTACCATCTTACTTGAAGTTACTTTACTCCTAAAAATATCATTTCAAAATGAACATTGAAGACCATGGGCACCTCACTCAAGTAAAAGCATTCTTTAATAAAGGCACCTTGAAGATCATGGGCACCTCACTCAAGTGAAATCATTCTATAATAAAGACACTTTGAAGATCATGGGCACATACTATATATTGTAATTTTAGCCATCACTTCGAAATCCTCTATGCAATGATTGGCTTTGAGGTGATGCCATTAAGGGGGAGTGTACATGACACCACCTAGTGGCTAAATCCTAGATTTAAGACCTAATAAGCATAAGACCTTTAGGCATTATATGCTCCAAATTAAAATAATGCTAGGCCTTAGGTGATGCCATTGAGGGGGAGTGTGCATGTCAATGATACCACCTAGTGGCTAAATCCTTTATTTTTAAGTCCTACAGGCACATTATCGTAAGACCTATGGGCATATGTTTTTAAGTCCTATGGGCATATTGTAAATTCTTCTCATTTTAAATCTTCCACTTGTAAAAGAATTGTATTAAGACCTACGGGCACTATGTAATGAACTTGGGGAGGGGCTAATTTGAGGGGACTGCGGCTCCAATATAATTTTTTAAGACCTCACACCATCATTTTTTAAACACTGGGATTATAAATTATGACAAGATGACTTTCATGTAGTCTAGAATGCATGATCTTCATGTTGGCATATATTTGTGTCCCTGTTTATCACTGTCAAAGAAGACCTACATTCCTGGGGTACTTCATTTTATTTTTTATGGAAATTGACATGTAATCCCCTATTAACATTCAAGGGGAGTGTTAGAACATAATGTTATTAGGGATCACATCCTTCTAACATTTATATATAATGTTCTAATATAAGGTTATTAAACCTTAAATATTATATTCTTTATAAGGATATCCAATTTGAAATAATTATAATCTAGTAATTATTAGATTACTAGATTATAATAACCTAGATTACTAGGTTATTGAAAAGGTGTGGCTAGTAAAGCCACCCTTCCTCCTATATTTAAGGAGTTTCTCTCTCATTTGAGAGGTGTTTCAATTTGGAGCTTTATGGTGAGTTGTATCACTATGCACAAGAGGTATTATTGGCCTTGTGGAAGTATTGGAAGAGTATCCCCAGGTTCAAGTATATTTTATGATAGACTATATTTGTAAGTGTTTTAATAAAATGATGCTTTATGGGGTTTTTTACCCAAAAGGATTTACCCCATGTATATCTTGTTTAATGTCTATGTTTATGCATTTTTTATTCTTATTTCATTTATTTTATATCTTGTTTATAATGAATAGTATCCTAATATCCTAATTTCTAACAATTTCAGACCTAGTCAAATTTCAATAATCAACATGCTCATATCAACATTATCTCTCTGGTCTCTTCCCTGCATTCCCTCTCTCTAGTCTTCCTTAACCCCCACCTATCTCTCTCTCTTAGTTCTCTCCCTCTCTACTTCCTTCCCTCTCTTAGGTATCTCTCCCTCTCTTTCCCATCTCCCTCACCCTCTCTGTCTCTTTCGTCTATCCCTCTCTATCTCTATCTCTCACTCCCATTCTCTCCCTTTTCCTTCCCCTCCCTTTCTCCTCCTCTCCATTGACCTCCCTTTCTCTTCCTCTCTCAAGTCTATTTTCCCCTCTATCTCTCTTTCTCTTTCTCTTTCTCTTTCTCACAAGTATCTCTCTTCTCTATCAATTCTATCGCTCTCAACCTTTATCTATCTATATCTCTATCCTCCTCTCTCAGGTGTCTCTCTCTAATTCTTTCTCTCTTTCCCTCTAACTCTTTTTCCATTTCTTCATCTCATTCCCTCTCTCTCTATCTCTCTCTCTAACTCTATTTCCCTCTCTTTCTCTCTCGTTCTTTCTCTCTTAAGTCTCTCTCCCTCTTTACCTTTATCTATTGATCTCACTCTCTTGGACTTTCTCAAGTGTATCTCTCTCCCATTCTCTCCCTCTCTCTTCCTCTTTGATTCTTTATCTCTTAAGTCTCCCCTTCTTAGCCTTTATCTCTCTATCTCACTCTCCTCTCTCAAGTGTGTCTCTCTCCCATTCTCTCCCTCTCTCCTCCCCTTCCCTCTCTCCCTTTCTCATTATATCTCTTTCTCCCTCTCTCACCCTCTTCACCTCTCTCTCTCTAGTCTCTTATAATATCATTCAATCCCTCTCTCTCTCTCTCTCTCTCTCTCTCTCTCTCCACCTTTTAGGTATCTTTGTCATTTTCCCTCATTTTCCTTCCCTCCACATCTTAGGTCTCTCTCACACACAATCCCTCCATCCACCTCTCAAGTCTCTATATATCTCCCCCACTCCCTATCTCTCTCTCTCCACCTCTCTTAGGTGTCTCTATTACATTCTTTCCCTCCCCATTCCTCTCTCTCTCTCTCATTCTCCCTATTTTCCTCTATCTCTATCTCTCCCTCTCTTTCCATCTTTCCCTCTCTTTCTCTCCTTTTCTCTCTCTCTCTACATCTCTCTCCCCCTCCCTTTCCCTTTCTCTATGTCTCTCCCCCTCTCTCTCAAGTGTCTCTCCCATTATTTCCATTCTCTCCCTCTCTCTCTCTCTCTCTCTCTCTCTCTCTCTCTCATTATTTACCTCTTAAGTCTCTCCCTCTCAAACTTTATCTCTCTATCTCACTCTCATCCTCTCTTAGGTGTATCTCTCTCCCATTCTCTCCCTCTCTCCTCCCCCTCCCTCTTTCCCTTTCTCATTATCTATCCCTCTCTTCCCCCTTCCTACCTCTTTAGGGTCATATGGTGTCCAAAGGGGTTACACATGTCTTAGAACACTATATGACCCTTTAGGACACCATATGACCCATTAGGACATCATATTGTCCTAAGGGGTCATATGTTGTCATAAGGGGTCATATGATGTCCTGAGGGGTCAAAAGGTGTTGTTAGGGGCCATATGGGGTCCTAAGGGGCCATACATGTGTTATAACATCATATGACCCCTTAGGACACTATATGACTCATTAGGACATCATATTGTCCTAAGGGGTCATATGGTGTCATAAGGAGTCACATGGTGTTTTTAGGGGTCATAAAGGGTCCTAAGGGTCCATGCATGTGTTAGAAAACCATATGACCCCTTGGGACACCATATGGACATCATATGCTCCTAAGGGGTCATATGGTGTCCTAAGGTCTCATATGGTGTCCTTGACGCACACACGTGTTAGAATACCATATGACCTCTTAGGACACAATATGTCCCATGATGAAATAATATGACACATTAGGAGATCATATTGTCCTAATGGGTCATATGGGGTCATAAGGGGTCATATGGTGCCCTAAGGTGGCACATGGTGTCATTGGGGGTCATATGGAGTCTTAAGGGGCCACACATGTGTTAGAACACCATGTGACCCCTTAAGACACCATATGGACATCATATGGTGTCCCAAAGGGTCATATGGTGTCCAAAGGGTCATATGGTGTTGTTAGGAGTCATATGTGGTTGTAAGAGCCCACACATGTGTTAGAACACCATATGACCCCTTAGGACACCATATGACCCATTAGGAAATCATATTGTCCTAAGGGTCATATGGTGTCATAAGGGGTCATATGGTGTCCTAAGGGGTCATATTGGGTCCTAAGGGTCCATACTTGTGTTAGAAGACCTATGACCCTTTAGGACACCATATGACCCCTTAAGACACCATATGACCCATTAGGACATCATATTGTTCTAAAGAGTCATATGGTGTCATGAGGGGTCGCATGGTGTCGTTACGGGTCATAACAGGTCCCAAGGGGCCATGCATGTGTTAGAACACCATATGAATCCTTAGGACACCATTAGGATATCATATTATCCTAAGAAATCATATGTTCTCTCAAGGGGTCATATGGTGTTGTTAGGGGTCATATGGGGTCCTAAGGAGCTAGACATGTGTTAGAAAACCATATGACCCATTAGGAAATCATATTGTCCTAAGGGGTCATATGGTGTCATGAGGGGTCACATGGTGTTTTTAGGGGTCATAAGGGGTCTTGAGTGGCTACATATGAATTAGAACACCATATGACCCCTTAGGACACCATTAGGACATCATATTGTCCTAAGGGGAAATATGTTATCCTAAGGGGTCATATGGTATTATTAGGGGTCATATAGGGTCCTAAGTGGCCACACATGTGTTAGAACACCATATGACCCCATAGGACACCATATGACCCCATAGGACACCATATGACCCCATAGGACACCATATGACACATTAGGACATCATATTGTCCGAAGGGGTCATATGGTGTCATGAGGGATCATATTGTGTTGTTAGGGGTCATAAGGGGTCCTAAGGGGCCACACGTGTTAGAACACCATCTGACCCCTTAGACACTATTAGGACATTATATTGTCCTAAGGGGTCATATGTTGTGCTAAGGGGTCATATGGTGTCCTAGGGAGCCAGGCATATGGGGTCCTAATGGGCTAGACATGTGTTAGAAGACCATATGAACCCTCCCTCTCTCTTTCTCCCTCCCCCATCCTATCTCTCCCCTCATCCTCTCTCCCTCCCATTGTTTCCCTCCTCCCTCTCTCTTTCTCCCTCCCCCATCTTGTCTCTTCCCTCTCCCTCTCTCTCGCCCTCTCTCGCTCTCTCTTCCCCTTGTCTTTATCTCTCTCTCACCCTCTCACCCTCTCTCTCTTTTTCCCTCACCCATCCTATCCCTTGCCTCTCCCTCTCTCCCTCCCATTTTTTTCCCTCCCCCCTCTCTCTTTCTCCCTCCCCCATCGTATCTCTTCCCTCCCTCTCTCTCTCTCTCCCATTGTTTTCCTCCTCCCTCCCTCTTTCTCCCTCCCCCATCCTATCCCTTCCCTCTCCCTCTCTCCCTCCCATTATTTCCCTCCCCTCTCCCTCTCTCCCTCCCATTATTTCCCTCCCCCATCCTATCTCTTCCCTCTCCCTCTCTCTCTCATCCTCTCTCTCACCCTCTCTCTTTCTCCCTCTCTCCTCTATCTTTCTCCCTCCCCAATCCTATCCCTTCCCTCCCCCTCTCCTTGTCACTCCTCCATCATATCTCTTCCCTCTCCCTCTCTCCCTCCCATTGTTTCCCTCCTCCCTCTCTCTTTCTGCCTCCCCCATCCTATCTATTCCCTCTCCCACTCTCTCTCACCCTCTCTCTTTCTCTCCCCCCTCTCTCTTTCTCCCCCCCATCACATTCTTTCCCTCTCCCTCTCTCCCTTCCAATGTTTCCCTCCCCTTCTCTCTTTCTCCCTCCCCCATCCTATCTCTTCTTTCTCCCTCTCTCCCTCCCATTCTTTCCCTCCCCCGTCTCTCTTTCTCCCTCCCCCATCTCTTCCCTCTCCCTCTCTCTCTCATTCTCTCTCACTCTCTCTTCCCTCTCCCTCTCTCTAACCCTTTGTCAATCTCTCTCTCTCCCTCTCTTTCTCTCTCTCCCTCCCCCATCCTATATTTTCCCTCTCCCTCTCTCCTTCCCATTGTTTCGCTCCTCCCTCACTCTTTATCCCTCTTCCATCCTCTCTCTTCCCTCTCTCTCTCTCTCCATCTCTCTTTCTCCCTCCTCCATCCTATCTCTTCCCTCTCTCTTTCTCTCTTGAGTATCTCTCTCCTACACTCTCCCTCTCTCCCTCTCTCTTTCCCTCTTTCCCTCAAGTCTCTCCCTATGTCTCTCTTTCTCTCTCTCCCTCCTCTTCCCCCTTCCCTTCCCCCCCCTCTCTCTCTCTCTCTCTCTCTCACACACACACACACACACATAATACCTCCATTCACCTCATATGTCTCTCTATATCTCCCCCACTATCTCTTTCTCTCCCCCTCTCTCAAGTGTCTCTATTCCATTCTTTCCCTCTCTCCCTTCCCATCCCTTTCTCTTTATCTCTCAAGTCTCTCTCTCTTTCCCTCCCCATTTCTCTCTCTCTCTCTCTCTCTCTCTCTCTCTCTCTCTATCCCTCTCTCTTTCCCTCTTTCCCTCTCAAGTCTCTCTCTCCCACTCCCTTTCTCTCTCTTTCTTTCTCTCTCTCTCTCTCTCTCTCTCTCTCTCTCTCTCTCTCTCTCTCTCTCTCTCTATACCTATCTCTATTCTTCCTCCCTTTCCTCTTATAACTCCCTCTATATCTCTATTCCTTCTCTCTGTACCCCTCCTTCCATTTCCTCTCAAGTCTCTCTCTCTCTCATGATCCGTCCATCCACCTCTTAGATCTATCTATATATCTCCTACACCCTCTCTCTTCCGTCCTCTCTCAAGTGGCTCTATCCCATTCTTTCCCCCTCTCCTGCACCATCCCTTTCTATTTATCTCTCAATTCTCTCTCTCTTTCCCTCCCCATCTCTCTCTCCCTCTCTTTTCCTTTTTCCCTTTTTTCCTCTCCCCCTCTCACCATCTCTCTTTCCCTCTTTCCCTCTCAAGTCTCTTTATCTCTCTCTTTCTCTTTTGCTCTCCCTTCCCTTCTCCCTCCCTTTGCCACTCTCTCACTTTCTCCCTCTCTCATTCCTTATTTCCCTCTCAAGTCTATCCCTATGTCTCTCTTTCTCTCTTTCACTCTCTCCCTCCCCTTCCCCCTCCCTTTGCCTCTCTCTCTCTCTTAGGTGTCTCTATCCTATTTTGCCCATTCTTTCCCTCCTCCTCCCTTTCTCCTTCTCTTTCACATCTCTCTCTTTGTCTCTAACTCTCTCTCATTCTATCTTTCCCTTCCCTTCCCCCTCCCTTTGCCTCTCTCTCTCTCTCTCTCTCTCTCTCTCTCTCTCTCTCTCTCTCTCTCTCATCTCTCTCTCTCTCTCTCTCTCTCACACACACACACACACACACACACAATCCCTCCATCCACCTCACAAGTCTCTCTATACCCGCCCCACTCCCTCTTTCTCTCTCCCCCTCTCTCAGGTGTCTTTATCCCATTCTTTTCCTCTCTCCCTCCCCATTTCTTTCTCTTTCTCTCTCAAGTATTTCTCTCTTTCCCTCCCCATTTCTCTTTCTTTCTCTCTTTTCCCTCCCCATTTCTCTTTCTCTCTCTCTTAACCTCTAACTCCATTTCCCCCCTCTCCTCCTCTCAAGTTTCTCTATCCATTCTATCCCTTCCCCTTCATTTGTCTCCCTCTCTCAAGTCTCTCTCTTACTCACAATCCCTTCATTGGCCTCTCAAGTATTTGTATATGTCCCCCTCTGTTAGATTTCTCTATCCCATTATTTCCCTCTCTCTCCTACTCTCTTTCTCAAGTGTCTATCTAAATTTGTCCATTCTCTGCCTCCCCCCTCTCTCTCTCTCTCTCTCTCTCTCTCTCTCTCTCTCTCTCTCTCTCAAGTCCCTCTCTCTTTCCCTAACTCTCTTTCCCTCTAACCCTCTATCTCTATCTCTCTCTCCTCCTCTCTTAGGTGTCTCACTCTCCCATTCTTTCCCTCCCCCTTCCTTTCTCCTTTTCTCAGATATCTCTCTCTATTTCCATCCCTCCCACTCACTTTCTCTTTCTCTTTCAAGTATCTTTCCATCTCACCCTCTATCTAAATCTCTCTCTCTCCCCCTCTCTCAAGTTCCCCTCTCTCCCTCCCCCACTCTCTCTCTCTCTCTCTCTCTCTCTCTCTCTCTCTCTCTCTCTCTCTCTCTCTCTCTCTCTCTCTCTCTCTCTCTCTCTCTCTCTCTCTCTCTCCCTATAACTCTCTTTCCTTCTCTCCCTCTCTTTCAAGTCTCTTTCCCTCTCACCCTCTATCTCTATCTCTCTCTCTCCCTCTCCCCCTCTCTCAAGTGTCTCTCTCTCCTATTCTTTCCCTCTCTTTCCCTCTCTCCCTCCCCCATTCTCTATCTTCACTCTCCCTCTCTCCTTCATATTATTTTCCTCTCTCCCCTTCTCTCCCTATCTCTCTCTCTCTCCCATTCTCTCCCTCTCTCCCCCCCCTCTCTCTCTCGGGTGTCTCTCTCCTATTATCTCCCTCTTCTCCTCCCTCCCTATACCATCCTCTTTCTTCCTTCTTTGTCTATCCCTCCCATTATTTTCCTCCCCCTCTCTCTCTCTCTCACACACACACATTATCTTCCTCTCTCCCTTTCTCTTTCTCTCTCAAGTTTCTCTCTCTTTCCTTTTAACACTCTTTCTTTCTCTCTTAATTATCTCTCCCTCTCACCCTCTATTTCTCTCTCAAGTATCTCTCTATCTCTTTCCCTCTATCCTTCCCCCACCCTCTCTATTCACTCTCCCTATCTCCCCCCTGAGCTTAACTTGAGAGACAGAGAGAGATAGAGTCTGAGTAAGATACCATAGAGAGAGCCCAAGTGAGAGAGAGGGAGGAGGAGAAGGGTTGAGAGAGAGAGGGTTGAAGTGAGAGAGATGGAAGAAGGGAGAGGTTGAGAGAAGGAGAGAGAGAGAGAGATCTCAAATGGGAGAGTAGGAGGGAGGAAAGTTGGGTTATCTCTCTCTCAAGTCTCTCCCTCTCTTTTTCTCAACCCTTACCTTCATGTAGCTCTCTCTCTGGGATCTCTTCCTAGGATATCCCTCTCTTTCCATTATGACTATCTCTCCCTCATCCTATTCCTCTCTCTATCTCCCTCTCTCCCTCTCCCTCAACCTCTATCTTCCTCTGTATCTTACTTGAGCTCTGTCTTTGGTCTCTCCCTCTCTTTTCATCAACCCCTACCTCCCTCCCTCCATCTCTCTCACTTGGGCTCTTTCTTTTCCTCAAGCCCTCCCTCCCTCTCTCACTTAATCTCTCTCTCCATTGGATCTCTCCCTCTCTATCTATCCCTTCCTCCTTCTCCCCATTATATATCCCTCTCTTTTGATCAACCCCTCCCTTCCTCCCTCCATATCTCCCACTTAATCTCTCTTTCATTTCTCTCCCTCAACTAAGTCCTTCCTCTCTCCCTCCCTCTTTCACTTCGACTCTCTCTCTCTCTCTAGATCTCTCTATCCTTGGTATTTTCCTTTCTTTCCATCAACCACTCTCTTCCTCCCTCTCTCTCTCTCTAGTATTTTCCTTTCTTTCTATCACAAAGAGGTAGAGAGAGGTGAAGAGAGGGATGGAGGGAGAATGAGAAAGAGAGAGAGAGATGGAGGAAGGTGGGTGTTAAGGGAGAGACTAGAGGGAGAGAAAACCCAAGTGCAAGAGAGGGAGGGAGGGAAAGAGAGGTAGACACCTAAGAGAGAGAGGGGGAATGTAGGGAAAGAGGAGAGACCAAAGAGAGATAATGTTGATACAAGCATGCTGATTACTGAAATTTGACTGTCTAAAATTTATATGAATACTCTAAAAATTAGAATCTATGTTATAGCTCCTAGAGATCTATAACCACTCTCAAACATCCTTACAATATATACATAGAATATAACTTAAAGTATAAGTCACATATAAAATTTTATATTTTATGTATATATTCAGAGAGAGATGAAGTGAAAGAAAAGGACAATTTACAATTTCAAAATTCAAAATGCACTTCTCAAAATGCCAATGCATTTGGTGTATGCCAAATTTGGCACTCACCTTATTTGGAACGTGCCAAATGCATTAGGTATGCCCAAACCTTTGGCTTGGTACGCCAAGCCTATTTGGCATGTGCCAAATAGGGTGCACACCTTATTTGGCATGCACAAAAGGGCTTGATGGGGGCGAAAAAAAAATTTGGCATCCTTTTGGTCCCCCATCTTGGTGCACTCACCCTATGAAATTATGTCTCTAAGTGAATGCATATGTGTATTGACATGAAGTTCTGAGAATTATCTATTTGTAGGGGATATTCTATAAAAAATGTGTTATCATTGTGAATATTTTGTAGGTTCGCCTGCCTGGATTTTGTAGGGCCTGAAGTGTAGAAGAATTCCTTATCCTTGGAATTCTTATCAATAGGCCATCTAGCTCAAAATGGTAGATGCAATAAAGCCTTAAATCATTTCTATTTTGACTGCTAAATGGAAAACACTAACACTACCATTATTATCAAAGACAAAAATTTTGAAGGTTCCATCTAAAAGAGTAGAGTTGTCTTGAAAGCCATTGGACCATCCTCTTCATCATCTAATGACGAAACCCCTAAATACAATGTTACAACTTGACGAGGTAAAATTACCTTGCAAGGTGTTTCATCCAAGGCCACAACTTCGTCATCTACCAAAAATAAGTATGACCTTGTAGACCAGTTAGGGAGGACACCCGACCTCAACTCCATCCTTGACTTACTACGTATCTCTCCTTCACATAAGGATATCCTTGACAAAGCATTGGGAGAAACCTCTATTGTCACTGATATGAACATGGACTAGTTTAAAGATATTGTGGGATACCTTTCCACTCCACATTGCCTTACATTCACAAAAGCTGATGACACATCTCCATGTCAACCACACAATGTACCTCTCCATATTGAAACATTTCTCCATAAAAGCTGCATCAAACAAGTCTTGATAGATGGAGGAGAAGGTCTAAACATTTGAACGTTAAATACCATTAAACAGTTGGGATACTCTGAACAAACTATGGATTCAAAAAATAAGATCACCATCAAAGAATATGATGATGAAGAATGCTCATCCAAAGGAATAGTCGTGAACCTTACCTTTAAGAATTAGGCCAATGACCATGATTTAGGTCTCACATATAACATACTTTCAAGACACCCATGGATACATGAAATGAGAACAATACCATCAACATATCATCAATTTATCAAATTACTTCAAAATAGAGATGAAGTAACAATCAAAGGTGATCCAAATCCATTTATATATTACAACCTACGACCAAGACCAAAAATAATATTTCAAGTCAATTGGGATGCTATTCCTTCATCAACATATGTTGACCCAGAATCATTGAAAGCTTCTACATCAAAACAAGAAGAGATCAAAGAAAATTTCAAGGTTAAAGACATGGGAAGTGGAAAGTATATTTTTCATGTTGATCAACTCCCATGATCTCTTAAGAAATTTAGACAATAGGAATATCCTACAAATAATTTGCAATGTCATGGAATTGGGTGTGAACCACCTAGTGTTGTGGCTACTAAGTCTGAATGCAAATCTCCTCTAGTGGTGCAAGCAACTCTCTATATCAATAGTCCTAAGAATGGTTCCAACAAAGAATCTATTGAATATATCGCCAACCCTCTTGAGACATCATATAGCCTTACTATTTTATCTACTCATTCCATTTCCACTTTGCTCCTAGACTTGGATCAACAAGAATTACAAAAGCTCTTACTTAATGGGGATAAAAAATAAAGCTTTGAAAATAAAAATCTAAAAGTTAAAAATAAAGAGAAGTCCTTCAGTCCAAATCAGAATTAAAAGTTATTGGAATCTACAAAAATCAAAGTCAACGATAAAAATCTTATAAAGGAAAAGGAACAAGAGTTAATCTCCCCTAATACCAAACTAATTGGGGGAAAAAGTTATAAAATTTCAAGTTAAAAGGTATACCTTTTTATCATAAGTCTCCATCATGCCATACTACTTTCACTTCTTTTCACAATCATAAGACTTCATCCCTCATCTACTTGTTCCACATATTGATCCCCTTTTGATGATACATCACATCAGTGGACTTTTAATGGAACTTCCTTGAGGGGCTTTGTTGTCAGGGATGGCCAAAATTCTTTAGGTGGCATGCATATGGGCCTACGTAGTTCACAAATTAGTAATTCTACCTTAGTTCCTTCTTTAAGGAAGATAATAAATGGAGCAACACATCATTCAATTTGATGCAATTATAATCACAAAGTAAAACCTCATACATTCGAGGTAAGTGACTTAGTGCTCATAGAGAATCCTAAGAATCAACAAGATAGAGAAAATAAGGGTAAGTTTGAACCAAATTGGCTTGGCCCTTATGTTATAATAACAATATTTGGATTAGGTGCATATCAGCTCTCAACACAAGATGGAGAACCTTTAGAGGTTCCTATTAATAGAATACACCTTCACAAGTTTTACATAGTATTTCAGAGTATCATAATTAAAATTACAGAAAAAAATTAAAAAATAAAATAAAAATCATCACTATAGTGAAAACCTAGCAAACTAGTGCCTTGTGACAAAAAAAATGGAAAAAAATAGAAAAAGTAAAGAGAAAAAAAACCATCCAATGGTGAAAACCACTTTGGTTGTGCCTTGGGCAAGTACCATGGTGAAAATCGGGTTACCGATGCCATGTGTAGAGACTTTTTGCCTCCCTCCTTCAAGATTCAATCTCACCCTTTCACTTTGCACACACTCACAACCTACCATCCCATAATAAATTTACTCATTCCTATCGTGGCCTATTATTGATCTACCTAAGATTGGTTCACCATTCATAATAAACCCCTTTTCGCCCTTTCCTTCCATAATAAATTAAGTCCAATCTTTTATTGGGGAAAAATCCTAAATCTAGTGACGGAAGTGGAACCCTAGGCATCCCATGTTTTGAGAAGCATTATTGTTTCATTCCTCCTTTCCGTACATGATCCACAATAAAATTTCACTTGCATCACTGATTCACAATAAAGTTTCATTCTTCTCCACAATAAAAGTATCAGTTTCATGGATTTAGTCAATTTTAGGTGAGACATAATCAGTAGTGGGCTTTCAACAAACTTTGGAAATGACATGGTTTTTTAGCATTATATGTCCTTTATCAGGAAAACAACATTGTGACCAGATCAAACATGTTAACATATGTGGCAAGATACACTAATAACTTGATGATTATAGTTTATGTTTGTGTCAAGTCTTGGTTTTCTTTTGATTTTATTTTTTGGTGACATGTCTTTTAGCTTTTCTAGGATGTCTTTGACTAGAAAGATGAGGATGGGGTATGTTCACCTATTTTGTTGGTTGTGGATAATCTCTTAGTAATTTACTATATCTTGTCCAAGGATATGAGGACACTGTGAGTCTAGTGTGAACTGGGGCTTTCCTTGTTTGTGACTATCTGATCTCCATGAAAATAGCTACAATGACTTTCTAGGTCAAACACATATTTGGATGGTCATAACCTAATTGCCATAATAAAGCTCAATGATGATAAATCATAAGAAGATCTTTTCACCTTCATATCTTCTACCTTCCATCCCCATTTTTCCATTTCTTCTCCATTGTCCCTCTCGAGTCCATGTAGCTTGATATCACATGATTGAGTAATAATGACATGCCAAAAATATATGCATCTCATGTAGTGTTCATCTTCATCATCACATGTTAGTAAATTTCATCATATGCATATAGAAATCATAATAGCATCGCATTGTGAACACACCACTTATTAGTACCTCATATAAGAATTTGCATATCATCCATTCATTTGCATCATCATATATCACATGTATAAGAACATAAAAATAATGCATCACATCATGTATATATTTCATTGCATCATATAAGTAATCATAGATCATCATAAACATGCATCCATACCATAAGCATTGTACATAGACTACATCATCACATTAAATCACATAATCATAAAGCATATAGAAACATCACATAAGAACCCATGCAAATAATCACCACAAAGGAATAGGTCATCTCATATATATATATATATATATATATATATATATATATATATATATATATATATATATATATATATATATATATATATATATATATATACTATCAGTTGCGTGATACAATGATGTCAAAATATCACATGGCTACAAAATCACTTGAAGGTGTCTATATCATCATACAAAAACTGATACAAAAAAAAACTAGATCCAAGAGAGCTATGATGAAGACCCTCCATCGGAGCCAATAGGCCTCAACGAAATTTGACCACTTGAAGGCCCAACCTCTGGATCATCTTTCCTACACCCGCCTATGGACACTGGTGGTGGTGGTGGACCCATAACCCCACCACTAGATGTCCATCACTTATCCTGTATTGTCACTTGATCATCATTTGTAAGTTATGGCTACGTCATATTGCACTTGATCCCATCTTTCTAGAGAACTCATCATATTCTATCACTTCAATATGTTATCCTATACTCATCTTTGCAACCTATCTTTTGAGAGCACTCACCAAATTTTATCAATTTGACGACTTATCCTAGACCTACTTAGCAAATTTTATCCTATCCTCTCTAGGGAACCTATTGAGTGAAACCTCTTAGCAGCTCATCCAATTGGCAATGCATTTCTATCACATGGTTGCAAATTTTAGCCTTGTTTGAGTGAGTCCTCTTAGCACTTTATCTAATTGATATCATATGTCTATCACATAACTATTGATTTCAGCCTACCTAGACACACACGTACTAAGGCCAAACCTATACAAGTCATCACTACATATACACAATTTTACATTTTATCCTTTGCTTTTCTAGCATTTCTCTCTTATCGAGAGATGGATTGCATTTGTTTTCAAAAAATTTCATCCAATCTCTCAAAGGGGCATACCATTCCTTTCTTCGGGTAACTTTGTATCAGTTTATCTTTTTTGAAACAATGCAACATATTTGATTGTCTCAAAGAGGGGCAAAATGTTGACACTTAAAACTATCCTAGCTTAATTAGATAAATATTTTATTTATTTAATTATTTTATCCTAAGACTTCTATTAATTAAATAGATTTTTATTTATTTAAATTATTTTTTCCCTAAATTAAAAATATATTTTATCTATTTAATTGGTCTCTCTTCCTCTATTAATTAAATGATTATTTATTTATTTATTTAATTCATTATCTTTTTCTCTCTATGACACATGTCATTTATCTCTTAATTTCCCTCTACCTACCTCCTTCATTATTTAATTATTTCTTTTACCTACCATTTAATCCTAGCCGACCATTTATTTCTTTCACCTGTTAATCTTATCCCTCCATTTTCTAAAGTATTTTCTATATAAGAGGATTCTTTTATCCTTTCAATCCTATTCTAATACAACAATCTAACAAACACTTTATGCAATCAAGCCTTCTTGCGATCAAGCGACTTTACAACCATAATTTGTTCTTTGTTGAGCTATTGTGCACATAAAAAATTTGAGAGCAAATATATCAAGAAATATCAATAGAGATAGGAGACAATGGAGATCAAACCCTACTTGGCATGTGAATGGTATTATCATATTACTTGTTGATTTAAATGTTATTAGGTTTCTTCTTTGGTTTATGTAGATCTTTTGATTGCAGAACTAGGGTGTGTTGTGGTTGGATCTTTGTGGTTTTGCAATAGTTTATCACCATCATTTTTTCACCATGTGCAATTGGAAGGCTTATTCAGAAAATACCATATCAAGCTCATCCTTACCTAC
Source organism: Cryptomeria japonica (assembly GCF_030272615.1). NCBI lineage: Eukaryota > Viridiplantae > Streptophyta > Pinopsida > Cupressales > Cupressaceae > Cryptomeria > Cryptomeria japonica. Next base: position 349,082,329 of record NC_081414.1, read on the forward strand.
TCAGGAATATCATCCAAACATTATTTTTCCACAAGGCATAACTTAAACAACTTTTGCACATATTGAAATGACTAATTCAATTTTTAAATAAAATAATATTTATCTTACCTACCCTTCTTAAACATTGGATGGTTTAGAAAAAAACTATACAAAAACTACCCTTACTTACTAGAGATACCATTACATCATTAATTTACCACAGGGCATTGTAGTTGAATGTTATAGAAACAAGTCTTTGAAAATTGAAAATATTGATTTTATTTTAAAATAAAATAATATTTCTCTTGCGTACCCTTCTTAATCATTGGTTGGCTTATTCCAAAAAAAACTAGAGAAAAATTATTAAACTATTTAATCATTAATTATCTCTACTTGTCCACTATCTACTCTAAGTAAGTTAACCAGTCACCTATTTATTGTGCTTCATCTATCCATTTTCTCCAACGTATCCTCCTATATCTCATCATCTTTTCTAAATTATCCTATTGATATGAAAATATTTTTTTCAGTTTCCAAATGACCTACAATCTTTCATTCTCCTAAGTGGCTTTCTTATTCCAATCAAAGAAATCAAGTCACAAAAAACCTATGGACCTAATTATTTTATTTCTTTGTTTCTAATAAATTCAATAGTTTCTATTCAAAACTCACTGTGTTATAAAGCTCACATATTCTAACTCATTCTCATGTAAATGTAAGAAGTAGTGGGTTTTGTAAGAATGCGTCAATAGCTATTTTTGAGTTGAAGCAAGAATTATTTCATTTGCATTTTGATAGATGAGTTTTATTAACTCATAAATTTTCCAGCTCATACTTATTACTTGAAAGAATTTAAAGCTAGAGAATAGTTGAGTGAAAATACATGCCAATTGATTGAGGGACATTTGCAAGTTAGTAAATAACTCTTCAATTTTTGTGTTCTTTTCCCCCTTATCTGGCTTTAAAGTCAATCTTTGATTTGCCCCCTTCTTTTGGCTTTAAAATGGTATTCTCTCATTTCCCCTCTAGTTTAGCTTATTATATGGCAGTAGGTTTTGTTAGTTTGGTATTTAAACACAAAATCTAATACACAAATAATTTAGGTGTTAATCCTTGACTATTTGATAAGGGATCATTGAGAGAGATCTAAAATATTGAATGAAAAACATATACAATAGAATTTGAAAGATATTTTATCAATGTCCATCTCATCATTATACAATCATATGACCTAGGATTTATTCTCATCTCATCACATCATGCTTATAGCACATAATTTTTTAAATTGACATCATATTCATACATAGACTCAAATGTAATAAAAACACCAATATACTAGAGTCAAATTATATATACTTTATTCAATGTCAAAAAGATAGAGCATTTAAATCATCTCATGACTATCTATGTAATGCATTTTACAATATTTGAAATTCACATCAACATACATATTGTTCAACATTAATTACTTCATGCTATGTACCACATCTCTTAACATTTCATGAAATTATAGATTTTGTTAAGTTGGGATACTAATATAAGTTCAAAATTGGTATGTTCTCCACTATCTACTTTGTTCAATATTCTACCAATGTTCATTACAAACATGATAGAGGATATTAATATCACATCATAGGACTAGCAACATAAATCACAAAGCCTAGCCACCATAAGAATTAAAAAATACTCAAAATAGGAGATGACAAATTCAATTTGCAGTCACAAAAGGTGCACGAGTAAATACTAAATAAAGAGTGTTCAAGAATCATAAAGTAGATTATAAAAAATCTTTAGTGACTAGTTTATCACAAGATTTAAAATAATTCCAGAACTACCCCTTACAACAATTCAAAATTTCATCAATAACTAAAAAGAATCATCAAACTTCAAAAATAATTTTACATAAACATAGTGACTTACACTAGTCACATTAAGGGAGTAAAATTCTACACGATACCTCTGTGGTACCATGTCAAAGATGCGTTAGAGAACATGCTCATCAAAACATAAAACACAACTCATAAATACTTCTTTATATGCAAGAATCAGCCATCAATTGATCATGCAACATAAACCTTGACAAGACTATTAATTTTCATTTATAAACTTACAATTCATGCATATTACACACTAAGTTCTTTTCCAAATAAACTAATGCAGATTTAAAAGCATACTACTTTTTTTAAATGATTATCACAAACATTATTTCTTCTATCACTCATGCATAATGCATCCATATAATAATTAAAACATCTTAATTTGTATATCTTGCAAAAGAACAATGATCAACCTTTACTTCAACTGCACTCCTCACATAATAGAGTTCATAATTTTAATCAAAATCTACAATATGCAATTTTAGGAAAAAGTTGCACAATCACACCAATCAATATAGTGCATAAATATAACCAAGCATTTCAATATTATATAACTTTTACAACTTAAAATCAAGCAAGGTAAATTAAGTATTAATACATTACACATGTGTACGTATAAGTGTCAACAAACTTTATAGGCAAAATGCTATTGCCCTGAGAAAGCTTGTTTTCTCTTTTACAAGCGTTTCAAGAAAGGGACACCTTTCCTTCCTATTAGGTGTGATAACATGTAGAAGGTGTTAGGTGTGATAACATGTAGGAGGCTCTCTCTCTTACTCCTAAAGTCTATCCACATTAATTAAACTACTGGCTCACTCTATAAGCACTTATAGAGAAATGCACTAAGCACTATTTTACTAGAAATTAATGGGATAAAGTGTCACATCTTAACATAGTGAACTCAAGGCCCTAGTGGTGAACCTCTAGCTCTAATACTAAATGTAAACGACCTCTATTTTTGTTAAAATATTAAAATACATAATTACACTTGCTCTCATGTAATTAAGCACACATTAACATAATTTTGTCAAATATATATTAAAATAGAGATATAAAATTATATTTTGACATAATGTTTATAATTTGTTAAATGACAAGAAAACTTCTAGATTTACTTCAGCCTACTACATTAGACAATTAAGAGTATGTCATAGTAGAACAAATATATGAATATGAGATTGCTTAAACCTATTGCAACTATAAATAATGGTTATATTTCTTTAAAGATAGAATAACGAGATACACATATTAAAAGTTATCCAATAAGAAGCTAACAACGTCGTTTGGATAATATTATACTAAATGGTAAATTTCTTGTTGCTGAGTTATTTACTATATTTTTCATTTTATAGCATCATAATGACAAGTTTAATCTTAGAGATGTTTAAAAGAAGACATAATGGGTTCCAAGAAAACTAAAACCAATTGCCCCTAAACAAGGGAATAAGAATATCCAAGTCGTGTTGATGGCAATCTCTATTAACTTGGCTGCTAAAAGTGACCAAAAAACCATTGGACTTAAGTTCCATATTGATCTCTACTTGTTACCCAACCATGGTTTGATTCACATAGAAAAAATATTAAAAATAATTGTTTATTCAAGTAGTATATTCTAGTCCTAATCTTGCCTGTAAACTAATGGCATTAGGGTATCTTCTATAAAACATACAATACCATTAGATTTTCTTGTATGATAGGAGGTTGTTAATCAAACAAGTGTCTCAACTAATTTCAAAATAAATTTAGGGTAATTCTAGATCCTTTCCTTCCCATATGTCATGATAAAAAGAAGCATTCATTTAAAAATTGTATTTCTGCTATTTAATATAAGAAAACATGTTTTACTATAAATATAAAGACTATTCACCAAAAGAGCGCTTACAAATTACTAGGTGTCACATAAAGGGAATAAAGACAAAGGTATTTTCAACTGCAAATGAAAGAAAAGAAATAAGTGGAGATTAAAGGCTGCAGGTGAAAAACAGGAGAGCGAAAAATATTTTAAAAAATCAAATTTGGAAGAGGATAGGTGTTAGCTATAGGATGATTTTGGAAACTTCTTGTCTTCTATTTCTTCTATTTATTTCTTCTCTTTCTCCCTTATTGTACAGGGTTTAGTAATTATGCTAAAGGGTTTGCATTTTTTATTGAATACTAATTCATGCCCCCCTCTCAGTATTTTGGTATGTTTAATACTCAATACCCTTGGTATTTAGACTTTGGGAATCCATAAATCTATAAATTCTTCCCACTGACATATTAGATTCAACACAAAAGGTAATGAAACACATACATCGAGAGTAAATCTAATAAAATGCATTTATACTAAAAATGCCTGTTATACAATTGATAATAAAAACAATTATAAAAAAGAAGTGATAAAATAATGTAATGTGAATAAGAGGATGGAGCAGAGTGCTATGGTTTAGGAGAGGAGGGCGATTCAGGGGGATGGAGAAGAGGACAGGGATAGGAATGAAGCAGTGCATGCCTTTGTCGTGGTGTTTGTTGGCCTAGGTGAGGTTGTTTTTGTCAAGTTTAGTTTTCTGTCTTTTAGAGGAGTGTTTGTTGCCGCCCTATGTCTATTGGGGGTTTCCTTTTTTTGGTCTCTTCAATGGTGGCATCAATTATGTTCATAAGCTATTGATCCCTTGTGCTTTGACTAGCTTTTGGGTCACTCAAACTCTATCATTCCTATCCTCTTCACCTATTATGGGATTCCCTATTTTGGGTCATTGGGAGATGGATCTGCTCTCTACTACTGCTAGTGTGCGTCTCAATAAGACTAGTCTTTGGATTTAGCCCATGTGGGTTGTTCGCTTGTGTTTTAGAGTAGTTTTCATTAAGGATGTGTTTTCCACCCTTGATATAAATCTTTTGTCGTGGGCTGCAATTGGTAGGGCTCCTCATTCGGGGAGGTTCTTGAGGGGGTTTCCCATTGTGGATTGTGTTTATTTGCCAAGTTCCCTTTGTCTCATTTACTCCTACCAACTTTGTGATCGAGGAATTTGTTTCCTATTGCTTCAATCCTTATTATTGGCTCTTCCTCCTATGGCTTCTACTATTTTCTTGGTCTTAGACTAAGATTTATTTGTCTTGTATTTTTTTCAGCTACGGTTAATGTTGGATACGCGTTTATTAACCTTACTAATAGTGTGTGGGGGACCCATCAAAGCGGTGTCTATGTCCTCCTTTTATGCTTTTACACATGGTTGTATTTAGATAGAGGATATGAGTGCTTGGGTTAACCACTATGAGGAGGATTTTTAGGTTTATTTCCCTCAACTGTGTCATCTTCTCTAATTTTGGTAGGATCCCCTATACGTTTACCATGCCTCCCTTCAAAGACTCATTTTGAGGTGGAATCTGCTAGTTGAAGTATTGATTGAGGTCTTTGGGTTTTGAGGATTAGTGCATTTCTTGGAGGATGGCATTCAAAGTCGATTTGGTATTATTTGTTGAGGGTTCAATGAGGTTGATTTTTGAGGGATATTTACAATGCAAGTGATTAACCAAACAGGGCTATGCTCCCTTCTTACCTACTCTTATGGTGGTGTCTCACTTCCTTCAAGGGATCTCATTTTTTTTCTCGGGCTCTTGCTTCTATGGCTACAGGCACTCGTCATCCTATGTTTCCTCTATAGATTGGTCAAATGTTCTTAATTTGGACACTAATAGGTAGACAGAAGCCTTTCAAAATCCATTGTTTATTTTTTGTTCCCTTGGCTGCTTTAGGTCTAGCACAAAGGGATTTGGTAGTAAGATGGTTCATGATTCTTTCCTAAACCCTTATGTTTTGATTTAGTGATTTTTCTTGGTAGGGAACTTTGTTCCCACCAGTTTGGTGCTCCCGTCAAAAGCATTTGTTCAAAAAGGGGCATACCTTTTTTTGTTTTTGTGGTCTTAATTGTCTCACAACTTGTGATTTTCTCCCTTTTGTGTTCCCGCATGGCAATTATGTAATGATTCCGACCTTTCTTGATTTTAGCTAGTAAGAACAACAAAATTTCCTAATAAAATGAGCAATTAATCATTAAGTAAACAAAATGAACTCTAGAAATAATTTATTTGAGCAATTAATGCCTTTACATCTACAAATGTTGTATAATGAAATTTAGATCTAAATATACACATAAAAAATAATGTAACAAACAAGTCAAGTTCACTAAAATGTAATGGTGTAGGAATGTGTTTGACTAGTCGAATCATGCAAAGTAAGAGTCAAATCCATTCACATCAACATACATTAGGTAAACAAGTTCCAATAAGACTAACTTCAAACCTATGGTAGAGGTAGGCATGATGACTGATTGTTTCCTTTTTTTTGTTTTGTGTAGATGTAATTAGATATGATAGGATGATTAAATATAAAAACTTTAGCTAATGATGTAAAATTGAGAGTAATCAGCATAAATAGAGAGCTATAGATCAAATATATAGATTTTGAGTACGAATTTGAAATGAGAGATAGAGAGGAACCTATTTTGCAATTTGATCCTAAAAGTGCTAGACTATGTGACTAGAGGACTTAGTCCTGTACGTGTTTGATGCAAATATTGGAAATAGATTTGGATCAGGATGTCACTTTGAATATGTCCTTGAAATTTCATCATAAAAGTGTTAGAATATGTGGTTTAGCCACAATATTCAAGGTTTTTTGCTTCTTCAGAGTTTGGCTCTTTTTGTCTCAGTCTGCACTTTTTGAATCCATATTCCTTCTCTTTTCAACCTATAACCTACACATAAAACATAGATAAAATGATATTGGCTTAATAGGGATTTTCTTGGGTCAAACCTCAAGTTGGGAATTAAAATTTTAATGATGAATGAAATAGAATAGAGAGCTTGTCCTTGCAAGGCAAAGACTAGATATGGAAATAAATGTTAAATTGAAATTTTATGCCTTCATTTATGAATCTTATTGCCTTGAATTATTTATAAAAAGTTTAATGTTATCATGTAGCACTGATACATCTCTTCACATAAAATTTATCATGTATGTAATCTTGAATGCTTGAAAATATGAGCACTTCACCTCTCCTTCATTGCCTTGATGATGCTTGATTTCTTGATCAATGGGAATTGAATTGCTTTTGAGTAATTGTAGTTAAGAGATGTTTTGGGTGAGGGGATAAATGTTTTCTTTATACCTAACCCCATGAAACATGTTGAAAATTATAAAGAAGGTTGGCATTAGAAATCATTCCCAACTTAACTTTTGTCAACTATTGCATGATTCAAAATTGGGCCCTTTTGGTTTGGACTATAGAACCTAGAGCCCTAGTCTAAGAGAACTAGGATGCTAGGAATCTTAGTCTATTCCATTTGGGTTGAGACAAGGATAGAAAGCCAAAATAGATAGTAGAGATCATAGATTTGGCATTTGTTTGAGTAGAATCAAGCATAATTAGGGCATAGTAGGTGAAAACACTAAAGTGAGGCCCAAGTGAGTATGAAATTGTATGAGGATACAATTTATGATACTATGAATCCTAATGATCTCGATAATACTAATTAAACCATTTTCATTATCTTTTACAGTATTAGTTTTTTTTGTACCCATTGTAACCCTATATAAACCTTGATTCTTAAGCAAAAGGGAAATCACTTATTTTTAATCATGATATTTGAAAAGTGTTAAAGGTTTAATGGGTTTGTTAGACTCCATGCTTAGTATCTTTTTTTGTAAAACTTGGGATGAAAAAACAAATGTTGAAAGGGAAATGTGGAAGTGTTGAAAGACATGATTCATGGAAGTTGTCAATGATGCATCTCAAGACACCCTCCTTGATGCAACATTAGGTGACCCCTCAATTTTTGCAACCTATAAATTAGTACATTTTATAATTCAACAAGGTAAAATATGATAGAAAGGTAAAAAAAAAAACTTTTTCCCAAAGGAAGTGCTCAATTTCCAGCTACAAATAAAAAGTTATTACATAATCAATTTTTCATAAATGAACTATTTTAATACATATAAACTAGAAATTAAAAAAAAATTTATGGAGAGATAAATAATTCCTTCAAACTACTCCTTTGAATCAACATGAAGTGATTATTATACTATTTATTAGTTTTATTTATGAAGGAGAATTGGCCTCCCTAGGGGGAAGTTCCCTTCCAACTAGTCATTTGAATCATGAGTTTATATTTGACTCTTAGCTTACAAACATCAAAACTAACTTCAAATTTCAAAGGTTGGAAAATAATTAATGTTGACAAAATCAAATACAAATATCAATGGATAAACCATATGCCACACTATTAGAAGTTGTAGGCGACATGGGAGCATTGATGGGGTCATGTGGATTCCTTGTCGGATTTTATCTGAATTGGGGATTGATTTGTTGTTGATTAGGGATCTTGATTATAAGTTTATAAGAACATCTGGTGGAAAATACTAGCAAGTGGAGAGACCTTATCCAAGTGCATTGAAGGCTTTGACTTGGAATTTATAGGGCTATTGCATAGGACAAATGGGAATGTCTTCTCTATGAAAATCATATTTGTTGTCATAACAATTCACCATAATTTATTGAATTTTTCATCATAAAATTTTTGCAATACAAGATATTGCAAGATCAAATAGAAAACTAGAACACCTTGCACAAATGAGAGTAGCAAGAAAAATATGCCATATTCCTTAAAAGAAAATATTATAGAATGAATTACAATTGTACAATGATGTGCTTATAAAAAAAGCACACAGATGTCCTAAGACAAAAATAGGATAATTAAGGTGAATGCATGATGAGCTAACAAAATCTTAACTCTAGCTAAACCAAATGCAAGACTAAAGAAACTAGAAGCACAACTAAGTGAACTTGGGAAAAACAAGATAACTATTTGTTAAAATGCTTTAACACACCCCCTTAAGTGAAAAGTAGGGTGAAGTAGAACAACCTCTAAATGCAAGAATACGTCCTAACACCTAATGGCTTAATTAGGTAGCCATGTAGAAACCAATGTAATGTAATTTCTCACAAATAGAGAAAAGGAGGAAAAAAGAGAACGAAAGACTAAGAAGCTTCTTAAAAACTGTTGTTGGAAGTATGTGTTTCTATGGTTATCATTGATGTAAAACTTGCTATTTCGGATACGTTTTGGGTGAGAATGTATGTGGTGCAGAGATATCTTGTTGTGTTGATGTTGCAGTTGTTCTATTGGTTGTTCTAAAAAGTGATGCTGACATTGTTTGATGTTTTTATCTTATTTGGTTATGGTTTTGGTATCATGGACATGTTAGCTTTGTGGTCTGAAAATATATTTCTGTTCTCTGGAATTCATAGTGTATTTCATAGTTTATTGTGATATTCTATGCTAGACCTATCTTTGGGTCTGCATATGATTTGTGGAAGGTAATTCACAACGTTATGAGTCTCACCATAGCGCGCGAAGATCCAGATTAATGTTATTTGTATTGGAGGATATGTTTTGATCATTTATTTCTCATATGGATGAGTAGTATGTTAGTTATGTTCTAGTGATTACAAAGATCAATAATTTGACCTTTGGAAGATGTGTTTTGGTCCTCTCTTTCTCTAGGAGTGGATCAAAGTGTGTATTTTTGGTATGAAAAGTATATTTTGTTTCAAGCCAACTTGGTTTGATCTCTATTGATCTATCTTATACATAAGGAATGAATGTGATTGAGTTAAGTATGCAATGAGGTGTTTATTGTAGAGAGAGTGGGAAGAATAACATAGAGAATGAGAAAGAAAGTGTATGAAATTTAGTGAAGAGTAGAGAAGAAGAGTTTTGTTTGAAGGATATGCAAGCTATTTTGAGACTGTGGTAGATGTATGAGATAGAGTATTGATAGTTGAGGTTTGCATTGTGTGTCTTGATTTTGTTTGCTTGATGTAGAGTTGAAGGACAACTTCATGATAGGGAGGTCCTTCTTTTCAAATCATTTTGGTATCTTGCCCTATTGTAGTTAGCTGCAGGTTTTTAAATTCCTATTTTTAAGCTTTCCCCAAGAGTAGTTAGCTTTGGTTTGCAAGTTTGGATCAATGATATCTTTTCATTGTAATCCAATATACTTAGTGGATATATTTTGTGGGAAAGTTCTTACCATGGTTTTTCCTGGTTTGGGTTTCCACATAAAAAATATTGGTGTCCATGTATTTTATATGTGTTGTTGATTAATTGTTTGTCGTTCATTAAATTTTTTATTAGACTAATTCAATCCCCCCTCTCAATCCTTCCTTGGGTTCAACAAATGTACCTCAAAAATAGGAACATGAAGAACACCCTCAAAGCACAAAGAAGTTGTAGATAGCTATCAAATAATGACTACTATAGTGTTGAATGAAGAACCTCCTCTAAAACCAGGATGTTGAATTGGATCAAGAAGACAAGAATCTAAATGAATTCCCCCAATGACACTACTCAAACAATTAGATGGAAAACAAAGGAAAACATCTAGTAATCGAATACATAGATGACACATGAATCTATATGAATGACCCCAACAATACTAATCAACCATTCAAGAGTAAATTGCTAGTCAAAAATATAGGTGCTAATAGTCTAAAGGACTAGTCAAGTGAACATAAGTCACCTCTAGAAAACTAGAATGCAAGACTATCTATATGGTAAAAGCTCCATCTTGCCAAAATACAACTATTGCATCTGGATAGTCCATAGAAACAAATACTAAACATATCTCACTCCAAAGTGAAGCCAAGGAAGCATTAGCACCAATAGTAGAAATCCATCCATAATGATGATAAAGGAGAGAGATGACAGGTCCATTGAAAATATATGTTACCAAGTAATGAATGAAGGAGTATTTGAATGTGCATAAGAAATAACTTATAATTGAAAAAGGGTCTGCAACAAATGCACACATGCATGGGAAAAAATTCTCTAGGATTCAATGTTGTTGTGGAGGGACACTCACAAGACAAAGGCGTGATGAAAAATTAAAAGGCACTACAAGAACCACCATGACACTTTATATTATAGTGCATGTACAAAATAAGGTAGAACCGAATGTACCAAATCTCCCAAAATGATACACAAAAGGGGCACTCTATCTCAATGCATCTACAAATAAATAAGTGCATGAAAAGGATTTTCAAAAGGCCCAAATAGGAAAAAGTGCTAGAAATACATGTAGAATAGCTTTAAGTAAGTCATCCAATGGAAAGAGAAAGTTTTCAAGAACCAAAATGACCAAATTATCAACCATAAAGATAAAACACAAAAGACTAAATAAAAAACACCTAGGGAAAAATCTAAAAGCAATAGTAATAGATCTAAATAGAACACTAAACCATCTTTCCAATCATATATAATTTTTCAAAAATAAATTTTGCATATGCAAGTTATAGCCTCGAAAGCGTGAAACCAAAGGTTGAATTTGGAGGCCATGTATTGAAAATTTATGTAGAATTGATAAAACCACCTGTAGATTTGGATTGATATTAAAACCATTTTTCTAGCAATGTCAGATTAATGTAATTTCAACCCTAGAGACCCTACAACACTTTTGAATAAGGAAACTCACAAAAATTGAGAAGGGTTTTGCTAAAACCATGCTCTAAACCCATGTTAAATTTTTTAACAAAATCTTGCAAGATCAAACAACAAATGAGAACACCTTCCACAAATGAGAGTAGTAAAAAAAGTATGCCATATTCCCCAAAATAAAATATTACGGAACGAATAACAATTTAATAATGATCTTCTTATAAAGAAACCATTAAGATACCGTAAGCCAAAAATAGGAGAACTAAGGTGAATGCATAAGGAGCTAAACAAAACTCAACTCTAGCTAAAATAGATACGCAACTAAAGCAACCAAACTTGAGCAACTAAGTGAGTACAAGCAAAGCATAAATAGTTGTTAAAATGCTCTAACAAAATCCACATTTAAGGCATGGTTACCTCTATACACTATCAACTTTCTTTTGTACATTTGAGCTTGCTCAAAAGTGACAAATACTGTACCTTTCAAACATATAAGGAATTACTTTCAAATCATAGATAAAGAATTGGCCTTTCAAAAAAGTGTAATCAACTTTAGTGGAGTCTTCAATCACCCTCTACAAAGTATAACACACAATAGAGTAGATGGTGAAAATAAATGTTCAGTGAAAAATAAATATAAAAGGTAAAATATTGAGAGCCAATAGCCTTATGCATTCCATAGGTCATCTGAAAAAAAAAAATTCAATACTTGTGTTGGTCCAAAGTGTGCTTCTTATTGTGAAATCTCCAATAAATTAATTCTAGAAATCTAACAATTATAAAGACGCTTTAGGCATTGATCGCATCTGTACAAGGAGGAAAACCTATTGTTGGAGAGACCCAAAACTCTAATGGAAGCGTATGACTATTAGCATGTAAATGCGAATAATTTCCTCCCTAGCTCAATGATTATTCCAAATTATTGGCAACTAATCAATAATAGAATTGTGTTGGTCTTAATGTACTAGACAAATATATTATCCTTTCCTTTAGAAGATTTCACAAGTGATGTGTAGATCCCCATTGAGAAAGTTTTGAGCATGAAAAAGTAAAATTAATGCCTCGAATGGTATAAAACCATCAATATTTCAAGGCTAAATTGTGCATATAAAAAAGGTTTACCTTGAGTGCGAGCTTGACTAGAATACTATAGTAAGTAGTGATAATACAAAATAGCACAAATAAAAGAAAAAACTAGTGCTAATAAACCTAAGAGATGCCTCAAATCTATGCATTTAACCTCACAAACTATAAGACATTTCCTATATGCTTATTTTTTTTTAATATCATTCATTAGATCTAGATGAAAGTCTATAAACCCTATAATATATGACATATAGAGACAAAAATTAAGAATCAATTATAGAATCAATCTATGATGAACTCTTAATTAGGCTAGGTGTGAAATTATAAGAAGGGTTTTACTGGCATGGATCTGATAGTATGTTTGGAGTAAAAAATATTATAAATAAAATACCAAATATTTGACAAGCTAGGAGCATACAAAATAAGGAAAATGATCATATAAAATAGTATATTATAATTTATAAATTAGACTTTCATATATAGGAAAACTAGTGGAGGAGATTTGGACACAATAATTGACTATCCTTCCAAAGATTAAACACTTGTTAACTCACTTGAAAAGTGTTCTAGTTAGTGGCCACTATGTATGAAAGAGGTGTCTCACAAAGTGAGTATACATGTATCAACCACATGAGGTTCAATACAAATATCTAAATAACATATATTTAAACATGGAAGAGCTACCTAAAAAATGGGACCTCTATCAACCATAGAGAAAACCTCCCCGGAAAATGGAAGGATGTGGCCCTAGTGTTGATGAAATTATTCACCTTGGATGGGTGTTACAAAAGATTTCATATCCAGTTTTTCCATATACTAAACTGCCTAAGGATATGGCATTCAAATTAATTTCACTTACTAGGTTTGTTATTCATTATCTTAATATGTTGCTTGAGCTAAAGATAAAAATTTCCTACCCCTCTATTAGGGTTTGATTTCTTAGACTATAATTTTCACCTTGTGTTAACCACTCTTGGTGGATCCCTATCAAATCCTCCTAAACTCTTGCCATAGCCAAATCTAGTGATTAAGATTTTTGGGGTCCCTATGGTGAAAACCAACCCCACTATTGGTTCCTCTTCCAAATCTAAGCCTGTCCCCACACACTTTAACCCCATTAGATAAGTGAAGAAGAAGCCCTCTTATACTCCACCTCGTATGAAAGTGGAGGTACTAGGGTCAAGCAAAAAGGAGGAGATTGAGGATTCAAAGTCTTCTTATGGTTTGGAATCCAAATGGTCTCCTAAAACATCTAAGGAGGTTGCCCCCTTTCTCCCTAATTAAGAGACTCTTGACCCTAGGAAGATACCCCTTAATTTGGAGTCTAGGATTTTAAATATGGAGGAGAATGTGGAGCAATAGGAATTGGTGATCAAATGGCTCCTTTCATAGTTTGGCATGGCTATTAGGAATATTAATAAACACAAGGACGTGATAGAGGTTAGGGCGAGAGCAGACAAATGGGTTATCAAAGTAAACGATGAATACATCTAGAAAGAAGCAAGCAACATGGATGAAAAGTTGAAAAATTAGGAGAAAATTGAGGGGATGTTAAAAGAGATTTCAAAGAAGTTGTTTGAGAAAAATGAAGACAACATTGTTTTTCCAGAATTGAAGGAAAATGAAGAGATCCTTAAGGGTAAAATTGAGGAGATGTATAATTGAATATACTTGAGATGGTTCTGAAAAATTTATCTTATTTGAAAGCTATACATGAAGGAATTGACCATATGAAAGCCAAATGAAAGAGACACATTATGTCCCCTCTTGCTTCGATGGAGCCCTCTACTTCCATGGTCAAAGACTCCCCATACTTTCGTACTCCAAATGCTACAAAAGACTCCAATAATTTTTTTTTATTTCTCTAATAAAGTCCTTGGTTTATGTAAGGTTTGGCAAGAATCTAATGCCTTTGCCAAGTAGGCCATCTCTTTGTGTCTTTGGCACTTGGATAGTTTTGATCTTGTTTTTGTTGCTAGTTTTATCTCTGGTCTTTTGTTAGTCCTTAGTGCTTCTCTATTTTTTCCTTAGATAGGTGTGCACTTCTCATGCATCCTAGGTGGCACCTTTTTGCGGATATGTAATGGTATGAGCCTAACTCGCTTTTAATTAATCAAATCTTAAGTAAATGTGAATAGGTCACCCTAGAAAGCAATAATAACTAAATAGTTATATAATGGCTCTATTTAGTCTAACAAGGAGGATTTATGATGTCCCCTTTAGAAAGTAGTAAATTCAAGATTGTTCATTAACCCATCTTGTTTCCTTTCAGTTAATAGGAAAGATCCTAAGGAAATAATTTATTTAAAATTTAATGTTATCATTTTTGTTCACATAATATGGAATTGCTAAACCTAAAATTTAATAAGAATATCTATGGGGGCACTAAAAGTTTCTAAAAGAACCTAGTACTTTTCAAGGGAGCATCTTTGATAATGATTAACTTGCCATGTTTGGCTAGTAGTTTCAATGTGGGTTGAGTTTAAAAAATAAAAATTATTTACTCAATCAAAAGAGGGTGTGAGTCTTGGTTACCATATATCTAGCATAAGTTTTATTTTTCATCCATTTATCTTCTCCAGAAAGTGATTGGTTCTAAGAAAATATTTAATATAAATTTGATGATCATAGAGATGTCAAGAATTAATTTTTCTTAATTATACATCTATATGAAAATATAATTAAATACTATGAATATATTAAAATACATATATCTAAGAGATGTGAGAGATACCCAATTTAGATGTTTATCCAACTTTTGTCAAAATCTAATATGAATTAATGAATACAATATTTCAAAAACATAAGTAAAAAAATACAATATTTATTTCATTTTCCACCACTAGATCACTTATTTTTCATGGAACATAAATTTAGCTAAAAATATAGAAATAACTTTTTGAAAATTCAAATTTTTTCACTAAAACATTAACAAGTAAATAACTAGGTTGAAATTTATTTTCTCTACATACAAACTATCTATTATTAGTAACTTATCAAGATAGTTATACAATCAGTTTACCTTTTAATATTATATAAGATAATATTTTCTCTTACCTACCCTTCTTAACCATTGGATGACTAATTCAAAAAAACTATATCATAATTATTAAATCATTTAATCATTTATTATATCTACCTATCCCTATCTGCTATAAGTAATTTTCAAAGTTTAGTAATTTCCCTTCCCAAGATAGATCATTGATTTGCCACCAGTCCAAGTTAAATAGAAAATTGTAAACATAGCTCTTTGAAAGTTAAAAGTATTGATTTGATTTTACAATAAAATAATATTTCTCTTACCAACCCTTCTTAAGGTTTGGGAGGCATTAAAAAAATACCATATCAAGCTTATCCTTAACTACTCAAGAAAACCATCCAACACTAGTTTACCATGAGGCATGAGGCATAAATTTATCGACTTTCTAAAAATTGAAATCATTGATCCAGTTTTCAAATAAAATAATATGTCTCTTACCTACCCTTCTTAACCATTGGATGGCTTACAAAAAAAAACATACCAAAATTACTCTTACTTACTTAAGATACCATTGGATCATTAATTTAACACAAGGCACAAGTTTAGTGGAAAGTTATAGAAACAACTCTTTTAAAATTGAAACAATTGATTTACTTTTAAAATAAAATAATATTTATGTGACCTACCCTTCTTAATCATTGGATGACTTATTCCAAAATAATTTAATTAGAAATCATTGATTCTATTTTTAAATAAAATAATATTTCTCGTACCTACCAATCTTAATCATTGGATGGCTTAAAAAAATGGTGCCAAAATTACTCTCATCTACCTGAGATACCATTGAATCATTAATTATTCCTCTTACTAACCCTTCTTAATCATGAAGTAATTTCCATATAACCATTCACCTATTTATTGTGCTCCATCTATCCATTTTAGCCAATGCATCCTCCTCTATCTCATTATCTTTTCTAAATTACCTTATTGATGTGGGCATATTCTTCCAAGTGGGTTTGTGTATTCCAATCAGAGAAATCCTGTGACAAAAAATCAATAGAGGTAAGTATTTTATTTCTTTGTTTCTAATAAATTTAATAGTTTGTATTTTGATAGATGAGGTTTATTAATTCATAAATTTTTCAATTCATACTTATCACTTAGAATAGTTTCATTTGTTGAGTGAAAATATCTCAATGGATTGAGGGAAGTTTGCAAGTCAATAAATAACTCTTCAATTTTTATGTTCTTTTCCCCTTTTTCAATCTTTGATTTTCTCCACATTTTGGCTTTACAATGGTAGTCTGTTATCTCCCCTTTTGTTTGGCTTATTATAGCACATTAGATTTTGTTGGTTTTGTATGTAAACCTAAAATCTAATATATAAATAAGTTGGGTGTAACTCTTGACTATTTGATGAGAGATCATTCAAGAGATCTGATATATTGAATGAAAAACATATATAATAAATTTTAAAAGATATTTTATCAATTATAAAGAATAAAACCATTTACTATTAAGATTCTTGTAATCATAATAAATGAAGGCAACAAATTTTAAATCTAAATTTAATATTTTATACCGGATCAAAACTTGTCCTTTGTTCTACTAGTGGTGCTTCATCCAATCATTTGCCAAGATTTAGCATAGAAAAGAAATGGAAATTAATGAAAAATTAATAAGTATCCAAAAAAATTGTTTTTGAGAACAGAATTGGAGAGGGAAGAGAAAACAATGGGTGTGTTTCTCATGAGAATGAAAATGAGAAAGGAGGAAAGAGGAAGTACTCTAAATCTATATTGTATGTCTGGAATTAGTTAAGAGGTCCTCACACAAAAAAAATATATATATTTTTTTTAATTTTATTTGTATTTCATAAAAATTTGATGATTTATTTTTTTATTTGTAATTGAAAAATGAAAACAACAAGGATGCAAGAAGATCGTGGTTCTGTATACTACTGATTTGGACTCAAAAACTGGGTAAACTAATTGGGTGATGCATTGAACCATCTTGGTACCAAGGAGGATGAAAATCACGGAGGGTTGTTGTGTCAGAGTATTCTATCAACAAGAAACTAAGCATGGCGAGAAAAAGGTAATCGACAGGTAAATCAAGGAGGATCCGGTAACGCCCAGTGTAAACAGTCCTCCCCTTCAACCAAGTTCAGGAATCACACATGCTTGCCTGGATGTGGTCAAAGAAGAGCAAACACCTTATGCAGTTTCACCTCAGGTAAAACTTCTGTTAAAATCAGTAAGTGAGCGAGTTTTCTTTGATTTCATTCGAGCAGGTCTTTTAGGTTATCCGCATTTTGTATTGCTTGATTTCTGGTAATTGGTTTATGTGCTTGAATTGTTTTGGAGGCAGGCTGCATATCTTGATAACAACTCATCAAGATATCTTTCTGAATTTGGTCGAATTCAGTGCAATGTATCTTAATTTCGTCAGAGAGTGTTGAAGCTGGGAATTTGATCTGTAGCCTTAATGAAATGGTTGCATAGGAAACCACCTACCTGGAAAAGGAAGCTGTAATGGAAAACATTAACTTGATGAAGAACATACTAAAAACAGTGAAGGAGAAAAGGAATTGGACAAATCTGTAGATACTGTATTGCAAAGATCATTTGGACACACCATCGGATGGGTTTATTACACAATAATGGATCCTAATGGAACCATCAGGTGGTGTGTCCAAGAAGATCTTCGCAAGTACAGGATCTACAGATTTGTTCAATTTTTTCTGCTTCAACGTTTTGAGTATGTTCCTCCTCAGGTTCTTGGTTTCCACTATTACTTTCTTTTTCTGGTTTGCGGTTTCCTATGCAACCATTTTCACAAAGGATAGACTTCGAATTCCCAGCTTCAACACTCTCTCGACTAGATTCAGATACATTACCTCCCAAACGCTCTGCACAACAAATAAGTTGGATAACAAGATTTCTGTAAAGGTAAGTCAGTGAATTCGTTTTAACAAGTTTTCATTGGATAAGAAAATTGTTGTATTTCAAAAATATATTTATATTAACTTATAATGTATTACAAAACATATATATATTAACTTATAAAAAAAAATTTATATATATATATATTCCCATTCATATCCAGAAAGATGTAGAGAGAATATTGAACTTATTTCTCATAGAGGAGGTTTTTTATAGAACAAGAAATAACATTCATTGTATTAGGTTTTTGGTTTTTAAGAGGGGAACAATAATAACATTTTTAATTACAAAATTAGTCTTTTTAAATGTATAAAAGGGCTACTGTGTTGTGATCATTAGCTTATTTTACTATGAGGTTGAAATACTACAATGGATCTCAAGTAATAGACTAGTTCTGAAATGGAGAAGAAACTTTATCAGATTAAGAAATTTCATTAGAATTTTAACAGACCAGGAGAAACGTTCATCTATTGATAAAGTGAAAACAGCGCACAACAGTAAAAACAAAAATACATTCAAACTTGAGCATAACTCTGCAAACTGCAATCTAATTATCTGCAGATTCTGCAATCAATGCTCCAATCTATGGTTTGGAGTACATCAAACGATGTGTGATCAACAGCGGCAAAAATAGAGCAGATCTGGCTGATTCGAACTCTCTCTTCCTTGTTTTGTTTGAAACCCACAATCTTCTTTACACAGTTATACTAACAGCATACAGCTCCTTGCCAAACTCACTTATAGGCATGTACTAATCTTCCAAGTAGTTTCTCTACAATAACACTATCAAGAGCAACAAAATAAACAATATAATAACTCCAAAAAACTTCACTCAAACTTACAGTCCATATAGCTAATAGCTCACTACTCACATTGCTCGGAGAGCTTAAGGCAGCGCTTTCACTTCTGCACAGCTAACACTCCACAACAAAACACAAAAACAAGCTGATCAATTAGCATACGTGACGTACACACAAATCAGATAATTGATACTTAAATCCACCAAGTCTGTTTTCATAAAGCCTCTAAGAGAGGAGAACACAGTATATTTTTTGTATTTGTAACATTAGCTTTTGTGATCTTTAGTGTTCAATGGTTTGTTTTAATATGATGATTTAAATAATGTCATTTGAATTTTGTTTTACAGTAGGTTTTGAATTTTCATTAGAGGACAGTAAAATGTGCTTCCACACTTCCTCTGGAAGTGATAGTCTATACCATTTGGAAAACATGTGGATTGTGGTTCATTTGTTCTTGTACTAATATTTTTTATGGATTTTTCTCAAAGATTGTTTCGATCTTCTGACATCTTGTTCTTATCATTTCAAAACAAATTTTGAAGGGGAATTCGATGGTGAAGTGTATGGCCTTGCTTAGTGCAGAGGTGATTTATTTTCAAGAGGCTTGAAACCAACTCGCCCAGTTTCGTCCCACACAAGATTGTTGGCAGATGATACTCGATTCTCACCGCAGTTCAACTCAAGCTCACTGCCATGAACCATTTCGATGATTACCATGCTGCATTTTTAACTATTAGTTTGTTCTACTGGTCTTCAAGCTCGGTTCTGCGAGTCTTCAACGATGCGAATAATGCATTATAGATGCATGGAAAATCAAGTGCAGTTCCAATCCATTTTTAGCTGCTATTATTTCTATATAAAGATCCCTTGTTGCTGAGTGTGTAAGTCTAAAATGAGTTTGTGAAGATTGTATGTGCAGATGCAATTGCAGACGTCTTTATTGAGGCATGATGTAATCCATCTTCCAGTTGAATGAATAAAGATTTATGTGTGTGAAAAAACAATCAAGTTTATTATCTCCCTATGTTGTTTTCTGTTTATCACCTTGTTTTCAGAATTTACCAAGAAAAGATGATAATTATTTGTGGACTGTTGTTTCTGTTCGAAATGGATTGAACTCTGATTCATCAATAGAAATTTTGAATAAACTTGAACAAAAACAAAAACTTTTCACACTTGAACTTAGAGAAGGATTAAACCTTATTAAAGCATGTCATTATGTTCATTCAAAATGAACAAAATTGAATTATCTTCTAATACTTATAATTGAGACTGACTCTTGCAAGAACAGTTTTGACCATCACATATATTGCAGCATTAAAATTTGTAACAATGAACAGTTTTCCACTTTGACTGAGATAATTAACATGACATTCTTTAAATCAAAATGACAGAAGAAAAGCAGATAACAGAACTCATGAATAAGACAGAGATGAAAGCAGAGTAAAAACATTTAACACATGACACAAAGATTTTCATAAGTAGAAAACTCTTTCGGGATAGAAAAACCACTTGATAAAATTTCCTTTTATTATCTTAAAGAGCACCAACTCTATACACTGAATTTTGAAGTCTCAAACTTCAAGGAGCACCAACCCCTATGTCTCATACAATGCTAGAAACCATCTCAAGTTACAATCACTAGTAACCTAATAATTGCACTACATTTTGCAATCACAAAATTATCAATGAATGGAAAGAGTTTGATATAGCAATATCATGCAATTATTCCAATTAGAAAAGATTGTCAATAAAGCTTTTCAAATCTCTGTATAGAGAGTACAATCTCAATCTCAACTAGAGAGAGTAATCTCAATCTCTGTAACACAAGTAGAGAGAGTAAAACTATCTCAATCTCTGTAATAATATCAATGCTCTATTTTGCAATCGGACTCTATATGCTTGTTATAACAATGATGCACAAAACAAAACTCTGTTACTGTGACTATATGCTCTGTATTTTTTTCAATGAAATCCCTGTCTATTTTCTGTCTCGGGTATGACTATATATAGTAGTAAAATGTCTATCATGAATGTCTTCAACCATAACTAGGGTTTATACCAAAAATAATCCCTCTTTCATTTCCCAAACAGAAAGAAATAACAAAAGCCTCCTTTTATTTTGCCATTTCTCTATTTTTGTAACATTATTCTCAACAAAAATTAAAATGCAAGATTTTATTTTTTACCATCTTTACCTTGTAGAAATCAAAGTGAAAATGCAAAGTGTGTTACCTGTTTTAGTAACCATTTTCACCTAAAAGGTATCGTTGCCGAATCCTTATCTTTCTCCACAAAATCTATGCCAAATGAAACTACGTGCCTGCAAACATAGCATAGCCAAGCTGCAAGTTGAAAATGAACAATAGAACACAAAACAATCCTCTGAAACACCCTCATGGCCGTAGCCAAGTTGAGCGTTCAAGCAGCTCAAAAAGAAATACCTTTGTTTGTTTGTTATTTCCCCTATGTCTAAAACTTGGCCATAATGAAACCTCATTTGGAGTCCACAAAACAAATATAAAAAACAATTAAAATTTGCCACTATCGATATGCCAACTCACTTCCATGCCAACGGTGTTAAGTGGACGCATAAAAATATATCATAATGCTGACAGCACTAATATATGTATTGTATAAACCAAGGCCAAAACAAATGCTGATAGCACTAATTAAAGTGCTAAACAATATAGTGCTTGGCTAAGTATGATAAAAGCACTAGGTGCTTAACAAAGCTATATTCAAAGTGCTAAAGCCAAGCACTCTAAAGTGCTAATAAATAAACTTGAAACCATGTATCAATGTCAAAAAGTATAACCGTTGTATATGACCAGTGTAATTGGTATCACGTGCACATCAAGGAATCTGTTTTTGTCATCAAGGACAACTAAGGGACAACAAACTCCCCCTTTGTCCTTGATGGAAAAATTCATGCCATCATTGACCATATAGTATAAAAAACTGAACAAATTGTGCCATGAAAAACACCTATAACATGAAACCTGTAAAATCATAAAACCATAGTGATACCAATGCTGCACTGAACATACAAATGTCTTTGATGACAAAATTCATGCCATCATTGACCATATAGTATAAAAAACTAAATCAATTGTGCCATGAAAAACACCTATAACATGAAACCTATAAAATCATAAAACCACAGTGATACCAATGCTGCACTGAACATACAAATGCCACTGTAACAAAACATGAAACCTATGATACCAATTCTGAATGTTTCTACCAATGATGCCTAGATATCTTCCCCTTTTTGTCTCAAGGACAAAGGGTAAAGTAGCAGAATGCTGCTTGTGGAGAGCTAAGCTCCCCCTTACTGAAGGCGGAGTTTTAAGCAAGAGTAGATTGAGAGATGAATCCCAACCTGTCCCTGAAACGTTCAAACACTTCTTTAGATAGAGCTTTTCTGAAAATGTCTGCCACTTGTGCCTGGGAAGGCACATACAACATCTAAAATTCATTAGCTAACACTTGTTCTCGTAGAAAATGTAGTTTTATAGCAACATGTTTAGTGTGAGAATGTATAACAAGATTCTTAGAGAGATTGATGGCACTAGTGTTATTAGAGAAAATGGATATGGGTTTGTCAACAGAAATACCCATATCAACAAGTTGATGAGACATCCAGATTAGCTAGGTACAACAAGCAGTTGCTGTGATATATTCAGTTTCTACAATTGATAAAGTGACACAATTATTCTTTTTACTATGCCAGGCAACACAACAATCTCCTAGAAAGAAAGCTTCACCACTAGTTCTTTTTTTATCATCCATACAACTAGCCCAGTCAGCATCAGTGAAACCAACAAGAGAAATCTTTTTTTCCAAGGATACCATAAACCATAGTCTAAAGTACACTAAATATACTTTAAAATTCTTTTCACAACATTTAAATGAGATTGTTTAGGTGCAGACTAAAAGCATGAAACCAAACATACTGCATACATCAAATCCGGTCTAGATGCAATCAAATAAATCAAGTTGTCTTTCATTAATCTATACTCTGATTGATTTACCTTTGGTGAGTCATCTAATTTGATCAACTTACAGCTAGTCTCCATTGGAGTGCTAATAGGTTTGTAATATATCATGTTAAAGTTCTTAAGCATTTCTTTTTCATATTTAGTTTGTGAGAGAAATATGCCTTGCTCAAGCTGCATTACTTGAAGACCAAGGAAAAAGGTTAATTCACCCAACATGGACATTTCAAATTCAAATTTCATGAGTTTTGAAAACTTTTTGGACAAGGAATCATTATTGCGGCCAAAAATAATAGCATCCACATATTCTTCAACAACCAATATGTCATCTCCTTCAGCCTTGACATATAAGTTTCTATCCACTTTACCTCTGATGAAGCCATTAGCTGTAAGGTGGGCATCCAACCTAGAATACCAAACTCGAGGAGCTTGTTTAAGGCCATAGAGAGCCTTTTTCAACCTGTATACATAGTTAGGCTTATTTGTAGAGACAAATCATTCTGGCTATTCCATATACACCTCCTCATCGAGATAACCATTTAGGAATGTTGTTTTAACATCCATTTGATAGACTTTAAAGTTTTAATAGAAAGAATATGCAAGAAATATTCTTATTGACTCTAGTCTAGCAACAGGTGCATAAGTTTCACCAAAAACTACACCTTCTTGTTGTGCATACCCTTTGCAAACAAAATGTGCCTTGTTCCTAACAACATTTCTAGATTCATCAAGTTTTTTTCTAAACACCCATTTTCCTCCTCTAACATTTTTATCATCTGGTCTAGGCACTAGTTCTAGAGTTTTGTTTTTCTCTATTTAACTAATTTCATCTTTCATTGCATTCAGCCAACAATCATCAATAAGAGCTTCAAAAATAGATTTAGGTTCAAAATCAATTACCAAATAGTAATGCTCAACCATTTGAGCTTGTTCATCATCTTTTTCTCTTCTTCTAGTCAAGATTCTTGCATCTATGTCACCAATAATTTGACTTTGAAGATGTCTTTTGACAATAATCCTGGAGGGTGTATGTAGAGGAGTTTATGTTTTAGGACTTGATGCACTCTCCTCATTTGTTACATATTTAGGAGCTTGTTCAAGTCTTATGGAAGTATCCTCCTCAACATCCTGCACATTATCACTTAGAAGCAATTGCTCATCAAATATTACATTAATTATTTTAACAATTTTATTCTAAGCTTTGCTATGAGTGGAGTATCCAAGAAAGACACCCTCATCAGTTGTAGTATCAAAATTTTTGAGGTTTTCTTCATCTCTTTTAATGTAGCACTTTCATCCAAAAATCTTAAAATATTTAATAGAAGCATCTTTACCATACTAGAGTTCATAAGGAGTAAAGGTAGATTTTACCTTGATTTGCACATGATTCATAATGTAGACTGTTATGTGCACAACTTCTTTCCAACTTTTGTTTGGTAGATTTGTCTCATTAAGCATTGTGCGACCCATTTCTTGGACTGTTCTATTTTTTTCTCTCAACCACCCCAATCTGTTCAGGTGTCCGACAACATATTGTCTTTTAATGCCATGGTTTTCACAATAATCAATAAATTCTTGTGATGTAAAATCACCACCCTTGTCTGATCTTAAGCATTTTAATTTTAGATCAGATTCACATTCAACCATCTTTTTGAAAATCTTAAATCTATCAAATGCTTCAGATTTGTGTTTGAGAAAAATGACCCATACCATTCTGGTATAGTCATCAACAAATAGCATAAAGTATTTTTCACCGTTTATTGATTGTGTCCTTGTAGGACCACATAAATCTATATGAACAAGTTGTAATGGTCTTGTGGAAGAGTGTTCTTTAGATTTGAAAGACACTTTTGTTTGTTTACCTTTCAAACACTCTTTACAAATTGAGTTTAATGGTTTACTCAAGATAGGCAAACCTCTGACATTCTGATTTTTGCTAATTTTAACCAGATTGTCAAATTTTACATGTCCCAAGCGTTTATGCCATTACCAATTTTCTTCTACTTGATTCATAAGGCATATGCCTTCATTGTTTTCATAATCAGTGGAGTCAAGCAAGTTGTAAACATTGTAAATTATTCTCAAACCAACAACAACTGTTTTACCAAACTTATTTTTAATAGCACAATTTTGAGCGCTAAAAGATACATTATAACCACTATCACAAATTTGGCTAACAATCAACAAATTGTGTTTTAACCCTTCAACAAAATATACATCATGAATTGGAGTATCATCATTTAGTAGTAATGTACCTTTACCTCTTACACAGGCTCTAGAATTATCACCAAATATTACAAAACCTCCATCAAAATCTTGCAAATAAAGAAATTTTTTTTTTGTCCTGTCATATGGTGCGAACAATCACTGTCCAACACCCACATTGATTTCTTATTTGACAGAAAAGTAGTTTGCACAATCATTGATTATTCAATGCTAGGTACAAACTTTTGTTTCCACACCTTATCAGTGTTTGCCTTTGATTTGCACTCAGTAGAGGCATGTCCAAAGGTGTTACATTTAATGCACTTCACAGTGTTTGGAAATCCATAGGCTTGTTTGTGTCCAAACATAGGAGTTCTATGCTACAAAAATCTACAAGTATTAACCTTATGGCCAAACTTATTGCAGTAAAAGCAATAGCCATGAAAGAACCCGAACCTAAATGGTGTCATTTTGTTATAAGCCTGAAATTGCTTTTTGTTTGCTGGCTTAGTAATTTGTTTTGATGACTCAGCCTTATCCAAACCTACACTAGTCAAATTTTTGTCATGTTTTTGCTTGCTCAAGATATCATTCAAATGCATGGTACTTTCATACTGTTCAATCTCTTTTTGTAGTTTTATTGTTTGCTGTTCTAAGGTTTCAATTTTCTTTTCTCTTTCTTCAAGAAGAGATTTCAGGTTTGTAATTTCCAAGTTTGAGTCATTCAACTCAACTTGTAGGATCTGATTTGACCTTTCATGAGAAGCTACAAGCTTCTTTAATCTCTTGATTTCTTTGAGAGGAAAAAGTAACTCTCCTTCAAGATCAACTTCACCTTATCCAAATCATTAACTTTATTTTCTGTTTTGCTAGTCAAGTCTTTCTTTGAAGGGGTTTCTATCTCTACCATGAACAAAGTTTCATCACCTTCATGAGGTGAGTTATCTGATTCAACTTCAGAGTCTTCTTTAGTAAAGAGACTTTTCTTTTTCTTGAAGGAATTAAAATTCTTTTTAGGATTCCACATTTTCTTTTTCTAGAATTTTTCTAGTTTTTCTTCTTCACTATTTTGATCACTCAGAGGGAATTGAGAAACAAAGTGTCCAATTTTGCCACAATTAAAGCATTTGAAGGGAATTTACCCTTATACTTATTTTTCATCTTTCTAACAAGCAAGGCTTCTATAGCATTTGAAAGTTCAGATTCACTATCAAGTTCCTCTTTCATTTTTGCTTTGAAAGCAATCTCTTTAGAAGTGAAAGGATTATTACCAATCCTCATTTCATAGGCTGTGAGGATGCTTTGTAAGATACCAAGAGACATTGTAGAAAAAATCTTCTTTTCTTCTAAGGTTGAAATCTTATTTTTTAATTTAGCTAACAAGGTTCTAGTAACCTTTCTAACAACATCTTTTTCAACAACAGTTTCACCAAGACCTCTTTCAGAGTTTACAACTTCATCTATTATGAGAAAATAGCTTGCATTAGTCTCATCTTCTTTCATTCTCAAAGAATCAAACTAATTCTTGAGTGTGAGAATTTTAGATTCTTTGACTTTTCTATCATCTTAATAAATTGTTTCAAGTTTGTTACATATATCATAGGAAGATGCACAATGCTTGACCTTTACAAAAACATCCTTGGTGAGACCACACAAAAGAGAATGCTTAGCTCTAGAATTTAATTTATATTGAGTTTTAGCCTTAGGATTTGAGGGAATAGTAGTAGGAACAACATATTTAGTTGTCACAATGTTCCATACATTAACATCAACAGAGATCAAGTATTTTCCATCCTGATCCTCCAAAAAACATAATTTGTGCCATCAACGAGGGGAGTTCTTGAAAGCAAGGCACCTTCTTGTGTTTGAGCCATGACAATACTTCCAAAAGACCAGGAACAATCCCTAGGATAGACCTATATGAAGGGACCCTATGCTTTGATACCACATGTTGGAAGTGGATTGACTCTAAGAGGGGGGGGGCGGTTAATCAGTGTCAATAGAAATTTTGAATAAACTTGCACAAAAACAAAAAATTTTCACACTTGAAATTAGAGAAGGATTAAACCTTGTTAAAGCATGTGATTATCATTATTCAAAATGAACAAATTGAATTATCTTCTAATGCTTATAACTGAGAGTGACTCTTGCAAGAACAAATTTGACCATCACATATATTGCAACATTGAAATTTGTAACAATGAACAATTTTGCACTTTGACTAAGATAATTAATATGACATGATTTGAATCAAAATGACAAAAGAAATACAGATAACAGAACTCATGACTAAGACAAAGATGAAAGTTTCAAAGCATTCTAATGAGGTAGAGTAAAAACATGTAACACATGACACAAAGATTTTCATGAGTGGAAAACCCTCTTGGGGTAGAAAAACCACTCGGTAAAATTTCCTTTTATCATCTTAAAGAGCACCAACTCTATACACTAAATTTTGAAGTCTCAAACTTTAAGGAGAACCAACACCTATGTTTCATACAATGCTAGAAACCATTTCAAGTTACAATCACTGGTAATCTTATAATTGCACTACATTTTGCAATCACAAAATTATCAATGAATGGAACGAGTTTGATATAGCAATATCGTGCAATTATTCCAACTACAAAAGATTGTCAATAAAGCTTTTGAAATCTCTGTATAACAACTAGAGAGTACAATCTCAATCTTAACCAGAGAGAGTAATCTCAATCTCTATAATACAAGCAGAGAGAGTAAAACTATCTCAATCTCTGTAATAATATCAATGATCTACTTTTCAATCGGATTCTATATGCTTGTTATAACAATGATGCACAAAACAAATCTCTATTACTGTGACTATATGCTCTTTATTTTTTTCAAGGAAATATCTATCTATTTTGTTGGCATTGTGTTGTCATTGATGTCAATCGGTATAGGATGTTACCAGTATCTCTGACATTGATGTAAACTAGTGAACAAAAGGTTGTTGGCATTAGAGTATAATGTCAACTGAAATAGATGATGGACCGGTAAGGGAGAAGGGTTGATGTGTTGTCATTGGTGACAACGAGGTGACCATCTTCATGCAGAAGAAAGAATCGACATGTACCAGTATGATTGATGTGCAGTAATGTGACTACTCTGAAAAAAGGCTGACGACCAGGATGAAGAGAGTACATGATGAGATTTGGTTATGCTGAAGTAGCAGAATATTGTTTGGTTCACATCAACACCGGAGGATAAGTAGAAGTGTGAGAAGGCCACCAACTTTCTAGTGTAAGGGTAAATAGCAGGTCTCCCACCAGATGAAGAAGTGTTCCTAGGCTAGGTGATAGGTTGACAAAGTATGTTCCCTTTGTATGGAGGATGACATATGTCTTGTGGATGATGTATCTTCCACTTAGTAAAGTCACACTTGTACCGGCAGAATGATTCCCTAAGATAGGTAGGTGATTGAATGCAAAGATCGGTTGTACAAGTGGAAGATGGGGAATCCTCCAAAGCATGAGATCAAAATACACACCGAATAAGAAAGGTGTGCTAACAAGATAGTGAAGAAAGAATGAGGAGTTGAGATGGTGTGTTTGTCATCTTGATAAACTAGATGAGAGTAGAACCAGTTTGATGGAGAAGAATGTTGGTATGTCTGCAGGAATATACGTAAGATACTGGGATACTGAAGGGAGGTTGATGTAGAACAGTTGGAGTATGATGACTTGGTGTCATCAATATGTCTCACCGGCAAGAAGGAAAGTATGTTTCCCACTAGCAGACACATTTACTATAATCTACATTAGTGATTGTTGACATGTTATGTCAACCGATGAAACATCAGAGAAGAGATAAGGAATATAAGGTTCTCACCTAATAAAGATGGAATTCATTGAAGGTTGATGACATGGTGTCATCAAGAATGGTTACCAATATGAAAGCCCACTGGTAATATGGACAAGGTGCAGGTGCAAAAGACTCCTACATGATGAGAATATGCATGTTTTGGATTGACATGTCTAAAGACCATTTTGAGTGTTCCATTGGCAGTTCAGCATAGTGCAGACATGGTGAGGTAACTGGTAGAGTGTGAGACACTGGCAGAGTAGTGAAGTGCAGACACAAGGTGTTATATGCTAGTAGGATTTGTTTACCGGTAGATGAAACCAGTTATTTGTGTGTTTGGTGACAAGGCATGAGCCGACAAAACAATGTTATGAAGTGGCAGATGAAACATGCATAGGTCGGTGAAGTGAGGTCGGTGAGGTAGTTGTGATTGGTTCGACATTAATGGTGACTACAAAGCTCAAGGTAGAGTTGTAGAGCTGTGCGGCTTGAGATCTAGGATATATTGATTGTACAGATCAAAGTAGGTGAAGGAAACAGCTGGGCCATTTATGGTGATTTATTGAGCAAAGCCGACAGATTGATTGCAAGTTGCTAAAAAGGAAGGCATGTTTTGGAAGACATGATAATGGCGGAAATGTGCAGGCAGTCATCTCAAAGTTGTTATCTAATCAGATATGATTGGATTCGATGTTCCTTGTGATCAGTGGAGAAAACCCTAAGGCGCCAAGTTTGAATTGGTTCTTGGTGGGAAGTCTGGGCTATAAATGTGCAAGCAAAAGACATTGTTAAGTGCTGCTGAATAGAAAAAGATAGGGATGCTGCATGTGAGAGAAAGTCAGTCAAGTGCTCAAATCATACCTAAAAAGAGAGACTAAGAGTGAAGGTGAACCTGGTTGAAGTGTTCAACCAATAGCTGAGTAGAACCGATAGTGTCCATACGAGCAAAGTATAAGTGAAGGAAGCTGCAAAGAAGGCAAACATAGAACCTGTAGAGTATAGTACCGATGAAGAGTAGAGAAGTGAAGAGGAGATCTAGTAGAGCAGAAGGAGAGTAGAGGGGAACCGGTAGATTTTACCAGCAATGAAACAATAGATGAGAGCAACAAAAGAATGAGCTCATATAGCTGAGAAAGTGTCACACCAGAAGAGAAAGGTATATGAGATGGTTGCAAGATTCACTTGTAATAGAAGTACTAATTTTGTATTTAGAGTTATCTTTGTGATCACTGAGATGTAGATTGGTGCAGGGGTTGTATCTCTTGAGGGTTGTAGCCCATAAACTAGGTAGGGGTTGGTGCTCCTTGGGTTGGTTCCTTAAGTCAGGGGTTGGTGCCCTAAACATTGTAATAGTTTTGATTGTGAGGTTGGATTGGAGCAGTAGACTCCAGCAGCATTGCTCACCGATGTATTTCCCATCTTGGGTTTTCCTTGTACATTCGGGTGTTATGTGATGTCCCTTTGTGTGAATTCATTTGTGTTTAGTCTCCTCTCTAATCGGTAAGTCTTCATTCAGCTAGATGTGTTAATTGGTATGCTCACATAGGATAGTTAATAGGACAAGATTGAGAATCATTGATTCACCCCCATCTCAATGGTGCATTGTGTCTAACATATTTTATGTCTCAGTTATGACTATATATAATAGTAAAATGTCTGCCATGAATGTCTTCAGCCATAACCCTCGTATAGGGTTACGAAACCATAACTAGGGTTTATACCAAAAACTAAAATGCAACATGTAGAAAATAAAAATATAGCTGCCAGAGAAACAACTACTTAATTTTCCTTTTGCAATGTTTGCCCTTTTTAACTTTCATAGAATTCTGTTAGGTCCTGGAGGCAACTGAGAGGGGGGGGGGGGGGGCGTGAATCAGTTGTCTAATAAATTTAAATCAAAAACAAATTAACCAATTTACTACTTAATACCGGTGAACCGGTCTGTTATACCGGTGGACAGTTTTGACAGATAATTGCAATATCGGTAAAAATTAATGCATGAAACAAGAAGAAAAAGTCATCCACAACACATAACACCAATATTTGTATGTGGAAACCCTATAAGGGGAAAAACCATGGTGGGAAACCTTACCCACAATCAGATGATACTACTGTAGATAGTAAGTGTACATAAATGGGGTCTGCACATGCAGAAAGGCCAAGTGCCTAGAGTTCATTACTCAATCACAAATGGGAGTCACACTGACTACAATTGGATGGTTAAATCTAATAAGAATGTACTACTCAAAATAGCATCTTCATATGTTGGATTCCGTACCGGTGTAGTTCTAATATGCTTTCACAAAAACCTAACTTCACCTTCAAATGATGTCTATGTGTACAGCTTTGCTTAATCTCTCATATACCTTTACTTTTATCCTTTTCGCATTCCACATTCGATCTTACAATTAAGACCTTACATTTATACCATAACCTAAGACCAATTTTAGTAGGTCGGTTGTACAAGATATTGCAATAAAATCATTTTATAAACAATACAATATCTGATGCAATAACCGATTCAACATGTCGGCTTAATGCATTTACAATCAATAATTAATCATCTCCATAGCGTGTCGTGCTGATCTGGAAAAGATAAACCCGTCAGTGCATAACCTAGACCTATTTGCTGGTAACAACAAATATGCAAATACGAATATGCCAATAAACAATTCTCCAAGATAAGATGTCCAAATAATGTCTTAGACATTACCAAGTGTTTTCCATGCCATTCCAAGTGCCATTGAATATTATATCCTACTGTGTATGACATACCGGTGACTGTGCAAAAGTCACTTGCTTGCTGATGTATGTTGCTGGATCTCCAAGGTGCTAGAGTTTTAGTAGGTGTTGACATCAATGACAAAACCATACCAAATACCAACAATCTCCCCCTTTGGCATTGATGGCAAAACACAAGATGGAAAAACCATCAAAGTGCCAAAATAGAAATGCCAAATACAAAAACCAACAATCTCCCTAAAGTAACAATCTCTCCCCCAAAGAGTAACATGATTTTCCTTATGTTTTTTTGTACCAATCTCTCCCTAAAAGATAATGTGTTTTTCCATAGATATCACTCCCCCTTTGACATCAAATGCCAAAGTACAACAAAATCAAGTTCACATACAAAAATACCAACCAATTTCAATTTACCAACTACTCCCCCTGAGAAGTAGCTTCCTCATCAAAGCCGAAGTAAAAATATTTCTCTGTTAATTCTACCAGTTGATGACAGACATCAACTCTCTAAGTATCTACTGTTGGGGGTATGACCCCAAGTTATTCTCTAAGATATTCAAAATTCTCCTTAGGTAGAGGTTTAGTAAAAATATCTACAAGTTGCTCTTTAGTATTCACATAAACTAGTTTTATTTCTTTTGCTTCAACATTCTCCCTTAGAAAATTCAGTTTGATGGAAACATATTTTGTTTTAGAATGTAATATCAGATTCTTAGATATATCAATTGTTGTTGTGTTATCACAATAGATAGTTATAGGTTCCTTGCATTTTACCTTTAAATCTTTCAACAATTGTTTAAGCCATAGTACCTCTATACACTTAGTTGCTGCTGCAACATATTCTGATTCTGTTGTTGATAAAGATGTACAGCTTTGTTTCTTACTCAACCAAGAAACTAATCTGCTTCCAAGAAAAAATGCTCCACCGATGGTGCTTTTTCTATCATCCACATCTCCTGCCCAATTTGCATCTGTGTATGCACATAGGTCAAAGTTTTCATCTCTAGGATACCATAATCCAAGATTTGTAGTGCCTTGTAAGTATCAGAAAATCCTTTTTACTGTTGATGCATGATTTTCTCTAGGATTACTCTGAAATCTTGAAACAATACATACTACATTCATAATATCAAGTCTTGTTTGTGTAAAATATAGTAAACCTCCTATCATAGATTTGTACCTTGTTGGATTAATAGGTGTAGATTCATTCCTTAAAGATAGTTTGTCATTTGTAGTCATAGATGTGCTTAATAGTTTAGAGTTCTCCATCCCAAATTTCTTTTGTAACCCTTTTAAGTATTTTGATTGACTCAAGAATATACCTTTGTCAGTCTGTGAAATCTGCAATCCTAAAAAGAATATTATTTCACCAATCATAGACATTTCAAATTCTTGCTGCATTTTAATACAAAAGTCTTTACACAATCCAACTTCTCCTCCAAAGATTATATCATCAACAAAAACTTCTATAGCCAAGATGTCATTATTAGTCACTTTATAGTATAAGTTATTGTTAGCATTACCTTTAGAAAAACCAATTTTCAAAAGATACTTATCCAATCTTGCATACCAAGCTCTTGGAGCTTGCTTCAATCCATACAAAGCTTTCCTTAACCTACAAACCATATCTTTTTCATCTGTCAAAGAAAATCCATTAGGTTGTTCAATGTAAACTTCCTCTTCAAGATCTCCATTCAGAAATGCACATTTAATATCCATTTGATATACTTTGTAGTTCTTATGTGCCACAAAAGCCAAAAACAATCTAACTGCCTCAATTCTAGCTATCGGTGCAAAGGTTTCATTATAGTCAACTCCTTCTTTCTGAGAATATCCCTTACACACTAATCTTGCTTTATTTCTGATAACCTTTCCATCTTCATTAAGTTTGTTTTTGAATACCCATTTTGTTCCAATTGCATTCTTATCTTTAGGCCAGGGAACTAATGTCCAAGTGTTATTCTTCTCAATTTGTTCTAATTCTTCTTCCATAGCTTTAGTCCAATATTTATCTTCACATGCTTCATTAACTTATGATGGTTCAATTTGAGAAATAAGACATACCTCTTCATTTGCCAATCTTCCTCTTGTCATAACTCCTTTATGCTTGTTTCCAATTATCTGATCTTCAAAATGATTCAATCTTACATACCAGGGTGTCTTTGTTTGTTGTTGTTCCTCAGCCACAGTGGAATTTTCAGATGATACCAGTGTAACTAGATCATCACTTTGTATCGGTGGATTCAGTGTAGGTTCATTTGTTAGAATTTCTGTTGCTGGTTCAGAATCTATATACCTTGAAGTTCCTCTGAATTGTTCATCAATCTTTACATTTGTACTCTCAACAATTTTCTGCAATCTCTTGTTAAAACATCTATATGCTTTACTCTTAGATGAATAACCAAGAAATATTCCTTCATCACTTCTAGGATCAAATTTCTCAATATACTCATCTCTTCTAATGTAACATTTACTTCCAAATATTCTAAAATATTTAAGAGTAGGAGTAATACCAAACCATAGTTCATGAGGGGTCTTACCGGTTTCACCTTTGATGTGAACTTTGTTGAATGTATAAACCATTGTACTTACTGCCTCTCTCCAATATACATGTGGTAGATTTGTTTCTGATAACATACTTCTGGCTGCATCCAAGATAGTTTTGTTTTTCCTTTCAACAACTTCATTTTGCTGTGGTGTCCAAGGTGCTGATAGTCGTCTTCTAATTCCATTCACTTAACATAATGCATTAAATTTCTTAGATGTAAATTCTCCTCCTTGATCTGATCTTAACATTTGATTTTCTTACCAGTTTCATTTTCAACCATTGCTTTGAACAATTTAAACTTTCCAGGTGCTTCTGATTTTTCTCTGAGAAAAGTAACCCAACACATTCTAGAATAATCATCAATGATTAGCATGAAATATCTATCACCTTGTAAGCTTTTAGTTCTAGTTGGACCACATAAATCAGTATGAATTAAATCAAGAGCATTATTGGATTTTTCTGGAATACTTTTGAACTAGCTCTAACTTGTTTTCCAAATTGACATTCCTTACATACTGTATTGTGAGGTTTGACAATTTTAGGTAAATCTCTAACTGCCTTAGTAGTACTAATTTTTACCATGCAATCAAAGTTTACATGACAGAGTCTCTTATGCCATAGCCAACTTTCATCTAGATGTGCAATCAAGCATGTCTTTTCATTATTATTCAAGTGAAAGATATTACCTCTAGTCTGATTACCGGTTGCAATTTCTAAACTAGTTCTATTCATGATTTTGCATTTTCCATTTTTGAATTGTAACTGAAATCCTTTCTCAACTAATTGACCAACACTCAAAAGATTATGCTTTAAACTTTCAACATAGTAAACATTGTCAATGTTATGCTTACCATCAAGAGATATTGAACCCTTACTTTTGATTTGACAAGCTTGGCCATCTCCAAATCTCACTAAGCCTCCATTATATTCTTGAAAGTTCAAGAATTTACCTTTGTCTCATGTCATATGATGTAAGTATCTAGAATCAATGATCCATTCATCCTTTACTTCAATTTTAGCTGCCAAGGCCTACTCTACCGGTTGGACTGCACGTGCCTGTTGATCTTCTGTTATAGCAACAAAAACCCATCCATTGTCTATCGGATCTTCATCAAAATCATCAGTCACTCCTTCATCAACAACATAACAAGATTTGTCCCTATTCTTCTTAAATCTGTATCTCTGATATTTAGGATTAGGTTTTTATGTCCTTCTAGCTTCTTCTCTTAGTCTAGCATGTCTATTGGGGCATCTTGAAGCCATATGACCAATCTTATTGCAGTTAAAACATTTAAAGGGTGCTTTACCTTCATACTTACTTCCAACTGGACCTTTAGGCATTTTTCTTGCAAATAGTGCTTTAAGCTCTTCAAGTTCTTCATTTTCTCTCCTACTTTCCTCAAGTTCTCTTGCATAAAAGGCTTTCCAATCAGATTTGTCAAATGATGATGCAGATGATGTTGATGCTTTAAAGGCTAAATCTATTTTTATAGTAGCAACATGACCAAATTCCTCAATTTCAAAGGCTGAAAGTTTTCCAATCAATGTATTCCTTGTTACTGATGTGTTAGGCATTGTTCTTAACTCATTTATAGCAGTAACCTTCATTTTATATGCCGGTGGCAATCCTCTTAAAACTTTTGAAACAATTTCATCTTCACTTACGGTTCCTCCACAACATTTAATACCCAAAAAAATTTCATTAACACTTTCCATAAAAGCAGAAATCCTTTCATCTTCTTCCATTTTCAGATTTTCATACCTAGCCTGGAAGCTTTCAAGTTTTGCAATTTTGACTATGGAATCTCCTTCATTCGGTGTTTCCAAATGATTCCAAATAGCTTTAGCAGTTGATCTATCTGATAATCCCATGATTTGCTGATCTGTTAATGTGCTCAAAAGTGCTTCTCCTGCTTTGCAATCATTTTCCTCATCTTTAGTCAAGTTGGGTGGATTAGGCTGACTAGAAGTAGGAGCAATGTAGCCATTCTTTGTAACATCCTAGATGTCCTTTCCAATGCAATTCAGATGTGTCTCCATTCTCATCTTCCATATGCCATAGTTGATTCCATCAAGTTTAGGACTGTCCTTCCTGAAATAGTTAGTAGACATTGGATCTCCTCAAGCTGTTAAACTTCTGCAAAAAGAGGACTTAGCTCTGATACCAATTGTTAGGTCCCGGAGGCAACTGAGAGCGGGGGGGTGAATCAGTTGTCTAATAAATTTAAACCATAAACAACTTAACCAATTTACTGCTTAATATCGATGAACCAGTTTGTTATACCGATGGATAGTTTGGACAGATAATTGCAATACTAGTAAAGATTAATGCATGAAACAAGAAGACAAGTCATCCACAACACATAACACCAATATTTGTACATAGAAACCATGTAAGGGGAAAAACCACGGTGGGAAACCTTACCCACAATCAGATGATACTACTACAGATAGTAAGTGTACATAAATGGGGTCTGCACATGCAAAAAGGCCAAGCACCTAGAGCTCACTGCTTAATCACAAATGGGAGTCACATTGACTACAATTGGATGGTTAAATCCAATAAGAATGTACTGCTCAAAATAGCATCTTCATATGCTGGATTCAGTACCAGTGTAGTTTTGATATGCTTTCACAAAAACCTAGCTTCACCTTCAAATGATGTCTATGTGTATAACTCTGCTTAATCTCGCATATACCTTTACTTTTATCCTTTTCGCATTCCACATTTGATCTTACAATTAAGACCTTACATTTATACCATAACCTAAGACCAATTTTAGTAGGTCGGCTCTACAAGATATTACAATAAAATCATTTTACAAACAATACAATATCCGATGTAATAACCGATTCAACATGTCATCTTAATGCATTTACAATCAATAATTAATCATCTCCATAGCATGTCGTGCTGATCTGGAAAAGATAAACCTACTGGTGCATAACCTGGACCTATTCGTCGGTAACAACAAATACGCAAATAAAAAATTCTCCAAGATAAGATGTCCAAACAATGTCTTCAACATTACCAAGTGTTTTCCATGCCATTCCAAGTGTCGATGAACATTATATCTTGCCAGTGTACCACATACCGGTGACTGTGCAAAAGTCACTTGCTTGCCGGTGAATGTTGCTGGATCTCCAAGGTGCTAGAGTTTTAGTAGGTGTTGACATCAATGACAAAACCATACCAAAATACAAACAAATCCCTCTTTCATTTCCTGAATTGAAAGAAATAACAAAAACCTTCCTTTTATTTTGCCATTTCTCTATTTTTGAA
Source organism: Cryptomeria japonica (assembly GCF_030272615.1). NCBI lineage: Eukaryota > Viridiplantae > Streptophyta > Pinopsida > Cupressales > Cupressaceae > Cryptomeria > Cryptomeria japonica. The sequence goes on from NC_081414.1 coordinate 349,120,074, forward strand.
ACATTATTTTCAACAAAAAACAAAATGCAAGATTTTATTTTTTACCATCTTTACCTTGTAGAAATCAAAGTGAAAATGCAAAGTGTAATACCTGTTTTATTAACCATTTTCACTTGAAAGGTATTGTTGCCAAATCCTTATCTTTCTCCACAAAATCTATGCCAAATGAAATTGCATGCCTCCAAACATAACATAGCCAAGCTGTAAGTTGAAAACTGAACAATAGAACCCAAAACAATCCTCTGAAACACCCTCATGGCAGCGGCCAAGTGTAGGGTTCAAGCAACTCAAAAATAAATACCTTTATTTGTTTGTTATTTGCCTTTCGTCGAAAAATTTGCCATAATGAAACCTCATTTGGAGTCCACAAAATAAATACCAAAAACCATTTAAATTTTGCACTATCAATATGCCAACTCACTTCCATGTCAACGGTGTTAAGTGGACCCATGGAAATATATCATAATGCTAACAACAGTAATATATGTGTTGTATTAACCAAGCCCAAAATAGATGCCGATAGCACTAATTAAAGTGCTAAACAATATAGTGCTCGGATAAGCATGATGCAAGCATTAGGTGCTTAACAAATCTCTATTCAAAGTGCAAAAGTGAAGCACTCTAAAGTGCTAATAAATGAACTTGAAACCATGTATCAATGCCAAAAAGTATAACTATTGTATAATGACCAATGCAATTGGTATCAAGTGCACATCAAGGAATCTCTTTTTATCATCAAGGACAACTAAGGGACAATAGTTTCATGTGCTATGATAACTCCACATTTTTTTAAAATTTAAGTTCTAAATTTTAAAGCTTACATTAGTTTAATTCTACTATTTCATGGTTGAATTGTAAATTTTGCCTATAAAACTTCATTATTACATACACGAAGGGAAAAAGGGGATCAAAATAAAATATTACAAGCATAATAGTTGGAGTTACTGGCATAGTAGTAATTTTTAATAATTTTAAATTAATTAGCCGATAGGATTTTTTTAAGGTGGAGAATGTTAATACATTCATGATCAAAGAAAGGTGTTGAAAATTGATGCTTCTACATATAGTTCCATCGTCAGAACATGCAGTTCTACTATCGCACCTAGCCTCACTCTCATGCACTGCTAGGTGAATTGTAATGCACACTTTGACAGTTAATATGTTCGTATTGATGTATTGTATGCATTTTGCATGACTGATGATATTTTTGGGATTTTTAGTTTATAAGTCTTAAAATAAATTGGATTTCTATTTTTGTATGTTGTATGTTGGAGTTTAGTCTCTATTTTTAGAAAGACCTCTTGATTGAAGCATGATGTAATTCCATTGAATTGAATAAAAAATTATTTGTGTGTAATTTCGTGCTTTGTTTTTCTTCTATTTAATGTTTTGTCTTTTATTTATCCCCTATTTTAAAATCTACAAAATGGTATTAGAGAAGAGAAAAAGATCATGGGAAGATTGAGAAAATTAAATTATCAGAACCTGGTGGATCGTTTGCTAGGTTAGATCTTTTAGTGGGTTAAATTGCTAGAGATGGGATAGATCGCAACATTGTTTCTTGTAGGTTTATATTTGAGCCACTAGTAGAAGAAGAACACCACATCCTTCTAGGATGAGATTATGCACAATCTTAAAGCCTAATTCGTTGTTACTGCTAAGAGGCCTAGACAAATCTCTACTGCAAAAAGGACAAGAAACCATTGCAAAGAAAAATTGGTCAAAACATTCAATATTGTAGAGGAATTGGATCACAGTTTTATTGTGTTTAAGATTTGTCAAAGGAAGATTCAAGGTTATAGATATAAATGATTTCTAGCCACTATTAAAAGATAAAGATCAAGACTCCTTTTAACAAGAAAAGAGTCTGCTCACAGATTATGAGGATATCATATTTAAAGAAGAAATTTTTTGGATGTAAAAGTCTAGAGAGAACTAGCTCTAGATGGGTGACAAGAATACTAAGTTCTTCCACAATGTGACAAAGATTCACAAGAACAAGAATAGGATTTTAAAACTAGAATTGAATCAGAACCAAACTATAGAAGATCTTGAAGAGATTAAGAGAGAAATAATTTCATATTACTCCACTCTACTAAATAATTCAGAATGTTCTCACCTTGTAGAGAAGTGAAAGTTCTTGGCCTTGATTCCAAAGGTCATCTCAGATGAACAAAATCAAAAATTAAATGAGAAATTCTCACTGGAAGAAGTAACTCAAGCTCTTAACCAGCTTCCTTCTGGAAAGGCTCTTGGCCTAGATGGATTCCCTACTAACTTCTTCAAGAAATGCTAGAATATTTTGGGTCAAGATCTTGTTGAGGCTCTAGAGTTTGCAAGAAGATCAAGCAAGTTGCTCAAAGAAATCAACAATACGTTTATAGCCCTTATTCCAAACAAGGAGAAATCTTTTAAACTAGGGGACTTCAGGCCTATCTCACTTTGCAATATAGTTTACAAAATCCTCTCAAAATTCATGATAAATAGAATGAAGCCCCTTATGGATTGCATTATATCAAATGAGCAAATTGGATTCATTCCTGGCCGCTCAATTCTTGATGCTATCATTGTGGCCCAAGAATCTATCCACACTCTTAAAAATATGAAGAGATCAATTATGATAATCAAATAGATATTTCTAAAGCTTATGATAATGTGGATTCGTGGTTCTAATGCAAAATAATGCACGCTTTTGGTTTTGACAAAAAATGGATCAACTGGGTTTTCGATTGCATTTCTACATACAAATTTTCAATCTTGATAAATGGGAAGCCATCAGGTTTCTTCTCTTATTCAAGGGGAATCTGGCAAGGAGATCCTATCTCTCCTTTTCTCTACATCATCATGGTGGAAGCTCTAGGGAGGGCTATAAAATCAAAACAATCTAATAACCTTTTGAAAGGAGTCAAAGTAACCACAAATTATGTTGTCACACATCAACAATTTGCAGATGATAACTTTTTGTTGGGTGCAGCAAAATTTGAGGAAGCAACTCAACTAAAAATGCTTTTGGAATCCTTTGGGAAGGCTTCAGGACAAATCAAAAACAAAGAAAAATCAAAAGTTTTCTTTTTCTCCACCCCCCTCCCCCTACAGGATAAGATTCAAATAATTTTGAACTAGAGAGCAAGCATTCTCCCATGCATGGGCATTCCAATTGACAGAGGATTGAGGAACACTAAGCTTGGGGACCCACTAAAGTTAAAGATGGATCAAAATATAAACTCCTAGAAAGGGAAATGGCTCTCATGGGCTGATAGATTAGTAATTCTCCAAGTAGTTATTTCGGTTCTTCCCATCTATCTTTTATCCTTCTTATCTCTATGTACTGGTGTAAATTCCTTCATCATCGAGAAGATGAGAAACTTCTTTTGGAAAAACACTAAAGAAAAACATAAAATTGCCCTAATTGCATTGGATAAAATCATTAAACCTAAATCTTTGGGGGGTCTTGGAATCAAAGATCTCAAATTGTAGAATAAAGCCTTAGGAGCTAAACTAGTGTGGAAGTTCATTAAAGATCCCAAATCAAGATGGGTTAGGATGATGGCAACTAAATATCTAATAGATGGGGATCTTCAAAACCTCCTTAGGGCTAATTTTCATCCAAAGGGCTCTAGAACTTGGAATTTTATTGTCTCTTGTATAAACTTAATTGTAGATTCCTTGTCTTGGGATATTCATGATGGTTCCTCTAGCCTTTTCTAGGAAGATTCTTGTGGAGGATACCCGAGCATTGATAGTTCGCTTAACATTCCAATAGTTAAGCATTGGTTTAAACAACACTTGGGATCTTGAGTCAGCGACTATATGGTTTTAGAAAGGACCTCTAGTATGCAAGAATGGAATTGGAAGCCTATGGAAGGATTTCCCATTTAAATTGATGAAATCAAACAGCTTTTAGATCTTATAAGAGTAAGAAATATTAATCCTAGAAGAGGGAAAGATACTCTTATTTAGGCCTACTCAAAAACAGGTCAATATAATGCTAAATATGGCTATAGGGTTCTAGATAACTTTTGGAATCAAGAGGAATAAGATATTCCAATAAGACTCTTTTGGAGCACTAAGATCATCCCAAAAGAAGGAATCCTTACATGGTTGGCCTTTAAAAAAGGATTCTTACTGCATAAAGGTTTATCAAAATGGGCTATGAAGGGCCCTTCAGATTCATCTTGTGTAAAGCCCATGCAAAGACAATTGATCACCTTCTCTTGAATTTCCCCTTTGCCTCTAAATTTTGGCGATTGATTTGTACAAAACTGGGGTGGATAATAGCTCTACCTAATGATATAGTCTCGATTTTCCAATGCTGGCCTCTTACTTCTAAGGAAAGCACTTTAAGTAGATTTTGGAAATTTCTCCATCCTACCTTGTTTGGGACATCTAGAGAGAAAGGAATCATAGACTTTTTGACGATAAAGGAAGGGGTTTTGAATCAGGTTTAAGAACAATTGAAACCTCAATTGTTGAGATGGTGAACTGCAAACTATCTTTCTCAACAGACTCTTCCAAAACCTTTTCTTCTTGGGATGAAAGTATAAGAAAGAACTCGCAAGGAATCAAGATTCCTCTCTCATTTGGGCAAAAACCTAATGCTCGAGGGGATGCAATATGGTTTCCTCCTAAGAAGGAATGGTTCAAACTAAACTTTGATTGAGCCTCCAAAGGTAACCCAGGTCCTTTAGGAATAGTATATGTGGTTAGAGATAATTTAGGGTCAATTATTGGAAAAATGGCCAAGCCATTGCCACCAGATACCAATAATATACCAGAATTCAAAGATTTTTTGTTAGGCCTAATGGATTGCCTCGATCATGGGTTGAGAAACATCATAGTGGAGGGAGATTTAGAGATAAAAATCAATGCAATCAAATTGAAGAAAACCCCAAACTAGCGACTACATGCAATTTTGGATAGCATAATTGACAATCTTGCTATATTAGAGCAATATGAGGTTAAAAATTTCTACACACAAGCAAATATAGAGCCAAATTCTCTCTCTAAAGCTGTAGCAGAAGGCATTTCCCTTCACTAATGGAAGCAGGGAGGCAATCATTAGGGCTAACCTACATAGTATTTCCATCTTCTACCAAAGACTCTATTAGATGCAAACTTTATGTTTATAATTTGTAGCAAATGGTATTCATTGCTCTGGGGAGAGTAGGGTAGATATTTACAAGGCCAAACTTAAGGGATTCAATCTATCTTTCTCAGCACTAGTTTCCTTTTTCTATTCTTTAGACTTTAATTTTGACATTAAAGTCTAGTGAAATGACTATTTTTTTGAATTTATGCCAACATAGAGTTTTGAAACAGACACGACATCACTCACGTTGCGTATTCTTGGCCTTCCTATCAGCGAATTTTCTGACTTACCTTCTGAAAAGACAGCCTACAGCCTACCATCATTGCAAGTACGAAGCATGTGTTGTCCATTAATTCTGTAGCGAGGAGCTTTGACATGATTAGAGACAGATATCCTTTGCCACCTTTCTAGGCAAACTCATTGCAAGGCATTTCCTATAAATGCATGTTGGAGAAAGTGCCATCTATCCTTTTCTCAGCTTCCTCTGCAAGTTTAATAACTAGTCTATCTCTGCAATTGCATTTAAAGTAGGCTAAGTTGCTTCAGACCCGCGATTATCAACAATTTTATCTTTGTAATTTCTCACAAAGAGGACCAAGGTGCTACAAATTCTTGAAGCTATGTCTAGTGAGGAGCCATATGGATTTATTATGAGCATCTACCCTAGACAAACCTCATGTTTTGGTGTAGACACTCTCATTTCTCTCCTGGCTTCCACTCGTCAAGTCTCCTTTAGGAAAATCATAGACCTAAGGCTGAAGAGGCTCCTTCTATTTCCCGAGCCAATGATTATCCTAGCCATTAAACTCATCCTTGGTAGTGGACATATTAGCAAGAAATAATATCCATGCAAAAATACCAACATCTCATTTCAGTTTGTCGCTTCCCTCATGGACCTAAAGCTCAACAAACAAGAAGTTTGGACCCTCACCAAGAATTTATTTCCAAATGACATCCTACTCAAATTGCAAGAGATTCTTAACAAGACACAACATGATTCTGGGGCCTCTCGGCCGAGCGAGAGAATTATCTTCAACATCCCTAGTGAGCTGATAAAATACTACCCTTTTCTACTTGACCTTACTGGCAAGGACCTTCAAAAGCACAAGTCCTTTGTAGGCATGGGTCTTAGATTTCTAAAATGGCAGTTTTTGGGGGAAAACCTAGAAAATTTGGGCAGGGATGAAGAGCTTGTGGAGTTTGCTAGACTTAATGCTATCCTGCCTCCAAAAATAGAAGCGGGGGAACCCCAAGAAGAACAGAGTAGGCGAGGTGGTTGTAGAGGCTCAAGTCACAATTCTGGTTGGGGTAGGGGTTGTCCTCAGATTAGAGGAAGAGGCCAAGCTCTAAAACCTCCATCAATGATAGTAGAAGATTCTTAACTAGATAGGTGTTTTAAGATGGGTTTTTTTTTCATTTTGAGGTTGTTTCAGAGCCTTTAGCTAGTTTTTAAATTTATCTGCTAAAACAAAACTTTCATCAAATTCTGCAATGCCTTTGTTTTCTTAGCTTTAAACTCTCAAAATATTTTTGATAGCCTGATCTTAAGGATTAATGTTTATAAGAAAAACTTTATGGCCATTTTGAGGTCAAAATTTTTTGAGGGCTTTGGAGCTGGTCTTTCCTTTCTGCGCATAATCAGGGATAGTTTCATTTTGTTTGTCTTTAGGCCCTCTGGGCCTTTTGGAAATCTGGGATTAAATGTTGTAATCTTCCTTATGAATTGATATATTAATTTGGCTTTCCCTTTATCGATCAAAAAAAAGATAAAGATCATCGAGTAAAGAAGAGTCTTCCAAAATAAATAAATATTGTTGTTATGAAACTATTGTAAAGATTGCAGGTCTTAAAGAAAATTCACGGGAACCAAAGTAAGGTAATTTATTTGCATAAAATAAAATATTAGTTTCAATGGGAAATATTGGTATAAAAAGAGTTAAGAAAGAAACTGCAAATTTAATTTGTGAAAAATGTCTTTTAAAAGAAGAATTAGTAAAAGTCAAAAATTCTAATTCAGATTTGATAGAAAAGATAAGATAGTTAGGAAAAGATATTTATGAAAGTTCATCTGACAATGATATTCTTCAAAAACAATTAGATAAAGTTAAACAGGAAAATGGAGAATTAAAAGAAAAGTTAAAGTTGTTTTATTATGTCAAGAGAAAGAATGAAAATTTTGAAAAACAGTTCGAAGTGTTAAAAAAAGAAAAAAAGTTTTTGAAAGCAAAGCCATTAGTTTGTGATGTATCATGCGGCACAAAATATTTGTTTTAGTCCCTTGAGAATTTAGTTGTACCCAAAGTTTCTTTGGGTGAAAATGGTGAAGTTTAAGATAAGGATATTTATGAAGCTCCAAATTTTTCATGTGCATGTTGTGATATGAAAACTAAAGTTGTTTTGAAAATAATGTTGGCTTGAAGATCATGCAAAAAATGGGTTATGAAAGAAAAGGATTAGGAAGGCATGGGAAAGGAATTTAAGAGCCCATTCAGCCAGTTATGAGACCCAAGTATGAAGGTCTCGAATATTGGAAGAAGGATAGATTTGATGTTGCAAGTATTACAAGTTCAAGAAAATCAATCAAAAAAATTTAGTGGTTGCATTGTCACAAAGAATGACATAAAGAAAAGAATTGTTGGGATCTTTCCCCTTGTTCAATTTGTGGGTTGAAGAATCATTGTGAAAATTCATGTTGGAATAAGGAGATAAATGGAAAATCTATGAAAGGTTGTATGCATATTGATTATAGTTGGATTGATGGATCTTGTTGGCAAAAAATAACAAATATGTTCAAAAATTTGTACAAGCCTAAATGTTCACATGTGAATAGAAGTGATGAAACAAGGTTTGGATGTTCGAGTCAAGTAGCAGATGATTGTTGGCTATGATTGGTGTTACACAGTGAGTTGAAAAGGTTTGGACTTTGCCACATCAAGTTATCTTTTAAGGTCACATCGAATTGAAAATATCTAATATTTTAAGGTTCAAGATAGAATTGTGAGTCTCAGCATCAAGGGGGAGTATGTTGAAAACTGATGCTTTGACATACAGTTCCACCATCATAACATGCAGTTCCACTATGGGTAAAAGTATGGATTTGTGTGGCACTTGGGGCTAACCCGAGAGATCCAGACATAATGGTTCTGGCTGGAACGCTTCTGGCTGGACAAATGTGGCAGCCATGGAGCATTGGCGTGGCAATAGGGTTCCAGTCGGACACCTTTTCCCTATATAAGTTGTGAAATAGCCATAACCCCTCATTTTGCATTGAGGGGCTTACTGAGCAGTGGGCGAGGAGAGCATAGGAGAAGGGATCTGGCCAGAAGAGTTTTGGGGGTACCTATTTTTTCACTTTTTTTTGTTTTTTAAATGTATTAATAGAAAAATATTTTTTTTGTGTTTTTTCATAAAAAAATTGTATAGTTTACTTGTTTTTTAGTTGTCTAGATTTTTAATTTTTCATAATATTGCAGCTTTAATTTTTTTTAATGCTTAATAATATATTAGTTTTGAACATTTAAATGGTTGTTTCTTTTAGTGGTTAATTAGGTAAATAAATCTAACATACACATACACAAACACACAACATCTTAGGACAAGATTACTTAAGTACCCAAATAGTTAATTACTTAAAAAAATGTGACATACACATACATACATACCCCTTAGGATACTTGAACACATACTAGAGCAACTGAAGACTCTATTAAACAATGAATGATCCTTTAATACATCTTAAAACATATTTTGACCCAATTTAGCATCCTCACATGTATAACATATAAGACCCCATATGACACAATTAGACCCCTTAAGATTTATTATAACTATAATGACCTCTTATGATTGTAATAAATCATAATAATACCTTAATAGATAATACCTTATGACTCATAAAGACCCCTTAAGACCCAATTTCACCCCATATGACCCAATAGTGTCCTAAGGGGTCAACTGTGGTCCTAAGGTGTCACACATGTGTTCTAACACATGTGTGACCCCTTAGGAGCACATATCACCCCTTGTAACATCCTAGTTTATACAACATACCACTTATGACCCAATAGCATGCACAACGTACACACTAGGATGCTATAAGGGGTCATATGTGATGCTAAGGGGTCACGCATGTGTTCATGCATGTGCTCTAACACATGCGTGACCCCTTAGCACCACATATGATCCCTTATAGCATCCTAGTGTGTATAATGTAACCCTTAGGACCCCTTTTGACCTCATAGGACCCAATAGCATCCTAAGGGGTCATATATGGTCCTAAGGGGTCACACATATGTTCTAACACATGTGTGACCCCTTAGGAGCACATATGACCCATTGTGGCATCCTCTTTTATCTAACATATCCCTTATTATCCAATAGCATGGACAACATACACAATAGGATGCTATAAGGGGTCATATGTGGTCCCTATTGGTTCAATCAGGACCACATATGACCACTTATAGCATCCTAGTATGTATAATGTACCTCTTAAGACTCAATTTGACCCTATATGACCCAATAGTGTCCTAAGGGGTATATGTGGTCCTAAGGGGCCACACATGTGTTTTAACATATTTGTGACCCCTAAGGATCACATATGACCCCTTGTAACATTCTAGTTTATATGGCATACCCCTTATGACCCAATAATATGCACAACATATACACTAGGATGCTATAAGGGGTCATATGTGGTCCTAAGGGGTCATGCATTTTCTCAAAAACATGCATGACCCCTTAGAAGCACATATGACTCCCTATAACATCCTAGTTTATATAACATACACCTTACGACCAAATAGCATGCACAACGTACACACTAGGATGCTATAAGGGATCATATGTGGTGCTAAGGGGTCACCATTTGTTCTAACACATGATTTTAGGACTACATATGACCCCTTATAGCATCCTAGTGTGTATAATGTGCCCCTTCAAATGGGCAATTTCACCCATAGGATTCAATAGTGTCCTAAGGGGTCATATGTGGTCCTAAGGGGTCACACATGTGATACAACCCATGTGTGACCCCTTAGGAGCACATATGGCCCCTTATTGAATCCCAATGTTTATAATGTACCCCTTAGGACCTAATTTGACCCCATAGGACCCAATAGTATGCATTATGTACACACTAGGATGCTATAAGGGGTCATAGATGATCTTAAGGGGTCACGCATGTAGGACCACCTATGACCCCTTATAGCATCCAAGTGTGTATAATGTACCCCTTAGGAACTAATTTGATATCATACAAACCAATAGTTTCCTAAGGGGTCATATGTGGTCCTAAGAGGCCATGACACATGCATGACCTCTTAGGACCATATATGACCCCTTATAGCATCCTATTGTATATAATGAAGCACTTAGGACCCAATTTGACCCCATAGGATCCAATAGTGTCCTAAGGGGTTATATATGGTCCTAAGGGGTCACACATATGTTCTAACATATGTGTGACCCCTTAGGACTACCTATGACCCCTTATCGCATCCTAGTGCACATAATGTACCCCATATGACCCAATTTGACCCCATAGGACCCAATAGTGTCCTAAGGGATCATATATTTTCCTAAGGGGTCACGCATGTGTTCCAACACATGTGTGACCTCTTAGGACCATATATTACCCATTATAGCATCCTAGTATGTATAATATACCCCTTAGGACCTCATTTGACCCCATAGGATCCAATAGTGTCCTAAGGGGTCATATGTGATCCTAAGGGGTCACGCATGTGTTAGAACACATGTGTGACCCCTTAGGACCACCTATGACCCCTTATAGCATCCTAATGTGTATAATCTACCTCTTAGGACCCAATTGGAGCTCATAGGACCCAATAGTGTCCTAAGGGGTCATATGTGGTCCTAAGGGGTCACCTTAGGACCACCTATGACCCCTTATAGCATCTTAGTATCTATAATATACCCATCAGGAACAAATTTGACCCCATACAACCCAATAGTGTTCTAAGGTGTCATATGTTGTCCTAAGGAATCATGCATGTGTTAGAACACATGAGTGACCCCTTAGGACCACCTATGACCCCTTATAGCATCCTAGTGTGTATAATGTACCCCTTAGGATCCAATTTGACCCCATACGACCTAATAGTGTCCTAATAGGTCACATATAGTCCTAAGAGGCCACACATGTGTTCTAAGAGATGTGTGACCCCTTAGGAACACATATGACACCTTATAGCACCCTAATGTGTATAATGTACCCCTAAGGACCCAATTTGACCCAATAGTGTCCTAAGGGGTCATATGTGGTGCTAAGGGGTCACACATGTGTTCTAATACATGTGTGGCCCCTTAGGACAAACTATGACACCTTATAGCATCCTAGTGTGTTTAATATACCCCTTAGGACCCAATTTGAACCCATAGGACCCAATAGTATGCATAATGTACACACTAGGATTCTATAAGGGGTCACAGGTCATCCCAAGGGGTCACGCATGTGTTATAACACATGTCTGGCCCCTTGGGACCACCTGTGACCCCTTATAGCATCCTAGTGTGTATCATGTACCCCTTAGGACCTAATTTGACCACATAGGACCGAATGTGTCCTAAGGGGTCATATATGGTCCCAAGGGGTCACACATGTGTTCTAACACATTCGTGACTCGTTGGGACCACATATGACCCCTTATAAAACCCTAGTGTGTATAATGTACCACTTAAGACCCAAATTCATCCCATACAACTCAATAGTGTCCTAAGGGGTCATATGTGGTCCTAAAGAGTCACAAATATGTTAGAACACATGCATGACCCATTAGGACCCCATGTCAGATTTGGGGACAATATTCAAGATCATTCTAACACCCCAGATCAAACAATTGCATATAATTATACCCAAGGGAACATTCAAAATCATGACACAAGGAGACCCCATGTCAGATTTGGGGACAATATTCAAGATCATTCTTATGATACCTTCTATCCTCATAGTCATGACATGTATAATAGACCTTGACCTAGTGCTCCTTATTAAAAAACCATATCGAGTGGTATGTATTCTAGCTACAACTATTTTCCTCCTCCATATGGGCACATATATGACCAATACCATCCATACATGTATTACATCCCTTCTCCTCCACCTGGTGGCTCAAGCATGAGATTAACCCAAAGAGATAAGACACCATTTAAGAATGACTTGCAACAACAAATAAAGGATTTACAAAAACAAATGGCATATATGAATGCACCAAAGTAAGATTACATAATGAAAGACATAGGTCCCTATCCATATTATAGAAGTATTCCAATGTGTCCATTTCTTCCACATTTTGTGATACCAAAATTTGATAAGTATAGAGGCAAGGGAGATCCTAAGGTACACATAAGAGAATTTAATAGCTTGCATCAAGGAAGCAAGAGAAGAAACATACTTGATGAGGTTGTTCCCACAAATTTTAAGTGGAGAAGCTATGGAATGGTTCTCCCAAATTCCACCTGGAATCAAGTAATGGGGTGATCTAGTAGAAGATTTCATACAACACTTCACATACAATATTGAAACAGATGTGTGAGTTACTACTTTGTGCAATACAAAAAGGAAAAATGGAGAGTCCTTTTTTTTATTCTTAGAGTGATGGACAGGTCTTTCTAGTCAATGCTCTTGTGATATCCCACAAAAAAAAATGGTGGAAATGTTTACTCAAAATGTCAACAAGGATATTGGATATGAACGAAGAAAAGCTTGTTTGTCCACTTTTGAGGAAGTCAGTGAAAAAGGATTGGAAGTTCAAAAAGTCCTTATTGAACAAGGAGCCACTAAGCTATTCAAGGATAACAAAGAGAAATCAAACGGGAAAGATAAACCCCTCTTTTGGAACAAGAACAAGAACATAGTAAATGATGGGGTAGTAGATGAAAATATGGTGAAACCAAAGATGATTTTCCCAGGTACAAGCTCATCCAATTCAAATAATCAATTGAATGCTCAAAGGCCATCAAAGCCTCCAAGGAAATTCACTCCATTGGAAGAGCTAATTGAGACAAAACTTAAGAAATTGGTTGCAAACAAGCTTATAACAATACCAGACAGTCCACCTTATGAACCAAAAGTGAAACTTGCATGATGGAATGATGATGAGTTTTGTGAGTATCACAAGAGAAAGGGGTATATGGCTACCAATTGTCATAGATTGAGGAAAATCATTCAAGATCTTATTGACAAGGGCAACATAGAAGTGGATGGTCACACTTCTAATAAGGAACATGCCATGTTTAAGGAGCCATTTCCAAAGAATGATAAGAGAAAAGCCAAATCAGATAACAATGCCAATTATACTACTATAGCTTATGATTATATGGTCAACCATTTTTCAATGGACAATCATGTTTATACCTATCAGGACTGCAAAATATTTCTTATAATTTTGTGTCCTGGGTTCTTTTCTTTTCAGTCATTAACTTTATTTCCCAAGGGAGGGGTTTTAATTTCATCATGTCTATGATTTAACAAAGAGATTCTATTTTTACTATAGTTTTTTTATATTTTAATCAAGGGGACCCCTTACACCCTCATTTTAAGTTACACGTGGTCAATTTTGTGCATTAAGTTTCATGTCCTACTTCCCCGCAAATTGCTTTTGGGCCTCTCTATTCATATAACGGGCTCATGGGTTGCATTTTAGTGAGTTAAGAAAGAATCCCACATCCCCATAGGATGGTTCATTCTGATGGTTCTGAAAATGTGGGCATGCGGAATAGCAATTGCATATCTCCCAGTCCCACAAAGTTGAAAGCAATAGGAAATATGAAAGTGTAGGCGAGCTAGAGAAGAGGCTTTTCGAAATAGTAAGTGGTAAGTGATATATCCCACAGTTTCGCCATAATGAGAGTAGAGGAAACTGAAAGGATGCAAGTGCGTAGGGTGGATGTTGCAACTGCAGCCCTGTGAAATTACACAATAAGATAAAATAAGACATGCGGTCTCATGGAATGAATAAAATGCATGAATCTCCACAAGAGTTTATCATCCCGTGTGTCCGTGAGTACTTTATATAAAAGCTAAAGAGATCAGTCAGCCCACGAGTGGTATCAAGTCTAATAAGTAGTACCCCATGCCCCGCATGAAGACTAAATAAAAATTGAAAAAAGCTTGTGGATTAGAGGGCAACCCCACGAAGGAAAGATAAAAGGAGATTGAAACAATGTGGGTGTGTGGTAGGCTTTTGATGTCTCATCAAAATGATAATGTCTAATTCCAAACTCATAGGTGGAATTCTACGTGGGTTTCAATGTTTGTCTAGCCATTCAGTTTGACCACTTGGATAACATCAATGGTCAAAATTTAAATTTTGAACACGGTTAACCATGAATTCAATCAATTCACTGCATTTATTGTTCAAGGCACTTGCTTTTATGACAATTTGTTCTTGATTTCATTCATAGTTGAGACCTTGCTTCCACAATTTTGCTCCACAATTTTGCTCATGTGACTGAGGATTATTGTGGTGAGTCAAAATTGTAGAGAATTTTAGTGGTGTCGCACGAAGTGGAGGTATTTTGGGTGTCAAGAGAGAGATAAGCTAAAATAGTAAGTGTTTTGTATCCTTCTCATAGTTGTAGGGCTGAATTGCAAAATTTTGAGTAGGAGTAATTTGTTGTTTATCAGCCCTATGTTTTTTGTTTGTTCAAGACTACGATAGTTTCCGCTATGGATTTTCTATTTTTGTAAATTGTGAAAAATATCGAAGAGAGGGGGGAGTTATTCTAAAGGAAAGAAGAATGAGATGGAAAAAGCTGCACAAAGCCCTCTTGCAATTCAAATCCGTGATGATGAACCAAGACAAGTAGGAACTTCTTGAGTAGAACAAGAAGTTTCCCAATTAGAGGTGTCATCTCAACCAAATAGAAGAAGAATTACTAAGAAAGGAGAGGACTCAATGCCAAAGGAGAAAGAGGAGAAGATAGAGAAAGATTCTAAAGAAAAGAAACCTAGGGCTCCAAGGAAGAAACAGGAGGCTCAAGATCCCGAAGTGGCTTTAACACAGGGTCATCAAATTCCTAAGGAAATTACTAGAGGAGTATGAACAAGAATTGCAGGTCACTTTTTTGGCACCTACTGTTGCTCTTGCAAAGCCTATTGAGAGAGAGGAGTCTCCATAGTATCAGGACCTATTGTATGTGTTTCCTGCGTCCACCACGAGCATCAAGAATAATGATGACCTAATGGATGGTTGTGTGCAATTTGGTAACACCCTCATTCCGGAGAGAGGTTAGAATGTGTTCTAATATTTCTACAACAAGGATGAGCCAGTTCCTAGCTCAAGTCCATGGAGGTTTGATACAACTAAATCGATTGTGCCTGATGTTTTTGTAGAGGTCTATTTAATAAGGGCTATGGTAGTAATATATGACTCTGCTTCAAAGACAGTAAGGATCATTGAAGGCACAATATTGGTTGATATAAGCCCAATGCAAATCATCAGTTGTTTTGGTCTCATAGGGCAAGTGGTTGTAGACATTGATACCAAGATATTTGAATAAGAATATCAATTGAGTAGGCATTATAGGGAAAAGGAAGTTACCTTATTCATGAAAAGAGATTGGTGTGGTGATGTAGCACCAATTATTCCCTTTGAGAAAGATTCTTTTGTTGTGGAGTCATTTGAGAAGTAGCATCAATATGTAAATTTAGAATATGACCATGTAGCATAGATTTGTTAGAAGATTCATGAAGGCCTAGTGGGAGCAGTAGATAAGTCCTTGGAGATAAAATTGAATTTCTCTTCCCTCTTGTCTCATTTAATTCTTGAACAACACAAGTATGAGTAGAGCCCAAATCTTCAACTCAAGTTTTATGACAAAAGTGGTGTAGCTTTTACCACACAGAGATGGTGTCACATATGGGACAAAATGTGTGAAGTTTCTGATTATATTTTTGTGCGATGAAAAATGTCCATGCTAAACTAAGGACTAAAAAGAAAGCTAACTAACCAAACAAACACAATACATTATACACCTCAAGATTATAATGATAAAATCAAAACAAGCATGGAAACAATAAAACAATTGGAAACCAAATGCCCTCTTCGATTTGATTATTCTGCGATTTGATGTGTGTTCATGATGTAGCTTTGGATGTTCAATATTTCTTCATGATAGCAAATGAAAATGATAAAGGGTGGGTTAAGTGATAATTCCAACAGAGTATTGGTATGATACATGAAAAGTGAATCAAAGAGTTTGATCTAAATATGAAGGTATTAAGTAGGCAAGATGAGGAAGGGAAGGGGTGGTGAAGAGGAGACACTTGTCCTCCAAAAAAGGACAAGTGACTCAACTAGATGGAAAAGGAATGAAATGTGTCCATGAGGACACATGTCTATTTTGGGCAAAGCCACCAAAAAATAGGAAGAGTCACATGTGTCCTTTTTGAAAAATGCCACCCAAAATAGGAAGAGTGACATGTGTCCCTAAGGAAACATATCTATTTCGGAAAATACCACCCAAAATAGGATATTTTTCCCAAAATTAGAAGGGATAGGATAAGGTTAGCTGGAGGGATGACTATGCTAGGGAAAAGGATTGGAAGGATAGGGTTGGTTAGCTGGTTAGAATGTAGGATACATGTGACTAATTTAAATAATTAATTAATTATTTAAATGGGAAGATGGTAATTAATTCATTTAAGATTAAATAATTAAAGGGGATTGGAAAGGGAGCATTAATTAATGGGAATATAATGAAAGGGGGATTAATTAATTAGAAATTAATTAATAGGATAGGATAAAAGAGGGTTGATTAATTATAAATTAATTAATAGGATAGGATGAAAGAGGGATTAGTTAATTAGATTAATTAATTAGAAGAATAGGATTGGGAGATTAATTAATTAATTTGAAGAAAGGGATAGGGAAATTAGTTAATTAAATTAATTAATTGGAAGAATAGGATTTAAATTTGATTAAATTAATTAGCCAAATTTAGGTGTCTACATTTTTTCCCTCTTTGCAGTGGTGCTAGAATAGATGCATCGGTACAAAGACAATAAGACACTTGCAAGAGCAAAAAAAAAGGGAGCAAGAAATGCCCCTAGCAGACAAAGGAATGATTAGGGATGCCCTTCAAGAGGGTGCATGAGGAAAAAGGAATCAGGTGGTATCTCGAAAGAAATAGTGCCCCAGTAGATATGATAGAAGGAAATAAGCAAAATGGGAAGAGGAGAGAATACAAATGCAATGGATGATATGGATGAAATGATCATGGAGGAGAGAAATCGCGAAATAAGACACTATGTAGTGAGCACTTATCTTGATTTAGGAATGTCTATGAGTCTCCAAGGTATGAAGAACTAGGGTGGAATGTCACATCCAATGCATGTTCTGACACAAATAAACAAATACATAGGCTTCATGGAAACAATGGAGTGGCTCATTAATGGTTACAAGAAAGTTGTGGATGAATACAAGAAACTCTGTAACAGACTCTTGATTCTAGAAACCATTAATATTGGGGAGGGAAATACAATGGCCGACTATATTAAGGACCTAACAAACACCATCGCCAAAGCTGAAGACATCAGAGATGCTTTCAACCCCAGGTTTGAGAAGATTGAAAAGGAGATGCTAGAAAGAAAAAGCCTTGTGGATACTAGCGAAAAAACCCTCTCAGACACTGTCACCAAAGTTGATAAAATTGAGGAGTGCCTGAAGAACATCATTGAACAAAGCCTAAGTATCTTGAAGATCTCAGCCAACAACACCCACACCCTCATCAGCAAGATGGATGATGAAAAGGAAATCTAGGACTTAGAACTGGAAGCTAAAGGAACAGGGGAAGCTCAAGGTCCCAGAACCCGCACCAGAGGCAAGAGGAAGGAAAAGAAACCAAACAAGGATCTGGAAGACCTAAAAGTTGTCGGGGCCACCTATGACGAGCTGGTGACAAAGGCGGAGGATCTGCTAAAGAAAATCGTTGTATAGCACTTTCCCTGTTTCTTTGTTGTTTTTTTGTTAAGCTGTTCTTTCTGTTCGCTAGTCTTTTGGCCAGTCTTTTTGTTTGCGGACTCTATTGTTCTATTCTTCTCGGTGCTTTTTCTCTATCTATGCTGTAAAGGTTTTGGGTCCTGAAAACCTATTTTTTAATTAATTAGAACAAATACATAGGCTAATCTAGCACCACACAAAGTTATAGAGACCCTGCAGGCAATAGTGCTAGAAGAACCCCAAGCAAAAGATACGCCCCAATGTAACATGAGATGACAAAGAACTCATGAGGGTACAACAAGGGACACATCCAGAAGACACACCAAGAAAAACAAAAAGCAACAAGATCATATCTTGAGACTTGTTATTCCAAGAACACCTTGACATTAAGGATCGTGGTGACAAAGAGGAAAGAAGACCTGAGGAGCTTAAAAAGATAAAAAAAGATTAAAAAAAAGTATCAAAGACAACACAAGTATCTTAGATGTCTTTTTCCAAAAGGATAACTAATTAGATGAGGAGTGGATGATGTCTAACTTGAGGAAGGATATATCCTATGCAGACTGATGATGGGTGTTGGTGAGAAGGATACATCTCAAAACAACACTAGCATATAAAACTAATGATGATTGACAAAAGGATCTGATAGTACCATGATGACAAAGATGCTCAAGGATGATTGTTGAAGAACCAATTGATGGGATATGATGTCGAAGGACTAGATTGATGCACATCTATGTACATCAACACCTATATACAAGATGTACAAGAGCTACAGATGATGGATGAAGGCCAAAGGACAGGCATGACACTGCCCTAGTCAAGAGGAAAAGTGATGAGAGATTGATGATGGTGATTGAGAAGGACACATCCCAATGATGATGATTTGATTGCGATCAAGGCTTGTAGCAAGGCTGAAAAAAAGAAAAAGGAATATGGATAAGATTTTCACATGATGGTGGATTGGGAGAAGAAGATGGATTGATTGGATGGATGGCATTGAATTGCATGTGGATAGCCTAGAGCTAGATACCAAATGAAAAGGGTTGCAAAAGGCAATGGAATGAAAGGATGGAGGATAGGATGAAAAGGATTGGTGGATGAATGGATATGCGTGAAGGGATTGAGGAACTAGGAAAGGATGCAAAAGGATTGCATGGACTAGAGGAAGGATGAGTGGATAGATGGGTGAATAGAGGAAAAGGATTGGTGGATGGATCAGGTTATAGATGAAATGTTGGAGGAACTGGGAGGTCCAAGGATTTGTGGATGGATGGATATGATAAGATGGAGGGATGGAGGATCTAGAAGATAAGGATGGATATATGGAAGAAAAGGATTGGTGGATGGATTAGGTTATGGATGAAATGATGGAGGAACTAGGAGGTCCAAGGATTGGTGGATGGATGGATATGATAAGATGGAGGGATGGAGGAACTGGAAGATAAGGAGGGGTGGATGGTTGGATATGATTACATGATAGACAGAGGGATAGGAAGTTGAGGGAAGTGGATGGAAGATAGGGTTATGGGTGGATACAAACTACAAAGGAAAAGTGTGATAGAGAAACAAAAGCCAAGAGGTGTTTAAATCATGTATACACAATGGCCTTTTCTTTTTATCAAGATCCAAGGGAGGACATGGAGGAAGTGAAAAGGATTGGATATGATGGATATGATAGACAGATTGAATGGAGGAGGAAATGGCTTGATGGATACTAGAAGAACTTGCTCCAAAGTGTGGAGAGAAAAAGGATGAAGTGAATTACACATGATGTTTGTTTGCCAGGTTTTCATCATGATACTAATCCAAGGTGCCTGTTTGCCAAGTTTTCACCACTAGACGAATTTTTTCTCTTCTTCTTTTCTCTTTTTTTTTTTGGGGAATTTGTTGAATGCTTGACTTTTTTTTAGTATTTTCTGATTTTTGGAGGAAGAATATGGATGGAGATGGATGAGGATTAATGGATGGAAGACTCAAGCATCAAGTTCAATATCAAGGTAGTAGGAGCCCATTTGGAGTGATCACTAGATGGTGGTACAAATTTATTAGGAATGAGGGAATTATGCAGAGGCTTGGATTAGATGGTTTTGATCGAGAATGTAAGTAATGTAAGAGAGATGGTGGTGTAAAGTGTTCAAATAGAAGGAGGGAAAGTGATTGTGAATGGGGGATGTTGTCAGGACCAATAATGTCTCATGTTGTAGGGGATGTGGGATGAGTGGAGGAGAGATGGATGTAGCTTGTGGATATGATGGAGGCATTATGATAGGTAGCTTTGGGACATTGGAACCCAAAATAGATTTAGGAGATGGAGGGGAGAATGTTTTATTGGTTGACTAGCAACTTTGGATGCCATTAGAGATTTTTCTTTTTGATTCACTACTTTTTTTTTCTTTGGGATCCACATTGTGTTTTCTTTTTCTTTAGTGTGTCTTTGTGGCATGTGGGATTCATTGTATTTTTGTATCAAATTTTGCACTATTGGAACATGTATTTTTGAGAGGACATGGTCATCTTTATATTGTTGTGGATGTTTAGATTTATGCATTGTTGCTTTGGCATCCAAATTTTGGCTAGTACCCT